>NC_089834.1:4378943-4698630 GCF_035046505.1 Tiliqua scincoides
AAAAATTGATCCATTTCTCATAATGAGGCTGCCCTAATGAATAGCTTCCTGGCTTGAGAGCCCAATCCTGAGCTGCCCCAGTATCCTGCGCGCAGCAGGGCAGCTGCTGGCAGCTCCTTGAGAAAGGGGACTTTCATCCCCTTCTCCTGGAGAAGGCAAGTAGCCCTGCAATGGGGCTACTCTAGTCTGCATCAGCCCTTGAGCTGCTGTAGAATCAAGAGCCTCCCTGTTGGGCCTGTAGCCTGACATAGAGGCTCTGGATGCAGTGGAGCACAGTTCTGTGAGTTCCACCTTCCTCCTACCCCACTCCTTCCCCTGGCACACCTCCTCCACCCCTGTCCCTGCTTGTCCCCGGCCCGGAACGCTTCCTTCCCACCTCCCCATATCCCCCATGCACCCACTCACCACCCTGCTGCCCGGCAGTCCGCGCAACTACCAAGTGGTGGCGCTCTGGTAATCCACCAGCACCAGCCCAGCGTCAGCTGGCGCTGAACTGCCTCTGGCGCTGGGTTGGTGCTGATGGCCGTGAACATGCTTTATGGCACATTTGTGACACTCACTGCTGGCAGAGCGCTAGCAGTACAAGCTCAGGATTGGGCTCTGAGTTCTGTGACCCAGCCTTCACCTGCCCCCACTGCCTGTCATTGACAGACTTGGGAGGAAAACACACCAGAAAAAGATGCTCAAAAATTGATCTCCCTATAGTTACAAACTGCAGGAGCCGAGCTGTTTGAAGGTCAGTTTTCGCATAGCCTCAGGGCTGGAGGCAGTGAGTGATCTGATCTTTCCATCACCTGGGTTTTCATTGTAGGTTCTTTGGGACACACCAGAAATTGGATCCCAAACCGCTGAGCTAGATTAGATTTAGAGATCTTTATTGGCATTAACTTATATTCCAACAAATGAGTCATTAAAGTAAAATAAGACATACAGTAAAGAGAAATAATGAATTAAAAAATAAAATAAAAATAAGATAAAATAAGATATCACACAAATTTTAGGGTTAAAATGCAAACAAACCATAGAAATAAACATTACACCAATCTCTTTCCATACTTTTCTACAACGGACAAAAGGAAATTAGCAGTGCCCTGCAACACATCTACATCTATATTTAATAAATATAAAAGTTTCATCTGCTCTGGGAGTCCATTCTTCTTAGCTAGATTAGGTTCTAGATAAATAAAATGCATAGCCGAATGAATTGGCCAAGAGAAAAATATATGGGAGAGGGTCTCGACGCTGAGCTAGTGGAAGCTATTGTGCTCCTGTTGCACCACCTCTTATTGCATCACCTCTTGCACATGCTTTCCTTAGGGAGGTTCACCTTATGAATCACAATTTCCCAGCCTTACATCTCCAGCACTTTCGTCTGGTGATTTTTGAGACTTGATTCCTCCTCCTTCCATAAGAACGAGCAGAATTTTCCAAAGGCTAGTGGGAGCCTTCAATTAAGTGCAGACGCCCTCACAGCTCCAGCTCCAGCTCCCTCTCCCCTCCAGCTACCAAACCAAGTTGCAGCTCCCAGCAAGTAATTAAATGCTACTCTTGGGACTCCACTTGCAACAGGGATGATCTGCTGAAATGGCCGCATCTGTTATAGTCCATATCGGGACAAACATGAAGCTACAGTTGCTTCGTTAATGCAAAGCCAGCCAACACACTTAATCTTGCCTCCTGTACTTTGCCTCTCCTGCCTTTCAAAGGAATTACCTGTCAATGATCAAGCTTCTTCTCCTTTAAACAGTGCTCCTTTTGCATGTATGTGTGTGTGTGTTTTTAAAGAATTTTTGACAAATTTTGACATGGATGGTTTCTTAATTTGTGAGGCCTGTTTCCATCCCTCTGCTGCGGAGAGTTATGACAATCTCTGTTCCTGGTCTGATAAACTGTTTTTTTAAAAGATGAACTTTTAAATATGGAAATTTCTGGCTGTACTAGATAATGTATCCTAACAAGCACTTTGCACCCAATCAGATGTGTGAAAGGGACTGATTTTAAGTCCTGTGCACCGGCTTACTGCTGGCGCGCACTGTCACAAACATGCCATAGGGCACATTTGCGAGCCCGTATCACAGGCCCAGCATTGGAGCTAGCCTAGCGGAAACCTGTGCTGGGCCAACTCCAGTTCTGGGCCTGCATTCTGCTACCCAGCGGTCGACCGGACCACCCGGCGCTAGACACATGGGGGGGCATGGGGGAGGTATTCCAGGGCAGGGGTGGGGGGGTAGTTGGGGGGAGGGCATGAGGAAATGTGTTGGGGTGGGAGGGGGGTTGGACTGGCAGAGCTCAACTCCACTGGATTCTGAGCCCCATGTTGGGCCGCATGGCCCGACATAGGACTCTTTGTTTCTGCACCGGCCCAGGAGATGCTGCAGAATGGAATAGCCCCATTGCAGGTCTACTTTCCTTACTCAGGGGAAGGGGGCGAAAGTCGCTTTCTCCCAAGGAGATGGCAGCAGCTGCACGGGGTGTGCAGGAAACTGCAGTAGCCATTTTTGGCACTGTGGCAGCCCCGCTCTCCAGGCAGCTCATGATTGGGCTATAAGTCACATACACACAGATCACGAGTCACATCATTCTGGCAAAATCAAGTCCTTTTAAATTCCTCCACTGGCTTCCTCTCCTCTCCCAGATCCAACACAAGCTTGTGATCAGTCTCTTCAGAACTCTCCGTGACTGCATCCCTCCCTCCTTTCTCAGATCTCATATCCTGCTATGTCCCTGCCTGTGCCATGTCCCCTCTCAGTCATCTCCCTTCTTAAGATACTTTTTGGCAGGAGGGATGAGATCATCTCTCTGACACTGTGTCGAGGGCAGGAAAAAATGTATTAAGAACATAAGAACAGCCCCACTGGATCAGACCACAGGCCCATCTAGTCCAGCTTCCTGTATCACACAGCGGCCCACCAAATGCCCCAGGGAGCATACAAGACAGCAAGAGACTGCATCCTGATGCCCTCCCTTGCATCTGGCATTCTGACATAGCCCATTTCTAAAATCAGGAGGTTGCACATACACATCATGGCTGTGATGGCTATGATACACACCTGTGATGGCTTTTTCCTCCAGAAATTTGTCCAATCCCCTTTTAAAGGCATCTAGGTCAGATGCCATCACCACATCCTGCGGCAAGGAGTTCCACAGACCGACCACACGCTGAGTAAAGAAATATTTTCTTTTGTCTCTCCTAACCCTCCCAACACTCAATTTTAGTGGATGTCCCCTGGTTCTGATTTTGTGTCAGATGTTGGCATAGCTGTTTCAGTGGGCATGAGCTGCATCCTGCAGTTGGGAGGCAGTCATGGAGTACCCTCAAGGTAAGGCAATGCTTGTTCCCTTACTTTGGAGCTGCATTATGTCAGTGCTGGAAAGCGGGTTAGGATTGCACCCATAGTCATTTATGTAAATTTATTCAAATTTTAAATGTGAATTAATTCTTTTTTTCCGGCCCCCAACACAGTGTCAGAGAGTTGATGTGGCCCTCCTGCCAAAAAGTTTGGACACCCCTGCTCTAGCCAAATAAGATCAGCAGAGACCTGAGAACAAGACCCCAGTGGTGGCTCTCTTGAATTTCAATTCTCCCTTTCACGCAGCCCATCAGTTGCTGAGGATTCAACCACCAGACTCCTCCATTGTGGCTGAATGGAACCTTCCCAAAGAGAACACAATCAAATTATTATGATGTGCAAGAATGATAATCTGCCGGAATTCTCCAAAACTACTTTGACGTCCTGCCAGCCCTAACAGGCCAAAGAGGTCTAATAAGGAAGCCCTGGGTAGGAAGGCGTGAGCCACGTCTGCGTAACAAGGAGATGAAAACTCGCTCATCTTTTTCAGACTGAATGAAATCTAATTACATGCCGTATTGATTGTTGTGTATTACTGGAATCAGCGACAGTGGGGGGGAAGTAATTACGGTAAAATTGCAGCTGACCCTCTCAACCGCTTTTGGCATAAAAGGGTTATGCATGAGTTGGAGATATTAAACCCATCCCCCCCCCCCCCCGAAAACACTCTGTGGGAAATTATCAGCTCTGCAGTGAGATGCAAAAGTCTGTAGGAGGAAGAATCAAGTCAGTTAGGCCTCCCCCTCCTAAGTGCACTTATTAGAGATGAAAGTTAAGTCCTCAAAGGAAGGAAGGAAGGAAGGAAGGAAGGAAGGAAGGAAGGAAGATTTTTTCTGACAAGCTTAGGTGGCACATAAATGAACATAAATAAATAAACTAGCACATAAATAAACTAGCGACCAGATAACTCTGGGGCACTTTCTGAAGTTGTCTGCTCATGCAACATGCATACATATGGAGAAGCTGAATTATATAATAGAGTTGGAAGGTATCTGCAAGGTCATCTAGTCCAACCCGCTGCCTGTAGCATGAAATTCTCCTAGAGCATCTCGTTTCGAGACTCTGCATGAAGATCTCCAGTGAGGAAGAATACACCACCTCCCTGGGTTATCTGTTCCACTGCCGAACCACCCTGACCATCTAGAATTTCTTCCTGATCTCCTCTTTGCAGTTTGTGCCTACAGGATCTAGTTCTACTCTCAGTTGAGAACAAACTCTGCAATGTGTTGGGATACCACCTAACTAGTTGCTATCAATAAAACATACACAGGAGAAGAGTCTGGTTAAGGTTTCATAAATACTTCATTCACAATTTCATACTTGCGTATACTTCTGAGTGGTCATATGCTCATATTACTTTAGAACAGGGGTTGTGTGTGTGTGTGTGTGTGTGTCCCCTAGTTATTTACATCTCACTGTAACAGGGCAACAAACTATAACTGGGAAACAAACCCATGTTATATATTCTAAACCTCTTATCCCAGTCTCTTGCGATGCCTCAGCCAGGGAAGCCCTGTCTCTGCTCCCTTAAAGGGCAAGGTGATGGCAAAGGCAGCCATGCAATCACCACAATTGTACTTCTGCTGGGGGCTTAAAAGGCTTCTTTAAAAAGAACTTACCCCTGGCAGTACTGGCTTTCCAGAGGGTGTAGGAAACCTGTGGACCCCTTTGAGGCTTCCCAAACCTCAGAAAAGCAAGAAACCGCTATCACAACCCACTTTCAGTTTCATGTTTGCGAAAGGAGTCAGGCTAAGCTGAAGGAGGACCAAGCTGAATGAGACACCTGCAGGAACCAAGGACAGACAGAGGGGCATTGTAAGTGGGCATTGCCCCAACTTCACCTTCATTTCTTTTGGGCAAGGTAGCCCTTGTTTCAATTTTTTTTAGTTTACTAGGCCAGGTAGTGCCACCGTTGTGTTCTCACTCCTAGAAGAGCAACCCCTTCCTGTGAGGGAGCAGGGGAAGACTCTGCAATAGTAAAAATAAAGACCCACTGTCTCCACTCCCAGACTCTCGGCATGGTCATTTGCTGAGCCTGGTACCCATGTTGTTCGTAGACTCCTTCGCCACCCCTCTTCCCACTTTGGGCGGACAGTCCCCTGACAGGGGGAAGTGATAGGAGGTAGATGGTCTCTGGTGACTGGACATTACACTGACTTCCAGCGTCCTACAGGTGTCATTGCATCCAAAATTCCAACAAAAAAAAGTCCCAGATTCAATCCCTGGCATCTCCAGTTAGGTTGAGAAAAAATTGTTGCCAGACACTTTACCAACCTGCTGCTAGTCTGTGCTGTCAGGCCTAAGTGAATCCATGTTCTGATTCAATATACAGCAGCTGCCCATGTTCCCATGTTCCTAACACAGGGAACGAACAATACCTGAGGCAAGGAACATCCTAGGGGTCAACTTTCATTCCTGAGACTTCAAAAAAGTGCAACTCAAAGCAATCATGTTCCTCTCATGTGAAAGTGTCCAAGGGAAGCCAAAAGAGTGTCCAGAAGAGCGGAAAATGTCTCAGGGTTTTCTGCACTGTCCTGATTGAATAATGTCTTTTAAAAAAAAAAAATGCATTTGTATTACTCTGATAATTAAGAACATCTATATATTGCTTTTCAACTCCAAAAAGTTCTCAGTATAGTTCCTTCATCATAGCCCATGACAACATTGCATTCATTGATCCATAAATCCATATTTGTTTAAGTCATTTAAATGCACATTTTAAAAAAAATCTTATTTCATCAGATCTTACAGAAGTACTTTTACTTTAAGAATAACTCAAATGCTCAGGGCTTGCAAACCCCAAAATCCAGCCCAGGACAAACATACCTCCTAACTTCACACTTTCCATCAGCCACAATCATAGCAACCTCTGGTCTGTGAGCAGAGTGAGTGTCATGGATAGGCTCTCAAGTGACAGGTGGGACCAGGACTCTGAAGGGGAGGAATTAGTCAGATCTTTACTGCTGATGGGTAGGACCCAGACACTGAGAGCACAGAGAGACCATGTAGCAAGGACTCCCTGGGACCTGAATCCAGACTAAACCCAGATCAGCGAATATGCCTTTCTGAGAGACCCACTCGAGGGGTTGACTCCCAGCAGCCCATGAATCTCTCGTCCTCTGCCAACCACCCACTGATGCAAGGAACACATCAGGTAAGAGGTAGATAAGATCCAGTGGTGTGCTCAGCAATGGGTCTAGGAGCTGCCCCTTTAAGAATCCCCACTCTGTATCTGTTCCTAGGCCTGGGGGCAGGGGTTCAAGCTTCCAGGGGGCACAGGCCATGACAAAATGAATTATTCACTACTAAACAATTTCTTTTTATAAACTAAATGTTTGTAATCTCAGCCTATCAAGGGCTACATTTCCACTACAGCTTTAATCCACTTTCAGTGCACTTCTATTCCCCCAATACATTCTAGAGTCTGCAGTTCCAAATCAGTGTACCCCATTCAGTGTAGCTCCAAAAGCTCTCAGATTCCTTAATAAACTACAGTCCCCCCAGGAATGCACTGGGAGAAATAGAAGTGGATTAAAACTGCAGTGAAAATGCAAACCAGGTCTTCTCCATAAGCACCAACATGTATTAGTGCGAATCAAACATGGGAAAGCAAAACTTGCATCTTCAGACCAGAAACCCCAACAGTCAACTCCCCCCCTTCTGCAAGTTTAGTGTGAAACTAGAACACATGGCATTGGATCAAGTCTATGTGTCTTTTGGCATTGCTTGAACATGAAATTAATAGAAGTTAATAGTATGGAGTATAAATATAAGGCTGCAATCCTAACCACACTTTTCTGAGATTAAGCCCCATTGAACAAAATAGGACTTACTTCTGAGTAGACCTAGATTATAGATTATGCCTAAGTCTGGAACACAGGAAAGAAAGAAAAAATGGAAAATTTAAATAGGGCAGGCAAGTTTATTTCACTGGGGCTTTGTTTCAAAATCATCACATAGTAGTGAAGAAGATAGTGAAAGCCAGTCCTTGGATGCCCGTGCATTAGTGGAAGAAGAAAAAGCAAACGAGGAAGGTTTAGCTATGCCACCTGGCACCCAGGGGCACATATTTTTTTAATAGGCTCCCAAGGCATTAGAAAGGCACTTCCAGTTTTAGCAAAAAACGGAAGGCCTCCAAAGGCAACCCTGACACCCCCCCCCCCCCCGGCATGGCATTTTGCCAGCTCTCAATGGCCCTGGTTACAGCTGGGACTCTGTAGGATCACATTAAAGACCTCATGGGGCACTCATTCAGAACAGACAAGCAGCAGGGAAGTTCCAACCAGGAGGCAGGGAAGGATTAATGTTTTGGTTTTGCATCAAGCAGGAAGCAGGAGGGAGGTGGGAGCAGGCTCTCTTGTCCATCTCTGAAGGAACTAATGATCACTGGAAGAAGATTTTTTCCCCTAGACAAATAAGGGGAGAAGGTGGGGTGGGGGAGGTTGTTCCCAGCCATGGAAGAGAAACTCAAGGCTCCAGCAGGGTCATTAGATGACCAGTCACAATGGGACTACTTCTGAGTAGAGATGCAAAGGATTGGGCCATACTGATAAGCCTTCCAGATGCTGCACACGCCTCTGCTCCCACTTGCTGCTTCTGTCCCCGCTCTCCTGCAGTTTGTCCCACCCCCTCCTGCCTTGCCAGGCTCAGGCACCTCCCAGTCCCTGATGCTCCATGCCCTGGCATGTCTGTTGCCCCTTCTGAAGACGTGATGTGAATGGGGGAGGGGGGAGAAGGTGTTTCATGGCTGGGGTTCATCAGGAACTGGTCAGCGCTTTCTGCACTGCTGCTTTCACTCCAAGAACAGCAGAGCTTCTGTTTGCAGATGGGATGGGTACATCAGGGGAGTGTTAAATGAGAACTCTCTCTCACACACACAACCAGGAGCTCCTTTTTTCCCCACAAAACCTGTCACACATACCAAAGATTCCTGATTCAAGTCAAATAGAGTCCCAAAAATGCTCTGGACAAGTCCCCATGGCCACCCCTCTGGAAGGCTTATGCATGAGTCAAGTCAAAGGGAGCAGGGACTTGGGAGGTGACTCGAATCTAGCTATGGTGGATTCCCAGGGAGTGGATTTGGCAGGGAGACAGATTTGGGAGAGATAGACTATCCTGCCTTGCAAGGAGGCTGGATCCACTGATAAATTCTAATGTGAATCTCTTTCATGAGCTGAATCTTTTCAACAGGAAAGATTGTTAGAGATCATTGTCGGTTTTGCCTAAAGAATTTTGCCTGGACTTCCTTCCTGCCACAAGTTCAACAATGGCAGTCACTGAATTTTAACAAATTGGGGAAATGCACAGTTTGATGGACCTTAGAGATGTCATTCAATGTGGACAGGATTTCCAAAGACAAGGCAGAGCTGATTTATATAAACCTGTTCATACAAGTCAATTCCACACTTGCATGACTTTTTTTCCCCTTCACCCCTTCCTCTGTGGACATGTCAGAAGCTATTAGAAATATGAATGTTCCAAGAGGCTGGGAAATGAAAGAATCAATCACTGAAAACAATTGTTTTAGGCTTTGTGTCAGCCCACACAGAAGGAGCGAGTCAAAGAAATTTCTTACTTTGGCACTTTTCATAAAAAAGGGGGGGGGAGAATTGCTCTAGTCCAGCATTTCTCAAACTGTGGGGCAGAACCCACTAGGTCAGTGGTTCTCACTCTTTTAGCACCAGGACCCAAATATTAGAATGAGAATCTCTCAGGACCCACCAGAAGTGATGTCATGACTGGAATTGACATCATCAAACAGAAAAATTGTAACAGTCCTAGGCTGCAATCCTACCCACACTTACCCAGGAGTAAGTCCCATTTACTATCATTGTTAAAAGCTTCTTCATAGCAGCCTTGAAATGAATGGGGACCCACCTGAAATTGGCTCGCAACCCATCTAGTGGGTCCTGACCCACGGTTTGAGAAACACTGCACTAGGTGGGTCGTTTACCAATTTCAGGTAGGTCCCCATTCATTTAAATGTTTATTTTATTTTTAATATATTAAACTTGATGCTACCCCAAGGTATGTGACTGCATTTGGAGAAATGTCACAGATCTCTTAACTTTTAACAGCCTGTTTTGGATATGCTTTAACAATGATAATCAGTGGGCCTTACTCCCAGGTAAGTGTGGATATACGAAATTATAGCCCCTGACATGTTTGGGGAATTTTTTTTAAACAGTTCAGCAACTGCTTGGGAGGGTTAGGAGGGTTCTTCTTTATTCTAAAGAAATTTTTAAACATATTTATTGTAAATGTTTGATTTACTAAATTAATTAATTTCATTTTGTTGTATTTAGGGGTGTCAAAATTTCTCCTGGCCAATGATGTTACTTCCTGCCATGACATCACTTCCAGGTTAAGACATCACTTCTAGTGGTCCCGGCAGATTGTCATTCTAAAAAGTCAACCCTGGTGCTAAAAAATTGGAGAACTACTGCTCTAGTCTGACCTCACAGCAATAATTTCACTGTCGTGAACACTCAAATTCTGCACTCAGAACAAATATGAGAATTCAATCACCTGCATATTATGGCTCCATTTTGGGGGGTGGGGAGGGCAGGATAACTGAGCTTCCTGATCCAGCAGCTCCGGTCAATGTGGACACCTTGAAATGCTGCCTGCAGAGCCACCCCACCATGAGGCCCAGTGAAGTAGCCATCTGAAGTTGCAGAAGGCAACGGTTTGATGGAGTATGCCTGGAGATGCCCTGCATGCACCAGTGGCCTCCACCAGCCACCAATGCTGGCCTCCACCCCACCCAACTGCCCCCCTTATCCAAGTCTGGTGGTATCACAGCTGCCTCCACCACCACACCTCCTGCTCGCACTACCATGATTTTGACAAGGCAGACGGGGAGACAGAGCATGAGGAAGAAAGTAGAGAGGTGGTCTAGAGCAGCCATTTTCAACCACTGTGCTGTCGCACACTAGTGGTCCACACCGAGTGGCACACCGAGAGGTCCACAGGTGTGCCATAGGAATTTCCGGGAAGATCATTTATTTGTAGGGCCAATGGGGATGTGAGTCCCCCACTGGCAGCTTGGTGTGCCTTGTCAATTGTCAAAAGCCTGATGGTGTGCCTTGACAATTTTAGTGCTTGTAAGTGTGCCATGAGATGAAAAAGGTTGAAAATTGCTGGTCTAGAGTGTCCCCTGCATGTCTGCACTACAAACTGAAATTCAGAATAAACCTCTAGTCTGGTACAGTAGGACTTTTTTGTGTTTTTAAGTTCTAAAGAGCATATCCAGAAGACTGGAAGAGAGAATGGGGAACAAATTCTCCTTACAATTTTTTTAAAGACTTTCTTGAAGAGCCTTGTGGCACTCCAAATGCATCAGATGTTGGTAAATGTTTCCACCTTAAAGACTGCTTTGAAGCACCCTCAGGGAATCCCCTTTTTGTACAACTTGCTGTTGCCAAGTGCTAACATGTACCAGTTTTGACCTTGGGAGTTAGTTACTTGCCTTTTGCAATAGCACCTTCATCCCACTGCTTAATAAGAGGAGATCTAACAGAGACACAACAGACAAATGATGATAACTAGGCAATTCAGCAACACCACAACTACCACCCCCCCAAAAAACATACACCTCAAACCCTTAACAATCATACATTTAGAGCAGGGGTGTCCAAACTTTTTGGCTGGAGGGCCACATAATCTCTCTGACACTGTGTCGGGGGGGGGCAGGAAAAAAGAAATAATTTGCATTTCAAATTTGAATAAATTTACATAAATGAATATATTAAAAATGGAACTTATATGAATGAATGAACGTCTTGCAATAGCTCAAGACCTATAAAAGGCCTTGCACAAAGCAAGGCCGGCCTTTCCTTTGCTGCCACTGCTGCTTCACAGGCGTGAGACAGCAAGCAATGGAGGGTGCCCTCGTCCTACAGCTTACACAAGAGGTTGAACAGTTGCTCTCATGCTGAGTGCAGTTGCACTGGGCCAGTATGGGCTCCAGCAAGTCTCTGAAGGGCCAGAGGCTCATTGGAGAGTGAGGGCTCCCCGTGGGCCAGATTGGGAGTCCCTGAGGGCCTCATGTGGCCCCAGGGCTGGGGTTTGGGCATCCCTGATTTAGAGTGGCATTCAAACACAAAAGGAGCCATGTAATATGTGACAAGAAATCAACACATCAAAACGAGTACATGACGGATGTCCCGGGGAGAGGCTTCCAGATCAGGGGGCAATTATGTAAAAGAGCCTTTTGCATGTTACCACCCATCCCACCTTAGAGGCTGGAGGAAATGCAAGAAAGTGGGCCGAGTTTTGGCCCAGGGACAATGTATATCCTGCCTGACATGCAGCAGAAGTATTGCTGATGCCAGGTTGCTCAGGGGCCTGAAGCATAGGCTGACTCTGCTGCCTGAAAAGTATATATGGCAGGAGCCATAGCAGGCGACAGGTGTTGACCTCCCCTCACAGGGGCTTTCAGAAGAGGGCCATTGGCTGGTGGGAAAGGCAAAGGGAAGATCTCCCTTGAAGATGAGGCAGCAGCTCCTCATTCACTTCCCCTCCAGTGGGGCCAATGAGAGCATCTGCTGCAAAGGTGCTGGTGTTTTTGGTGTGTATTCCTTGTTCTAGATCAGGGTGCCAGAATGACCCTGTGCCAGAATGACCCAGAATGCCCAGTGGCAGAAGGAATCCCTCTGCTGATTCCCAGCATTGCAGTCACCTTTATTGGGGGGAGGGTTCAGGAGGTTGGCCCAGCCAGGTGAGTCCTCTGATGGGCGAGGGACCTCAGCCGGTGTCCAATTTGGCCAGCCCTTGATGCTGTCCCTAGACAATGGCCCCTATAAGCAAATGCCAATAAATCACAATGCTGATGAGAACAGACATGTTCATGGGATGTCCCCCATTCAGACCTCACCTCTGATGAGCCTCCATGCTCCAGCCCCCAATTTACAATGTGGAACTAAGAATTCCACCAGTCATCTCCCCACTGGCTGTCCTGGCCACCCCACCACCCTGGGGCAGTGCATACAAATCCCATCCACTGACCGCTGGCATGTTTTGCTTTGAAAAAATCAAAAGCACAAAAAAAAGGGCCAGAGGACTTGGATTGTGGTAGCGCACCCCTAGGAGGTACCCTGGGACATTTGAACCTGTTGACCTCCCCACCAGTACGTCAGTGCATCTCCTCAACAAGACACAGAGTTGTGTGCCTTCCCTACAGGGCTGCACCCATCAATCCCACCCATTGCAGTGAAACTGAGATCTATAGGCACCTGCTTAGGACTACAGCTGCAATGAAAGATCGACAACAGATGTCGGACAATGTTCGGTGCTTCCCAAATCACCTTCGCGCAACCTGCAAGCTCTTTATTTAACCGAAGAGCCATTCTTGTTTGCCAGATGGAACTCTAGGGACCTATAATCTATGAAACGGGGGATGGGGGTGGGCAGAGGCTTCCCCCTCCTGTCCCTGCCCAAAAGAGGGGGCTCAGGGATCAGTCCGGCAAAGATCAGAAAGGCAGGAATGGTAGAGTGAGGAGTCAGTGAGGAGTCATCTTAAATTCCGTTTGCATTCCAAAGCAGCCTAGCCACTGCTCAGTAGTGGAGTAGTACCTGTTTTGTATGTGGAATGTTCTAGGTTCAATCCTCCGCATCTTCATAGAGGACTGAGAAAGACCCCTGTGGAAAATCCTGGAGACCTGCTGCCAGGGTCTGACTCATTCGTGTGATCTCATGACTCACCCCAAAGGGCAGGCAGCCAAGCAGACCCAGAGGTGAAGTGCTGACACCTGGACTGTCACCTCAAGGGGGCTTCCTGGGGGCTTCCCTGCATGAAACCTGCCATTAAACTCCATTTCGTCTATTATCCACTCTTTCTTTTGCACGACAGAACAGTGTGGAAGAGGCCAACCAAAGCAATCAAAAGATCACAGAACACTAGATTGTGAAGGAATCTTGGAAGTAATATAGTTCAACCCCATTCTTACCAAAGGTGGCTACAATCTCCCCGACAGGTAGCCACTGTTTGCAAATCTCCTGTGCAGTGAAGCCCACACCTGCATGAGGCAGGCTGTTCCGGTTTCAGGTGGCCCTTACAGTAAGGATATTTTTTCCCTGATGGTGCACTTTTCTTATAAGGAAAGGTGGCAACATCCAGGGCTTTATAGCTTAGGAAAAAAAAAATATGAGTAAGAGGGGACATGACTGAGGCATATAAACTTATGCAAAGGGTCAATAAGAGCCAGGATGGTGTAGTAGTTTGGAAATTGGACTTAGACCTGGAAGATCCAGGTTCAAATCCCGACTCAGCCTTGTTGCAGGATTGTTGTGAGGACAAAAGGAGGGAAGGAATTGAGTTCTCTGGAGGAAGGACAGTATAAAAATATGGAAAATAAATAAATAAATAAATAAATAAATAAATAAATAAATAAATAAATAAATAAATAAATAAATAAATAAGAAAGTGAATAGAAAGAGGTTATTCCCCCTCTCTCACAGCACTAGAATGAGGGATCACCAATGAAACTGAAGGGTGTCAGATGTAGGCTGCAGTAAGCCTGATTGGACACTATGGGATTTACTTTCAAGTAAGCATGTATTGGATCCAGCTGCTGGAATGGGAAGGACTCCTTCATAAAGAGCAACCTTTTTCCCTATGGAATAATTCACTACCACAACGATGTAGTGATGGCCCCTTGCTTAGGTGGTTTGAAAAGAGGGCCAGACAAATTCATGGTAGACACACCCAATGACCATCAGGTCACCATGAGGTCTACATGCTACCTCCAAATTCAGTGCCTCTGAACACCAGCTGTAGGGGAGAGAGAGAGACCTTTCTCTCCTGCTTGTGGGCTTCCCAAGGCAACTGGTTGTCCACTGTGTGGACTAGGTAGACTTTTGACCTGAGCCAGTAGGGCTCTTCTTATGTTCTTAAAAGGCCAATTACAGCAAATGGCAATTGGCATCTCTTAAGACTGCAACCAGGACACTTGAATTAAGTGTTCATAGGAAATGTGTTTCTCCTGAATCAATATTTTGTACACATTGTAATCTCTATGCATTGTGCTGGGAAAGAAAACGAGGAAAACATCTTTCTCTAGGTTTCCTTTACCTTCCATACATTACAGCCAACCAGTGCCATTCTTTGCACAGATTCTGTTCTTGTCATGGTCCTGGATGCATTGAGGAAAGGCACAATTTACTATGTTTGCTTATGTTAAAATATATTTTCATCTGTCAGAAAAAGGAAGAAGCATTCCTTGGGGGAAACCTCAGTATGTATACATTGTGCTTTGCATAGCTCGTTGCACATTCAGAATGCTTTATATAGCCTTTTCCTCATTCCCCTTCATAAGGGATTGAAGCTACGATTTAATGACTTGCCCCAAGGCCAGTTAGTGAATCTGTGTCAAAGCACGGACTAGAACTAAATCTCCCCAGCCACAGAACAGATGTCTGAAGCAAGCAAATTTGATGCACACTGTGTAAACTCTGATCCTGACAACCTTCTCTTTGGTGCAACCAAGAGACAGAACCTGGAGTGGGTTTCTGCACATGAAGCAGTGTTGTACTGCTTGACCTGAAAGGATGAAGCACTGCCATCCATTCAGGTCCAGACCAGAATTGGATGAGTCCTCCCATTCAGAGGAGGATGGTATCACCAATTCCTGCACACCATGGGTATCAAAGAAAATCAGCAACCACTGAGAACATGCCCAAGACCACCACACAGAAAAAAGTGCTCCACTTGGAGAGAGAAGCTCCAAATTTAGGGACCAGCTGCACCCTGACTACCCTGCTCCAAACCCTCCGAAGTCACCCCAAGGACTCCAGAAGCAGGAAGACTACATGGATATTCAAAACAGAAGATGCAGTGCTCATTTGGAAGCATGAGCTTTCCTTCCCCTTAACCCTACTTAGGGGCAAGAACTAAGGCATGCTTTTGATCAGGAACCTGCTGACACTCCAGGAAGTGGAGGGAACAGGGTGTTCATTTTCAGTTCTAGCAACTTCTACTGCAATTTCTCATCCAAATCAACTCTTAGTCACAAGTGACTTCCCTGCTTTTGTGAATTACCATTAAAGCTCAATTCATACATCATGCCAACATGTAAAAGAAGCTTAGGGGTGAATCAGTGCGACATCTGAATAAACAAACCAAGTCCTGGGATTGAGCAGGATATCCATATCAGAAATCATGGTTTGAAATGGTTTTGTAAGCCATGGTTTGTGCAAACAAGAGCTTGGTATAATGACAATTTATAATTGTTTCACCTCTAGAAATCACCATACCTAGAGATTGAACTGCTAAGCTGATAAAAAATTGAAACCATGGAAGGAGCTCTGAGCCATGGCTTGCCTGACACAGTTAAGTCACCTAAATTAAGTCAGTTAACTGACACAGTTAGGCCAAGCACCAAGCCACAGGAGGGTGATGTGGGCTGGGAAGGATTGGAAGACTAGACCCCACCAGCCAGGAGTTTAAGCCAAGAATGGGCCGGGGTCAGCATCCTCCTCCTGCCTCTGGCTCTCAGCCCTTCATCCCAGAGATACGAACTCAAGTCTGTACCCATGTACCCCCAAAATAAACATGCCAAACAGAGGCTTGGGTTAAGGGCCACTTTATTTAACACCTGCAGCAAGGAAAAAACTTAACCCCTCTAGCTGCAGGCCTCTAACTGGGGAAAATGGTAGTAACTCTCATCCTTCCCCAGATAAAAACCAGGTGTCACATCCTGACTCTAAGCTACACTCAGTTAGGACCGAGTGAGCCAACCCTGAAGGGTTGAGACAGCTAGACGGCACAGATTCCATAGGCCAAACTTTCTTGTGTACCTGGCCTGGTCTAAATGTTTACTACATCAGCACCAACACCAGTCAAACCACCAACCAAGATGCCAATGAGATCGGTGGCAAAAAATTCCTACCCAGCTTCCATAAAGGGCAACCAGCTTATCTCTATAAGGATGTATATATGTATATAGGTAGAGTGGATGGGGCTTACCTGACTTCATGGACAGAGTGGTGAGGAAGGCAGCACCTGCCTTGCCGCCACATCCCTTGATGAGGCTCAAACACTGGTGCATGCAGGGGTGGGGGGGAAGGCAGTGACAAGCTATGGTTCATCACCGTACTTCTAGTCTTGGTCTATTTAGCTTGCTTTAACCACTGTACTGCACCACCCACCCACTCACAGAAAAAACAAGAGTCCCAGTGGCATGAATGCAAACAAAAACCATTGTCAAAAAACTCCTGAGCTCAGTCTCCCTTGAAAATCCAAGACATCAGTAATGTCTTTACTGTACAGAATTCAATGAATTAATTTTTATTGGGGGCAGGAGCTGTCACTCAGTGGGTTGCACATTCTGTCTCTAGCAGGGCTGGGAAAAGCACTGAGCTCTATGGAAGGCAGCTTTCTGAGTTCATCAATGATCTGTATCTGGCTCATTCAAAAATCTTGGGGTAGAAATCAGATCAGACAGAAATATTTAAAATATCCCTTGATCTATCCATCTAACTTTTTTACTGCATTTGAAGGCTGCAATAACAACCAAAGAAAGCAACGTTAAAAGGACCATGGCTCTAATTGACAACTGTGTGACTTTAATCATGCTTTATTAACCACTAAACATGAGTTAAGGACCAGTATCTTGTACACTCCTTCCTCCCAAAATGTTGCAAATGTTCATTGTGGGCTCATCTTTAACTGTTTATGAATTACTGTAAAATTGACATGCATTTGTCAGGTGCGGGCCACTTTCTCAAGCAACGCATCAAGGATTTTGTTGCAGCATGTTTTAAATTCATCAATAAAAGCTCTCTCCTTTTCCAAAGCTGGGGAAATGGAAGGTGAGGATAATACAAAACAGAGAATGATTTTGGCAAAAATTCCTGGTTTCTGACCATCAAGGGAAACAGAAAGAACAACACTAGAACAGTGCAAGAAGCCTATCCTTGAGAAAAGTTGTAGAGGTTGGGGAACATCTGTCCCCAAGATACATCTTATATATCTCTCCCCAAGATGTGATCCTTCCCTTTGCAAATTTCAGAATAGCAATATTGTGTGGACAAAATATTCTTTATGAGATTGATTTGTTTTGTGACAGTGGCACATATTTATCTTTCTATCCAACCTTCCTCCAAGAAGTCCAGAATACATGCTTCTCCTCCCTATTAGCCTCACAACAACCCTGTGTTATGGCTTCGTTGGAGAAGATAAATGGCTGTCCCAAAATTGCCCGGGAACATCATGACTAAGTAGGGATTTTCACTTGGGTTCTCCCTGGTCCTAATCCAATATTCAAAGAATTATAGACTATTAGGAGGTCGTCTAGTCAACCCCCTGATCAGCACAAAAAGCAGTTACAGCATCCCTGATAGGTGGCCATCCAATCTCTGCTTGAAAAATTCCACTCTAACCCCCACACCAAATTAGTTCTCTACATTGTTTTCAGTCACTGTATCTGGCTCACATGTTGGTTCATTGGGATGACTGATGACAGCATCAAGTGTTGACTTGGGCTCTGCTGGCCACCACAGAACAAACAACCAACAGCAGAACTTTCACACTGCTTTAGAACAGGGTTCACATTTTCAGTTGCAAGTCTTTAAGGGGAGATTCACACATGTGAACGTCCATCTCTTGTCGGCTTTGGAACCAAGCAGTCATTTGCATAGGTGGATAAACCACCACAAATCCATCAGCACTGACAGTGCTTTTAGATAGCAGTGCAAAACAAAATGCTTCTCAATGATGTCTCTATAACAGTGGTTCTCACATATTTAGCACCGGGACCCACTTTTTAGAATGAGAGTCTATCAGGACCCACTGGAAGTTATGTCATGTCCAGAAGTGACATCATCAAGCAGGAACATTTTTAACAATCCTAGGCTGCAATCCTACCCACAGTTACCCAGGAGTAAGTCCCATTGACTATCATTGTTGAAAGAATATACATAGTAGCTTGTTCAAAGTACAGGTCTGTAACATTTCCCCAAATGCAGTCATGTATCATACATGCATTGAGTATAATATATTAAAAATAAAATATTGAAATGAATGGTGACCCACCTGAAATTGGCTCATGACCCACCTAGTGGGTCCCGTCCCACAGTTTGAGAAACACTGCTCTATAAGGTAGTAGCATAGCCACCACTAAGCACATCCGAGTGTGACCTCAAACAGGAAGAAAGAGATCAGCCTGCACCCAAGTCATCCTCCTGCCCCAGAGCAGGCTTGCCTGATCCATCAGATCACCAAGTAAGTCCTCTTTAGACAACCACATCCTTGCTCTTGCAAGCAGACTGCCTTCCTGTGCATTCACCCTACCACAACCTAAACTCTCCCAGGGCTTCAAAGCCATGTGAGGGTGTGTGAACATGCCCACATTGTGATGCCAAGCAGGCCTTGCTGCATTCACCAGCTCCAGAGATATGAATCCCCATCGCTGGAGCAACAGAACTATTCTCTCCAATTGGCTTTGGGTCCATGGCATAGTCCAGCATGATGGATGTTACTGCCATAGCTGTCAGCCCCACACCATCAGCCTATACAATCAGCTGCCAATTACAAAGCATGAAAATATCAAGGGATGGATTCTCATATCAGAAGCAGTCCAAGTTTTGCATAATCAAGTGATGAGAACTTAAACCATGTGGAAAAGAGGCATCCCATTTTACAGATGGGAAATGAAGGCTAATCCATGGCCTTGGCTATCCAGCATAAGTAGGTCCAGAGCACATCTTGCAGTTAAAAGTCCAACTCTCTGGCCATTGTTCCACAGAGATTGCTGCCCCACTCAGATTATAAAGTGATGTAAAGCCACCTGCCATTGGGTTGTCCTTATTCCTCTTCATTCTCTGTCTACAAATGTAGACACTTTTAGCCCAACAGATCTCTGAGTCTACTCACCATTTGGCAGCAAATGAGAAATGAACTATGAGTCCCCTCCTCAACCCTTGCAGCTTTCCAGAGTTACCTCCTCAACTCTATGTTCAAGAGGAGATTTTGCCCAGAAGACAAGGGTCGGGTCCAAGGGTCTCATGTGATCATTCGTACTCTGCCTCCCTATTAAAGGCTGCACCTATGAGGTTCACAGCTCTAGCGCTCATTTCTGCAAGGGGACATCTTGCCACAATCCCAAGTGCAAGACAACTCCAGGTCCATTGTACGACTCCAGATTCCATCTTTCAGCACCAGGCTAGCTGGCTAGTATATAGGAGATGCTGGATAATGATGGACCTCAACAGTTCTCCTCCCTCCTGGGCTTCTTCCCCACCCCCCAACACACTTACCATTGAGTTGGTTGTACACAACTTCCTCCAGGTGGTCCAGCCGCTGCAGGATGGACTCCCTGTCCAGCAGGGCACCCGCCTTGGTGTTCCGGCTCCGCAGCCGCCGGTCGGCGCTCCGGACGATCTGCACCAGCTCCTGGGAGCGATCCTGGATCCTGCAGTAGACTGAGAAGAGGATGATGCCCACGAAGACCAAGATGTTCACCGTCAACAAAGTTTTGATCTTCCTTGCCACAGCCATGGACGCCGCTGGCTCAGGGGGGCATCAAGGCATGGTCGCTGGCGCCCTGGGAGTCGGGGCAGCATCTAAGGCTACCTACAGAAGGGGCGGCTGAAGGAGGGAGGAGGAGGAAGAGGCAGACCCCCCCCCAGCTCGTCGCCTGCTCTCTCCTGGGTCAGGCAGGGAGGAGAGCCCCTGAGGCTGGAGCCAGCGCGGACGCAGCCCGGAGGAGCTGTCCTTTCAGCACCACGACTCCGTCCCTAGCAGAGGCTGGGGCTTGACAGGCAGAGGAGAGGACCGCGCTCCGCTGGCTCAGGGATGGAGGCGGCTGCTGTTGGGGGGGGGGGCAGAGCTCTTGCAACGTGGGAACCCAGCCAGCCGCACGATCGCTGCCCCCCAGCCTCCCTGCCTTGTGCAGCACCCAGGCAGACACACACCAACCCAAGGATATTTGGTGAGGGGGAGAGGAAGGAGGACAAGGAAGCGGTGGCGCCCCCTCCCTCCCTTTCTGCGTCTGTGCATCGCATCCGTTTCCAAACTCGCAGAGCGCCGGTGCGAAGTCACATGATTTTCTTGGGGAGGGGGGAGAAGAAGGGGAGGAGAGCGAAGCCACCTACATTTCCAAGCCGGAGCCGCCTGCTGGCTCCCCCTCCTGTATCTCTGGGTCAGAGGAGGCAGCTGGACTGGGGCCTGCACAAGACCCACCCAACCCTTCTATCCATGGAAGGGACTTAAAAGGTCACCTAGTCCAACCCCCTGCCTGTAGCAGGAAAGCCTCCTACAGCAATGTTTCCTAAACTGTGAGTCAGGACCCACTAGGTGGGTCATGAGCCCATTTCAGGTGCATCCCCATTCATTTCAATATTTTGTTTTTAATATATCAGACTTGATGCTACCATGGGATGTGACTGTATTTGGGCTGTACTTTTAACAGGCTGCTATGTATGTGCTTTTACTAACCATAGTAAAAAATTGTTATTGTTAAAAAATTTTCTGCTTGATGATGTCACTTCTGATCATGTCATCATTATGAGTTCTGTCATTCTAAAAAGTGGGTCCCAGTCCTAAAAGTTTGAGAACCACTATCCTACAGCATCTCCAGCAGGGGCTTGTCTGTGTATATCACATCTGCTTCTGCCACTCGCAGAGTGCTGGTATGAAGTCATGTGCTTTCTTGGGATGGGGGGGGAGAACCTAACTACAGATTTAAAAAAAAAAATGTATTTGTCCTGTTTATCTTGGGTGGGTGGCATATGCCTTGCAAGGCACTCATTCCAGATACCAAACCCACCCAGAACAGAGCCAATGGTATTTTTCATGTTGAATCACTGCTGCTAGACATTTGAAGTCAAGACATGCCTCTAGGCATGCACAGAGTGTATGCCTCCCATCCCTGAATAACTGAAGCTGAGTAATTGCACACCCACCCACCCCCAGCCCAAACAACAGGAGGAATGGAATAGAAAGAAGGACTCTGAACAAGTATTTAAGCCCTAGGACAGAGTTTCTCAAACTGTGGATTGGGACCAACCAGACAGGTCACAAGCCAATTTCAAGTGGGTCCCCCCCATTCATTTCAATTTGCATTTTATTTTTAATTTATTAGACTTGATGCTTCCATGATGTGTGACTG
Source organism: Tiliqua scincoides (assembly GCF_035046505.1). Taxonomy (NCBI): domain Eukaryota; kingdom Metazoa; phylum Chordata; class Lepidosauria; order Squamata; family Scincidae; genus Tiliqua; species Tiliqua scincoides. The sequence continues at coordinate 4,400,404 of NC_089834.1, forward strand.
CATTTAGAGAAAAGCTGCAGATCTGTGCTTTTAACAGGCTACTATGTATATACTTTTAACAATAGTCAACAGGTCTGACTCCCAGATAAGTGTGGACAGGCCTGAAGCCTTTGCGATGTTTGGGGATTTATTTTAAACAAATCAGCAACTGCTTGGGAGGGTTAGGAGAGTTTTTTTAAAATTTTTAACCTTTTATTTATTGTAAACTTCTAATTGATTTGATATTGGGCACCGCCTTGGGTGCCCTTCAGGGAGAAAGGCGGAATACAAATCCAATAAATAAATTAAATAAATAAAATTGTCGTTTGGGGGGTGTAAAAATTTTCCTACCTGATGATGTCACTTCCAGTCATGACATCATTTCCAGATTAATGATATCATTTCTGGTGGGTTCGGACAGATTGTCATACTAAAAATTGGGTCCTGGAGCTAAATGTTTGAGAACCAGTGCACCAGGTTATTTCAAATAACATCAGATATTTGGCATGTGGGGTGGGGGAAGGGTTGAATTTTAATGTTCTGTGTTCATATCTCTTGTGATTAAACATTATTTGGGGAAATATAAATTCGTTGTTGTATTTCATAGATAGCATCTGATACCACAAAGAATGTGGGGATACTGGGAGTGGTCTTCCCTCTCCCCATTCTCCTTCTTGCCCTTGTTCAGACCATTTCAGGAAAAAAAAAAAAGCCAGTCTGGTTTCCTGTTAGTGTCATGGCTGGTGTGTTGACCTTCGACCAGAGAGAGAGAGGGAGGCTCCCTTTGAATCCCTGCCCAGTCACACAGCTCACTCATACCAAGCACTCTGTCTATGCGTGGCCTACCTGGCAAGGTCGCTGTGAATCTGCAGAACTAAATTGAGGGATTTGTGGAAGAAAACAAAAAATGTGGAACATCAATAAAACCAGAGCCAACTTACACACGCAGCACTTACTCTTAATGTCAATAGACAACCTGGCACAGAGGACAAAACTAGTTTTCTGCTCATAATATGGCCTAGCCCCACTGACAGGGATTGTTTCCAGATTTGGTGTGTGTAGTCTGTTGAGCACAAAGACACCAAGCACATCCTAAGGGGTCCTCCTAATATAGAGGTTCCCCCATCACAAGTATTGACCGCTCCATCAATATTTTTCTAGCAGTTGAGCAGTGTACATATGTATCCTTATATGTCCTTATATGTACATATTCACACCTTTTGGTCTTTTTTCCAAAGTCACAGCCACTGTGCCTCTAAAAAAGCCCTCATGTCCTTTACAACTGAGCTGAGAAATTACAATCTGCCTCACATCGGCAGCACAGCACAGGAGCTATACCCCTGGTAGTGATGACACAGTTAGGGATGTGAGTCTTTCCATTCAGTGCTCCCAGATCAGAAGTGGCTCCTATGCTTGGCAGTGAGAGCCAATTTGTGCAACTTTCCAAATCAAAGTAGTGGTGGTGGAGCGGGGTTTCTGGGCTGAACTACTTCAGATTGCAGGGGTGCATGTGTAGGGTTGGACTGTATGTTTAAATCAGCAATTTTCAACCTTTTTCATCTCATGGCACACTGAGCAGACACAAAAATTGTCAAGGCACACTTTCAGTTTTTTGACAACTGACAAGGCACACCACACTGACACCAGGGGCTCACATGCCCCAGTGGCCCTAATAACAAATGGTCCTCCCCCAAACTCTCGTAGCACACCTGCAGACCATCCACAACACACCAGTGTGCCATGGCACAGTGGTTGAAAATGGCTGGTTTAAATGCACCCCCATATATCAAGACAATGTCAGCATGCCAGAACAAAAATTTTGGCTGAACCCTCTGCCCCAAAGTGTTGGTTTTCTGTGGGGGGGGGGGGGCAGGGTATTTCCTTCATGGAATACCAGAATGTCAGGAGCAAGAATGTTAATAAAATCATCTCTCTCTCTCTTTCACACACACACACACACACACACACACACACACACACACACACACACACACACACACACTACACAGCAGGGAGGCAATTAGCAGCCAATTAGCTGCAATCATGGCTGACTTCCAATGAAAAACAGGCAGGGTGCCTGTGCTAGCAATTGCTGGGGAGGCAGCAGGCAGAACTGCCTCAGTCGTGTTCAGAGAAAGCCATGAAAACAGCAGCAGGGAGCCTGTGTGAATGGAACTGGCTCTCTAAGGCTGCAATCCTAACCACACTTTCCTGAGAGTAAGTCCCATTGAACAAAATAGGACTTACTTCTGAGTAGACCTGGTTAGGATTGTGCCCTAAAGCACCAGGAGAGGCAGCTATTGAACTGCTCAGGGGGCATGCCACTGTGCTCTTCCTAATTCTGAGTGGGGAAAACTGAGTTTAAAAAAGAATTCTGGAGGGGAGAGAGAGAGTCTGTGTTTCAAGGAAAGTAAAATACTCTGGGAGAGACTGAGCTTATGGGGGGGGGAGAGTTAGTGAGTATTCTTGTGGCTGTGCCTCAGCAGGGCTGGACCTCACTGCCCAACATTGCTGTAAAGGTAGGAAATAATGGTTACAGTGTTTCGAACTCCAGCCAATCAACCATCTACAATCTCCACTGGCACTCTTCAGTTTATCCACACTGGAACAGTGTCTGGAAATAATTATTGGGGGGAGGGGTTCAAGTGTCAGCATGCATAGAACACCTCTCACCCCCATATTGTCCATAGCATGGAGAGTTCTTCAGGACCCACTAAGTGCTCATTTTAATTCCCAGGCCTTAATCCAGAACAGAATTGCTACAGAGAATTTCAGCACTATCGATGGAAATGTGTCAAGAGAGAGACTTGACATCTGCAGCCTAAGTGAAATTTAAAGTTGGGATTTGTGTCTTTGAACTCATTAAATACTGCAGAGAGATATTGAAATAGTAGAGGAGGCAAAATATCTATGTATTTTTGCCCTCCACTCTGGTGCATAGCACATGAGAGAAAGAGATGCTTTGTAAGAGGGGCTGCTTCTGCGAGCCATTGACACTTGAGGTCATTGCACATTTTAAAAAATCAGAAAAAGTTTTAAGATGTCATTCCTACATGCATTCTGGGCTCAGTGAGGAAAGGGTTGCTGAGATGGGAGAGAGAATGGCTTACCCAAGGTGACTCAGAATGCAATCCGAAGTGCTTGCTAGGCCGGCACAAGCTCCTTGCACCATCCTGGAAGGGTCGCAAACATGCCAAAAAGCATGTTCGCACCCACTCAGCTGAACCAGTGCAAGGACGTGTGTCGGCCCGCAGAGGCTGCATCCAGCCTTCGCTGCACAGAAGCCCAGTAAATCCACACCAGCCAAGCTTGGGGGGAGGGTGGGGAGGAGGCATTCCAGGCAGGGAGAGGATGGGCAGCAGGTGGGCCTGTGGTGGGCAGGCGGGGAATGGGAGGCAAGGCCAGGATCTGGCACTCATGCTGGATCCTAGCCCCTTTTCCAGGCAGCCCTGGGCAGCTCCAGGGCTTGGATTTGCGATGCCTATCCAGGTGGTGCAGATCTGAGTGAACCCATTGGGGATGCTGCAGCTCTACCTGGGGTAAGGGGAATTGTTCCCCTTGCCTCAGGCCAAGGCACAGCCAGCCCCAAATTTGCACTGGATAGGGCACAGGCCCACTGGCCTGCCTGTTCCAGCGCAAGTTAGGATTGTGCTGTCAGGGCCTAATCCTATCCAAATTTCCAGTGCTGATATAGATTATTAAAAAACACCAGGAGGTGGCGCAAATCCAGGAGACCCATTGGGGCAAGTGCACCTTACCCAGAGGTAGGGGGAAAAGTTCCCCCTTGCCTCTGGCTGAACTGCTTTGGGCCCTTATTCTGAACCGGAGACAGCACAAGCCTCTTGGCTTGCCTGTTCCAGCGCAGGATAGGATTGTGCCCTTAGTTTCATAGTAGATCTGCCCCTGTTATGCACATTACCGCATAATCCTAATAACACTATAAGGCAGGGCCTCCCAAACATCACACTGCCCCAACCAAATAAGCCCTATCCCTATCCCTATCCCTTTAAGGGGCAGGGGAATGGGGAAGAACATACCCAGGATTGCTTTGCTGCCACGGGACAGTTTTTTTCACTTACTTGGTAAGCCAGTCCTGGGGGGTCCAGAGAGTTTGGGGAGTCCTTCAAAAGGCTCCATGTACTTCCAAACATCTAAAAAACAAAACAAAAAAGGACACTTCCAGTTTTTGTTGCAAAATTGGAAGTACCTTTTTTGGGTTTGGGGTTGTTGTTTTTTTTAAGATGTTTGGAGGTGCAGAAAATCTTGTGGAGGACTCCTGCAATGGCTCCTGGTAAGTTAAAAACCCTCCTGTCCCCAGCACCAGTGCAATTCTGGAGATCACCTTGCTGCCTTAGCCCCTCCCCTGCACAAACCTACCTCAGGTCTCAAACTCCCAATGAGTTTGAGAACCAAGGCTAAAAGGTGTTATTGTCACCATATTGCAGATGGGGACAACTGAGGCCAAGAGAGGAGCGGCTTGCCTAAGCCACCTACATAAGAACATAAGAAGAGCCCCACTGGATCAGGGCAAAGGCCCATCTAGTCCAGTTTCTTGCATCACACAGATCTTCACCTACATGGTGGAGATTTAAACTGGGGAGGCCCTGATTTGTGTCTCTGTCATCGCATAGCGCTTTGGGTAGGACTGCCCCCCCCAAAAGGAGGGGCTGCTGAAATCAGGGAAGGTGCACGTATGCAAGTGTGACAAGAGGAGCACAATGAAGGTTGCCAAAAAGCACATGCCTTCTCCACTCCCACTTCCATTTGTAGACAGAATCCCAAATCGCTACTTGGTATGCAGTCAACTTTGGCACTGCCCTGGAAATGCAGGGCTGCCAATTGAGCAGACATTGCAGGCTTAATTTTTCTCAGAGGTATGTTAATGTATGTTAATAATGAGGAGCTGCCCAAGGCCCCACCAGCCCAGCCCTGGTCACGCCAACAGACAAAAGAGACCCAGGAACTGCCTGCCAGCAGAGGCACTCCTGGTTTGGTATTCCAAGCACAGCACCATGAGCGCGGGATGATTGCCTCCCGACCCACAGAACACCACTTCCTGCTGTTTGTAAACACTACCAGTAATGAGATCCTGAGATCCCACTTTTTAAAAGCAGCTACCACACTGGGAAGCTCAAAACGAGAAAGGTTGCTTTTGACAAACACATCTGACTTTTTCTCCCCAGCAGGGATGAACCATCTGCACCCAGAAGACAACTCCTGGACTCTCCATGTGCAGTTGTGGAACGCACACGATGGTGGGATGGTGGAATCTCGACTAGGAGGAGTCACTGTTGCAGGCTCTGCCAGTGGCCAGATCTCTTACAGGCAGCAGCCTCCAGGAGAGGTACAAGTAAGTGAGGCTGCAATGCTATACACATAAGGAGAACTTTCCATTGAACTGAATGGAGCTAATGTCCATTGAACTGAATGGAGCTAATGTCTAAGTAAACTTACATTAGAAGACTAATTCTGTCTAATCAGTGTTATTTCAAGTTCGGAGGTGAGGAAATGACCCCAGACTGAAGGGGGAGATATGTGCAGATATGTGGAGCTAGGGGGAGATATGTGCAGCAGTGTTCAACCTGCTACCATCTTAGGTTTCTAGACTCTCAGATGCTAAGCAGGAATGAGAATTCAGCCCCGTCCCAGACTTCCAGCCCTCTACCATTATACCACATTGGCTCCGTTTTTGAGCCAATGGGATATTCAAGTGCCCAGTGTTGGTTGGGCCATGCTCCAAATTTTTGAAACTTATTGGTGAATTTTAAGGCAAGAATGTTAAAAAAAATCAGCTTTTTCCATTCCCATATTTCTGCTCCCATATTTCCATTCCCATATGTAGGGACTTCTCAGTTGTGGCACCATGCCTCTGGAACCAGCTACCAGAACATCTTAGAGCAGTATTTCCAGTATATGGTTTCTGGTGGGGTTTGAAGCCCTATCTATTTCAGCTGGTCTTTGGGGAGGAAAGTACTCCCTAGGGACCCCTTAATTTTTAATTTTCCGTTTTTATGCTGTTATGTATTTTATCTGCTCTTTGACTGTTATAACTTTTAAATTGTTTTATGATTTTATTTTTAAAATCTTAATGTATTTTGTTGTTTTAACGTAATGTATTTTGTTGTACACTGCTTTGGGTATCAAAAAATTGGTGTAAAACTTCTTTGAATGAATGAATGAATGAATGAATGAATGAATGAATGAATTTCACAGTGCCCTTTGTTGCAAAACAAAGCAACCTGTTTCACTTCGCTCCACAGAAGGCCAGCCCTGCTAGCATCCCTTTCTTCGAGTTTGACCAGGGATGCCAATTCATAATTTCATAGTCCAGTGGTTCTCACACATTTAGCACCAGGACCAACTTTTTAGAATGAGAATCTGTCAGGACTCAACAGAAGTGATGTCATGACTGGTAGTGACATCATCAGGCAGGAACATTTTTAACAATTCTAGGCTGCAATCATACCCACACTAACCAAGGAGTACGTCCCATTTACTATCATTGTTAAAAGAATATACCTAGTAGCTTGTTAAAAGTACAGGTCTGTAACATGTCCCCAAATGCAGTCACATACCATGATAGCATCAAGTCTAATATATTAAAAATAAAATATTGAAATGAATGGGGACCCACCTGAAATTGGCTTGCGACCCACCTAGTGGGTTCCGACCCACAGTTTGAGAAACTCAGTTGTAGTCAAACAGGAGACTTTATGGGAGAATTTCAGAATGCTCTCCCTCCCACCCCAGACTCCCCCTTTCACTTCAGTTCCAAGATTTATGCCAGACAAGGCATAAATTGTGAAAAATTGTGAAAAAAATTGGTATGTACGAATAATACCATCATGTTTTATATCATTGGAAAGGTAATTTAACGCAGAAAGCAATGGAACAAACCTCATTGGAAGATCTCTATTCTATCAAACATTATGGCCAATTAACCAGAAAATGAAAACACAATTGCTTTATGGAACAAAAAATGGATTTTCTTAATTCAAACTGACCTATGAGACTGATTGTTCTGATGGCTACTGAAATGCTATTATAATACAGCATGGAATGAATAAGGTGTTAATATGAGTCTGCTCTCATTTCCATGCATCATAATACAGTTACCCCTGCACTTTTTCAAGCAGTGCTCCTCTTCTATTTAGCAGGGAGTGAATAATTGTCCCTCTTCACTCCAGTACAGTGTCTCTAACCAATAAGGGGCAGGTTTATTTACTTAAATTTGATTTTGTCGTGGGGGGGCTACAAAATCTTCTTTGATCCCAGGTAATAGATGCCTTAGCTCTGCAAGTGGCTGGGGGGAGGCAGCAGAATAAGTGGGTGGTGAGCTTCTGGGGGGAGGAGGCAGATTTTCCTCCGATTTTCACTGTTTTCAAAAGCCTGGGTATGACATCACTTCCAGGACATCGTTTTGAGCTTGCACCGGACTACTTGATCATAGCTACACCACTGATTGACAAGATTGTATGGAGAACAATACAAAATGAACAAAAGAAAGAATATCAAAAGGAGTAAACATGTAGTTTGTCTCACAGAATGTGACTGTGATTTCCCCCCCCCCCAATCCAGGAGGCCAGCAGTGCGGATCTTAGAACCATATGAACATCTCAGACACATGATTCATGTTCTCTAACTGTGATTTGGTAAGTGATTCACTGGAATCAAACTCATTCTAGGAGATTGACCAGGTGATGAACAATCTGTTAGAGATCCCTTCCTACTATCCTGCCCTGCCCCGAGTTCTCGGTCATGGTTGTTAAAATCAGTTTCAGCATAAATATACTCTTTTTGAGTATTTGATCTACACAAGTACGCTATCGGGAGATGGAAAGAAGCAGAGAGGCCACTAAAAGCCCACTTGCGTAACATTGGGAGCCTTTGTATAACCTTGTACATTTCCCCCACCTGACTTTTCCACAAGCATCAATATAAGCAATTGAGGCTTATATTTTGAGCTGTAGTTCAAATTACATATGATGCTACTCGAGCCACATGTGTCACACGTTGGCAGACGGGGCCCAATGCTGAACAGTGTGCGCTGGCTTACTGCTGGTGCGCAATGTCGCAACCGTGCCATAAGGCACATTTGTGAGCCCTTACTGTAGGCCCAGTGCTGAAGTGTGAGCCCAGCAGTGAATGGGGCCGTGGATGGAGGCAGCGAGGAGGTATTCTGGGTTGGGGGGAGGTGGAGAGAGGGCAGGCAGAGAGTGGGGAGGTGTGGCGGAGAAGTGAGTGGGGTGGGAGGAGGGCAGGACCAGTGGAGCTCGGATTCACCAGATCCTAAGCCCCATGTTGGGCTTGACACAGGACTCTCCAATTCTGCACCAGCTCAAGAGCCACCACAGAATTGAGTAACCCCATTGTGGGACTACTTCCGTTATTCAGGGGAAGGGGACAAAAGTCCCCTTCTCCTGAGGAGGCAGTTGTGGCTTCCCAGAGCACATTGGATGCCGCGGCAGCCATTTTGGGGCTGCAGCAGCCCTGCACTCTGGGCAGCTCAGGATTGAGCTGTTGGTCTCCCCAAAGTCCCTTGCACTTTAACTCCTGTGCCAACCCCACCCTCTTCAGCAAGTCAGGCCCAGGTTATATCCTAGAGAAAGGATGCCCTCTAGGGGCAATGCCAGGCTAGATGAAGTCAACTGACTCCTAGGCTTTTGAAAACTCACCTTTCAATGCCAACCCCATTCTGAGCAACACATCAAGCTGGCAGCACAGTCTCCTCACCCTGTCTTGTGCTGCAGCTTGGCAGAAGGGCAGCTTGGCATGCAGAATATCTCAGGTTCAATTCCTGAGCTGGGAGTCTCCCCTGAAAACCTGTGGAGCTGCCAGGCTGAGTGGACAGTGGGGTGGATCTGCCAGAACCTGACAAGAGACCTGGAGCCCAGAAGACCTTGTTCATCCAAAGGCTTCACCCAGACAGGAAGTCCTTTCTGTTGCATTGCCCACCTTGGCCAATTCAGATCCCGAGAGTCTTCTGTCCCACTGATCACCTTAGGCACCACCATGGTGGTGGCAGCTGCTCACAGTCACAACCCTCAAAGACTCTTCTGTCAGGCAGGGCCTCTGAGAGGAATCTTATCAGGGGGTACAATGTTTCTTTCAGGCCCCTTTCCAAAGAGGGAGGGAGTGAAACAGAGTGGGGGTTGGCAATGGGAGCAAGCAGAATGGGGGCCAATCAGGCAGGGGGAAAAGTGGCAATAGCCAGAATAGTCTTTGGAGCGCAGGTCTACTAGTCTTCCCAATGCAGAGCTCAGGTCTACCTGCCAGCCTGATGTTGACCGCTAGATACACTATGTTTTGCCAGACTCCCAGCCAAACTTCAATTAGAGAGGCCCACTGTAAGCTAATTAGGTCCCCTTCATTCCTTAACAATGGCTCTAGTTCTCCCCTGCAACACTGCTGGACCCCACTAACAGGGTAGCTTGCCTGTTCAACCTGCAGAGGTCCTCCTCCCTCCCCTCCCCTGCCAGCCCTTCCTCCCCTCCCCTGCCAGGTCCTCCTTCCTCCCCTCTCCTGCCAGCAGCTTCTCCATACCACCTTGTCCTCAGCAGGTCTTGGGCATGGCAGCCACACATTAATCTCAGTGTCTCCAGCAGTCTCCAAAGTCCATTCACCCATCTGTCCCTTAGTCAGTTAGTCCATCAGCAGTTCCAGTAGTCCATCAGTTCATTAATGCAACAGTTCAGTTCCTTCAAACTTTCCTCCTACTACCCACCAAACTCTCCCTTCATCAGGTGCTGCTTTTATCCCTTAATGACCTAGTTGCCTCTAGTGGCTGCAGCTGTGCAGCAGACCCACTGCTAGTTAGAGCCCTGGGATTAACCCTATGCTTGCCTGCCAGAGTAAGGGACCACTGTTGACACCACACCCTATCTCCTTGAGGGATCATGCGTGTTTCCATTACACAGTAATACAGAAAACCAGACACACTACTAAGTCTCTCTAAAATATTTCCAATATAGAAAATCATTTCAGGAGATTAGTATTTAGACTCATACTAGAATGGAAAGTGTCTTGCTTCTGAAGCAGCTGCACTCCTGCTCTTCTACACTCCTTCATGATAAGGGGAACCACTGTAGCAGGCCAGCTTCCTCTCAGATGTGACACTGTTAAGGAATGTTCCTGGGCCCGGTGTGCATGGCTTGTGGCAATAGTTGCTGCCATGTGCCCCCAGCATCCCACGTGGGCAGAGAGTCTGGGGGAGATTGGAAAATGTAAGATCCCAGGAAATTTCTGGGCCCCTCCTTTGGTTCCTGGGCCTCCTTTCTGACCCTGGGCCCAGGTAAAAATTGCCCCCTTTACCCCCCTCTCCTATGCCCTGCTGTCAGGCAGCTCCTGACACCCAGTCACACAATTGGTGCTCAGCACTTCAATGAAGCAGATCATATTTGTGCACATTCAACCTGTCACCAAACTAGGGATCTGTCACAAAGACATGGCATCAAAATAATTTGTATTTTACATAGAGATCCCTGCCACAAGAAGCTTATAGTATAAATATCTATTTTTTACATTTTTATACTGCCCTTCCTCCAAGGAGCTCAGAGTGGTATACATGGTTCTTTCCCTCCTTGTGTCCTCACAACAACCCTGTGAGGTAGGTGAGACTAAGAGAAGGTGACTGGTCCAAGGTCACCCAGGAAGTTCATGACTGAGTGGGGATCTTCCAAGTCGAAGTCCAACCCCTGAATCACTGCATCACAAGGGAGATGATTGAGAGCACAATCCTTACTTGACTTTGGCTAGTGCAAGTCCCTTGGCCTGCCCAGGAGTGTCTTGAACATGCCATAAAGCATGTGTTGGTCTCCTTATGAGCAACCTGGGTTGGTGCAAGCACGTGCACCAGCCTCCCTTGAGCCAGGTCCAGGCCAGAAGAAGATGAGTTTGCACCAGTCGAGGCAGTTGAGATGGTGGTGGTAGGATGTACCAGGGGTGGGAAGAGGGTGTTTTTGGACGGAGGAAGAACAGAGCAGGAAGTGGATTGGACTTAGGAAGGGGGCAGGATCTGCCGCAATATTGCAGGCCAAATCCTAACCCCCACTACTGGCCCAATTGGCCTTACATGGGCCGCTCTGATTTGCATCAATGAATGGCCTTAAGTTGCACTCCAGCTGGTACCTACCTTGTGCTGGATACATTGCAGGCCTGCCTGTCCCAGCACAAGTTAGGATTGGGCTGACCAGGTGGGATGGAGGCAGGAGTAAACAGAGGAAACACAGGTGATTCCTGCCATGGCACATGCACAGCTATAGAAGGGAAGTATTAAGGTCAGCAGAACTTACCTTTATGTTAATAAACCAACAAACAGATATGACACATGAGGACTGCCAGGATAGCTACCAGCTAAGAGCTCTGCAGCAGGAGTGCTCCTAACATCCCAACCAGGTCTGCCAGCCCCTGGGATTCTTTTTCTGCCATATTAAATTTTTCTTACCTGATCAGGACTCCCCTTTAGGGATCCGCTGTTTTTATGACAGAATTGCTGAGGATTGCTTTGGATACAAACTGATACAGAATAATAGGGAGGAAGAAGAAACAGCTGAGGGCTCTTTCTGGTCAGGGCTCACCCATTAAAGCAGCAAAGCAACTTCATTTGGACGATCTATCGTGCTGGGCTGATAGCAACGGAAACTTCTAATCTTTTCTCTGCAAACAAGTTCTCTGTGTTAGAATCGTTCTCCCTCACAGCTGCGGAGGAAAATGGTGAGGAATGTAAGAACCCCTCTACTCCTGTCTTCGGAAGCTCTCAGCTGGCCAGGGGTCAGGGCACAGCTGCTTTACCTTCTCGACAGTCAAGGAAAAGGAAAACAATTCCAAATGCCTGCCTTCAAGAAGATACAGTCAGTGTGAATTTACTTCAGAAGCAGAGGGAGGGTATGCTATTGTCTGATAACTCTGACAAATCTTTATTGACTTTGATGGTGAATCATTGCATTGTGACCTGGAGAACTTTTTTGGCCACCTTCCAGCAAATTAAATGTATAGCTGCTCAAGTTCACTCCCTCCAAGAGTCATTTAATAAGTGCCTCTCCAACTCCCAAGGCTCACAGGAGCAGGCTCCCATGAGAAATAAGTGTGCAGGTGCCAAGCCTGGGAGCAGAGTGGGGGAGGGGAGACTGAGCATACAACTACCTCCCAACGTCTCCTAGCGAAGCAGGTAACCCTTGAGATTTGGGATAATGTTTGGAATTTTGGGAAATGGAAAGGCAGAAAAAAAATACTGGACTCTTTGGCTAAACTTCTTAGAGTGGACTATAGGGGGATAGATTTAAAATCCTCTCGTGAATTACCTGCCCCCCTTCACATAACTAGATTGCTGTTGGAATTCGCAAGCCTGACCAACCCTTTGATACTCCTCAGAATGAGGAGCTTTTGGGGTTCCTTCAAAATATTGGCAAAGAGGGTCTTCATGGACACAGCTCTGTCACCGCCACTGCTGCCTTTGAAATGGAGCTCTTCTTCCCCAGCTGTTATCAGCCAAGGTCAGGGCAAGTTGGTGCCCAGCCAACAGTCTGTGCTAATAATGAACAGCTGGAGAAATGTCCTGTTAACATTCAGGAAGACTAGTTAAATTAGGCTGCTTTGAAAAATGCAACTGATACAGCTGCAGGCAAGTTGGAAGAGATAACTCTCTGCCTTGAAAATTCCCTGGCAAAGCTAAGAACTAACAGAGACTCTGTTCAGGGCCCCCTCAACAGAGTCAATAGAGATCACACTATGCAAATTGTGTGGAGGACCCCTGGAGAGGAAGACAGAGCCAACTGATCCTGTCATTGCAACCCCTGCTGAGAAAGTGCAGGAAGAAATGGAAGAGCTCCAGAACTCTACCCCTTCCCTGGTTCTCAAGGACAATGGGGTGGAAGATTCCAGTGCTGTTGAGGGCAAACAGCCAATCAATGATTTACTGATGCAATTGGACATTGTAGGGGAGGACATTGTTGAAGGGGCAATCTCCTCCTTTAAGAGCCTATCACTGGAAGAACAAATAAGGATTATTAAGAGCCTTGAGAAAGTTAGCCTCAAGGATAGCCTCAAGCCTCAAGGATGAGCCTCCGACGCATCCTCGGCATCACCTGGCAGGACAAAGTTCCAAACAACACAGTCCTGGAACGTGCTGGAATCCCTAGCATGTATTCACTGCTGAAACAGAGACGTCTGCGTTGGCTTGGTCATGTCGTGAGAATGGATGATGGCCGGATCCCAAAGGATCTCCTCTATGGAGAACTCGTGCAAGGAAAGCGCCCTACAGGTAGACCACAGCTGCGATACAAGGACATCTGCAAGAGGGATCTGAAGGCCTTAGGGATGGACCTCAACAAGTGGGAAACCCTGGCCTCTGAGCGGCCCGCTTGGAGGCAGGCTGTGCAGCATGGCCTTTCCCAGTTTGAAGAGACACTTTGCCATCAGTCTGAGGCTAAGAGGCAAAGAAGGAAGGCCCATAGCCAGGGAGACAGACCAGGGACAGACTGCACTTGCTCCCGGTGTGGAAGGGATTGTCACTCCCGGATTGGCCTTTTCAGCCACACTAGATGCTGTGCCAGAACCACCTTTCAGAGCGCGATACCATAGTCTTTCGAGACTGAAGGTTGCCAATACATGAGAAAGTTAGAACAGCAACTTGGAGGGAGTTAGATGCCAAAAGATTTCCTCACAATCTGGAATCATAAGATCCTGGAGCAACTCTTTTATTCATGAGAACTCTCTGACTCTGCCAGCCTTACCTCAAGAGCCACAAGCAGTTAACTCATCTCCAGGCCAAGTGAATGTCCAGCAGTCTTTAGTGGAAGACAAGAACCATGCCACTAATAACACAAAAAGCCCTCAAGTCCAACTGACCCAAGCAATGATTCACAACCCCCACTACGAGTTATCTGTTAATCCAGGGATGCCAACAACTCTCCAGAGTGTACACATGAGAGTAAACAGTGACTCTGAGACCCTTCACAATGAATGCATTCAGCGTAATGCTCTTGAAGTTGAAACAGAACTGGGGTCGGACAATTGATGCCAAGAACTCTTTCCCAATTTTTCTCCCCCCATTTTCCTGCCAGTGGGCAGCCCCAGAGTTTTATCATGGCACATAGCAGCATGGAAGTCAAAATATAAAGATAAGGACTTTCTCAATTATATTAGTCATTTTGACATTATTTGTATGCAGGAAACCTGGTTGCAGGGGCAAATCTCCTTAGATGGTTATGATGCATTCTACCTCCCCACATTTAAGACCCACAACAGACGGCGGGCACAGGCTGGATTGGCTACTTTGGTTGTGTCAAAGCTTAGGGCCAACTGCTTGGCTATGTTAAAGCCAAGTAGACTGCAGTTTACTAGCAGTTAAGATAGTTCTAGACACCAAGACGGTTGTTATCCTCAATGCATATATTCCCCCATGTGCCAATAACCAATTACATGTCAAGCAGTGGAACCACTTTATGGCTTTTACATCAGAGTTTAAGGGGAGATTACCCTCTGCATAATTATTGATAGCTGTGGATTTAAATTCCAGAATTGGATGTGACCAAGTGGTACTCCATGTTGGAGGAAATTAAAAATAGTTTCCTCCTTGGGGGAAAGTAGAGTAGCTTAAGCAGCAGACTCCCCCCCTTTTGGGTATCACCCCAGGGAACCTCCCTCACCTGGCTGACTGTTAATCAGTAAAAAAGACAAAGAGGCAATGGCTTGTTAAAGTTGCAAAAAGAAGTTATTTACTTACAGTTCCATTGAGTGTATATTTACAGCATCCGATCAGGATCAGAGGTTCAGCTAACACTTAGAGATAGCAAGGCCCTGGAGCTGCCTCGCCCTGCATGCCATGTGCTCAAGATGGCCTGGGCATCATAGCCCTGGTGTGCACCATCTTAACAGGTCGGTGGTCAAAGAGGAAGTGCTCAGAGGAGAAGGGTAGGATAAAGGGTTAGGGCCACACCCCACAAGGATCACAGAGAGAACAGGTAGAAAGGTCAGAGTCACTGGGTCATAGCTTGACCCCTTCTGGACAGCATCCTGCCCCCTCTGGACAGCAGACTCCAACTGGACTTGCATCAACTCCACACTCCACAATGCTCTGGGAAGCGACTTAGTTCAGGACACCCCCCTATTACCTTTGTGCTCTTTCCCCAGATGCTCACGTGATAATTTAGTTAACTCGGCTGGTCTTCTATTGGCCAGATATGCTCTCTACTTTGGCTGTATCTGGCTAATTGGCTTAACAGAATTCAAGGAGTCCTCTGAATAGATGTTCATTTCATCTCGTGACTGCAGTGTAATAGATTACATATTAATCTCCTTACCCTTGAAACCCTTTGTGCTAGACTTCCGAGTAGGTGACTATGTGGATAGTGACCATCTCCCGCTAATACTCATTTTGGAGTTTGATATTCACAGACCTATATGTCAGGAAGTCCCAATTGTGCCTACTGATAGGCACAGAATACAACCAATAGTCTAGAAAACAAAAATAGTCTAGAATACAACCAATAGCGCCAAAAGCATATCAAATTCTAGGCTCTGAGATTAGCCTTGACCTCAGTAATGACATATTAGTGGCGCAGGAAGCAGCTGCAGCAATAGACTCCTTTGAGATATTAACTGCTTTTATAGTATCCAAACTGGGAGTAAACAATTGACCAGCTAAGCCCCCTGTCCTTACACTCAACAGAACATGGTTTGATAATGAATGTAGGCAGATGAAAGAGACTGTTCGCAACCTGTTCAAGCAATATAGGAATTCATATGCATCTGAAATCCTTGCCAGATACTTTCAAACTAAGGAACAGTGCAGGACCTTGTTTAAGGATAAGAGAGCACACTTTGTTAAGAAGCAATTCCAACAGTTAACTCAAGATATAGATTTAAAGAGCTCTAGACAGTTCTGGAACACCCTGGCAGGCATTCTGCATCCAGAGGGGCATGACCCATCGGCTATCCCTGTACATCTTTGGGAGCAACGCTACTCGGCTCTATTCTTTGATACTAGTTGCCGGCGGGAGCCAAAAACCTTTCATAGGGGCGATGATTTTCCAGAGTGGCCTCAAGTCTCAGTAGAGGAAGTAAGAGAATTAATTGCTGGCCTTAAACCTAAGAAAGCTCCTAGCCCTGATGCTATCCTTGCTGATTTAATCAAAACTAATCCTGACTGGTGGGCACCAATCTAAGCATCACTCTTCACTATGATTGATAGATCTGGTATCATTCCAAACAGCTGGACTAAGGCTCTTATAGTCCCAATCTATAAGAAAGGGGACTATAGATGCCCAGAGAATTACAGGCCCGTCAGCTTACTTTCTGTCCCAGGTAAACTTTATGCGCAGCACCTGCTTAACAAACTTACCCGTTGGATTGATAAACAGATGATCCTTGGGGCTGAACAGATTGGCTTTAGATCTGGCAATACAACTTTAGACCACTGCCTAGTTTTATATCACCTGGCCTATAAATATGTCAAGGTGGCAAAAACCAAGTTATATGCAGCTTTTTTAAACCTCAAAGGTGCATTCGACTCTGTGGACAGGCCAATGTTTTGGGCTAAATCAGGGGTCAGCAACCTTAAACACTCGAAGAGCCGTTTGGACCCATTTTCCGGAGGGAAAAAAACCTCAGGAGCCACAAAACCCTTTTGACATCTAAAATGAAAATACTGCATATATATATGTTCTTATGCTCTTATGTTCTTATGTTCTTATATAGTTTTTTTTTCACCTTTATGCTCTTATAGGTCCCATTTTAATAATGTAGCCCCCTCTTGTAGCTTTTAGTTAGTTTTGTCATACATTCTTGTCCTGTGTTTTCAGACACCTGGTCCTCTATGGTGTTTTGCCTGATTCCAAGGCCATTCTCTGCCTGGAGAATTAGGCCCACTTTAAGCAAATTAGCGCCCCTCAGCAAATGACCCTGGTTCTACCCTGCAGTCCTGCTGGACCCCACCTCCAGGGTAGCTCACCTGTTCAACCTGCAGAGGTCCTCTCTCCTGCCAGCAGCCTCCCACCACTACAGCAGACCCTGGGTCCTCAGCAGGTCTTGGGCACAGCAGCCACACACCAAACTCCAGTATCAGAGTATCCAAGTCAAAGTCAGGAAGCCAAGCCAGTCCATCTCCTCTCATACTTCCAACCTGCACTCCTACAACCCACACCCCCTTCCTCAGGTGCTCCTTATATCTCTGAGGGCCTTCAAGTGGCTGCAGCTGTGCAGCACGGTCTGCTGGATGCCCAGGCCTTACCCTTAAAGGGGCCACTGCTAACACCACATCTACCTCCTCACCAGATCTTCCAGGATTCCAATACATATGGTGGTTATGACATCTGCTTATCTTACATGGATACTAAAGAACTCCCCCCACCTTCCAGAGGCACTCTGCTGGAAGGAAAAAAGGACAGACTCTAGAGAAGAAGGGGGGGGGGTTTCTGCCCTGCCTGCCTGCCTGCCGACCCACCCACCCGCCCTCTCTCAGGCTGCAACCCCCTCCACACTATCCTGGGAGTAAGCCCCATTGGCTACAATGGGACTTCTGAGCAGACAAGTTGGTTGGAGCTCTCAGGCTGCAGTCCTCTCCACACTTTCCTGGGAGGAAGCCTCACTGACTACTTGTGAGTAGACCTGCATAAGAGGGGGCTGAGGCTGCAGCCCTCCACACCTTCCTGGGAGGAAGCCCCACTGACTACAGCGGGGCTTACTTGTGAGTAGACCTGCACAGGAGGAGGCTGAGGATACAGCCCTCCACACCTTCCTGGGAGTAGCCCAGGGACTACATCTGGGCTTACTCTGGAACAGACCTGCGCAGGCTCCCACTCACCCATCCTTGCACTTGGCCTTGAGCAGGCTTCAAGGCTGCCATCCCAGGCACCCTTTCCTGGGAGTAAGCTTCATCCTCTCTAATGGGGCTTACAACTGAGTAGACATGCGTAGGAGCAGGTGCCAAGGCTGCCATCCCAGGCACCCTTTCCTGGGAGTAAGCTTCATCTGGTGTAATAGGGCTTACAACTGAGTAGACACGCATAGGAGCAGGCTCCATGGCTGCAATCCCAGGCACCCTTTCCTGGGAGCAAGCTTCATCCACTGTAATGGGGCTTACTACTGAGTAGACACACAGGATGTCTCCTCTGCTGTGGAGGAAAAGCCTCTCCTTGCACTGAGTGGGGACCTGCTCAGGGAAAGTCGGGCTGCAAGGGCTCCCAATGGCTGAGGAGGAGGGCGGCTCAGGATTGGCTGGTGGTCAGCCAGTGAAGGGCCCTGAGCCATTTCAACAGAAAAAGCCAGGAGCCTGCTGGATGCTGATTGGCTGAGCCTGCTGGAGAGTTGGGGAAGGGAAAAACAGGGAGCTTAAGCCTGCAGAGGGGCAAAATTAAAAAGGGAAACCAATGCGGGGCAGGTGGGGGTGAAGGGAGGGGAGGGAAGCAGCCTGCACTCCCAACACAGGTGCCTCCTCTCACACTCTTTGCCACTTGCACCTGGAGGAGCCGCAGCAGACAGCTGAAAGAGCCACATGCGGCTCTAGAGCCGCAGGTTGCCGACCCCTGGGCTAAATTAACCAATCTGGCCATAGATAGACGCCTCCTTATAATCAACCTTCATTTTAATACCACATGTCAGATCAGGTTCTCCCCTGATGGGGTCA
The DNA here is from genome assembly GCF_035046505.1 of Tiliqua scincoides. Lineage (NCBI taxonomy): Eukaryota > Metazoa > Chordata > Lepidosauria > Squamata > Scincidae > Tiliqua > Tiliqua scincoides. The sequence continues at coordinate 4,419,005 of NC_089834.1, forward strand.
TCTCTCATGAGATCCCAACCAACAGGGGGGTAAAGCGTCTTGGCCCCTACTCTCTTCAACCTTTTTCTAAACGACTTGGTCTCTTATTTAGGGGAGGTTGAGGGTCACCCACCTCAGTTGGGAACATGTTGGGTCCCAGTGTTGCTATATGCCGATAATGCGGTCATATTATCTCAATCATGTCTAGGTTTGAAGCGTATGGTCTCCAGATGCATAGAATATTTTTCCCTGAACAAACTGTCTCTTAATTTCAACAAATCAAAGATTATGATCTTTAGTAACAGCTGGAGGCTGTTTTTGGACTTTTAGGGGAGGCTGGAGGCTACATTCTTGGACTTTTAGGGGAAGGCAGACTGAGCAGGTGAAGCAATATAAGTACTTGGGCATTTATTTTTCGTATAACCTTGCCTGGACAAGACATTGTAAATTGACTGTGAACCTTGCAGGTGTGATGACACAGAACATCGTATATTTTCATTTCAACAGAGGAGGTGCCTATGTCCCTGCATCCCTAAAAGTATTTAATGCCAAAGTTGTGTCCCAGATCTTGTATGGTGTCCCAATCTGGATTAAAGCCCTGAATCGCTCTCTGGAACAAATTCAGGCTGTATTTTTAAGGAAAATCTTGGGGTTGCCTAGATGCGTGCCATATGCCGCCCTATGTCTTGAGACAGGGCAACTATCAATTGAAATAAGAGCCTGGCTTAGGGCTTGTAAATTTTGGCTCCAAGTCTACCATAACCAAAATCAGAGCAGCCTATTACACAGCCTCCTAGAAGACTCACTAGTGCCAGTGAATTCTGATGCAGTTCTTCAAAAAATTAGAACAATTGGAATCAGTCTGGAGGTGTTGGGATCACAGCCCAGTATGGCAGCATTTCAATTAATCAAGAAGAGACTTCTTGATATTTATTCACAGAAGTTATACAGTACTTCGAGCAAAGTTTGCTCCCCACTGAGCCTTCAAATATCTACCAGAGCAGGCCACATGCCACTGTACTTCACTCTGCTGAAGTGCCCCTATGAACACAGGGCATTTACCCTGGCCAGGTGTTTCCTTTGGCGGTGCTGTACGGGAAATTTAGCAAGACCCCATAAAATGAAAGATATTGCAGATGCGAGTCAGGTAAAATAGAATCTCTTTCCCACATGATCTTACAGTGTACACTTCATGAAACAATCCGTAGGAAATATTTAGCTGCCTATTTGAGCAAGCAAGCTGACTGGTCTGACGATATTCAATTGAAGAACTTACTGTCATCTGAGGATCCAACTTTAATTGAGACTTTGGGGGCATTTTTAAAGCTTCTCCTGAAACATTGCAGTCCAATCAATAGTATTAGAGAAATGGGGTGTACCTCTTAACATCCTAGGAATTAGTATCACTTTTTTTTAAGTCTATGAATTGTTTGTCTATGACTCTATGTATATGTGTAATATGCCAATAAAGGTTCTGAAACTGATATGGCACACTGTTATCAAAGACCATGAGGCTAAAATAGTTGAAAGGAAGGGATTTAGTACTTGCTCAGTCCTCTTCAGGGAAAGTGTTAATTCATTTAATTGCTATTAATTGTGTGCAACATCACTGTAAATTGATACATGACAATGGAGTAAACGGCACTGGATTGGATTGCATCTTGTTGAAGAATTGGTAATGACATGGAATTGGCTCCCATTGCACAGACACGGGAGGTCAGATCTCTGTGTAGGATAAAATGACACTGTTGGTATACAGCATCAGATTTCAGTGTCGGAAGATGCCACAAATGCAGGGCTCCAAGCAAATTACAGATAATCGATACAGCAATGTTGTGATGTCAGTAAAACATTAATGGGTAGACTTTGGCTTTCAAAACATACCACAGCATCCAGCTGTACAGGATATTGAGGACAGTATTCCCTTGCAGAGTTGACATCGGGGCTGGTCTGGAAACTCTAGTTTCTCTGCTGTCCTGATATTCTCTGAGCCTAGCTGCACAAACAGCAGAAACATACAGTGTGCCATTTGCTGAAATGGGCATGGGCTTTCTGTAGCATGGGAAAACTCTCCACACCTAGAAACTTAACATGTCAGGAGAAAGGCTATGCTGGAAATGGTCTCCCTGACATGTTGCCTTTCATCGTGCAAGGAAATGTTGTTTTGTTTTAAACAACATGAGGGTAAGGCCCCCCCCCCCAATTTGTGGTCTGTACAATCCAGGAACAGGTTGATGAGCACAGTGAGAACAAGGTCTTCATGTTGACAGAAAACTTTAACCCACAGAAAAAACCCAGTCACATTCCAATTGGCCCTAGTAAGTTATGTGTGATGTTTTTGTTTCTTTTTTTTCCCCTTTCTTTCTTTTTTTTTTAACAAGTATGAAAAATCTCCAGACAAAAAGCTTGTGGCATTCCATTACTCTTGTTTTCAGTATAGCAACTTACTTGATTAGAAAAAAGGAACAAACGTTCCATTATTGGGTGGAAATGAAGAATACAGCTGAAAATGGGAAATACACATCCCCAAAGGGAGGGGCAACACTGGGGGCTTCTGCAATTGTACAAGTCCTTCTCCCTCTCTGACCACACTGGGGCCAGGAGTCATCCAATGAAGCTCATTCACAAGAGAGGCCGGACAAGAAGAAAAGGAAGTGCCCACAAGCCATTCATGGAATTACCCATCACAAGATCAGGGATGTCCACTTGCTTAGATGGCTTCCAAAGGGGATGAGATAAATTCATAGAGGACAATTCAGCACTGCAGTTTTGGGCTGCCTCCAGGTGCAGGTTGCAAGGCACCAGGGGTGGGAGAAACAGGAAGGGGGCTTTTGATCTGAAACAGCAGGGGGCTTTTTTTTATACTCTCTCTTTCTCTTCCCACCTCCCACCTGCATATGCACACACACACCAGGGCTGGTGCATCCCTGGAAAATTGAAAGTACCGCATATGCACTGGGGTGAGGGAGGGATTGACCACAGGGAGATGGACAATGGGCAGCCCAATCCTGTGCTTCCCAGAGCCCAGGGCTGCAGCGGTGCCAAAATGGCTACCGCTGCATCCAGCTGGGCTGGGAAGCAGCACTGGGGCTACTCAGGGTAAGGGAACTTATGCTCCCTTACCCCGTGTAATAGTATTGAGCGAACATGGATTTGTGGAGATCCGTGTCAGGTCTCTTGGACCAGGAGAAGGGTTAGGATTTGGTGGTAGAGGCTGCTGCCATGTCTGCCCCACTCCCACCCCACCCCCATGCCTTCCCTCTCTCCTCCCCCATCCCAGAATGCCTCCTTACCTCTCTGACTTACCTCTCTGCGAATTTGTGCTCACCTGGAGCTCCAGGTGGTGGTCCACTTTCCTCTGGCAGGTGCTGGCTCAGCGCAGGCTCATGCCAAGTCAGCTCTGAAGCTGAACCAACACAAACGTTTGCAGCATGCCTTACAGCTAGGATCGGGCTCTCAGTGGGCAGGAGCTTCACTAGGTCCTCAAGAATTATTTATTTATTTTTCAATTAAAAAAAAATTCTACCCTTCCTCCAAGGAGCCCAGGGAGGTATACATGGTCCTACCCTGCTTTTTTTTTTTTTTTTTTTGTCTTTACAACAACCCTGTAAGGTAGGTGAGGCAGAGAGAGAGAGAAAGAGAGAGTGACTGGCCCAAGGCCACCCAGGAAGCAGGGTTTGAATCTGAATTTTCCTGGTTAAAGTTCAACTTCCAAATCACTACACCATCTTGGCTAATTAGCTCCAGCACCCCATGAAGTTGTAATGCAACAAATAACACATACGAATAAATGACATTTTTCTTTTTTATTTATTTAAGCAATTTATACCCTGCCTTTCCACCCTGCTTAAGGGACCTCAAGGACATTTAAACCATTTTTATGCTGCAGTGTTTTATTAAGACCTAGTCAAGTTATCAAGTCACAGGGCACAATCCTAACCAGGTCTACTCAGAAGTAAGTCCTATTGTGTTCAAATTGAAAAACTCCTAACATGTCAGTTCCACTTTGATAACAAGAGCAAGTCATTCGCCATGTCAAAATCCAGAGGGAAATTCTGATTAGGATAATCTTGGAAGTGTCCCCGAGTGGCATTTAGCAAGATCTTGCCTCCAAAGAAACTTTTTTCACATGCAGGTTTTGTTAAATCTGAACATGATCCTAGTCCCTGAGAAGGAAATAATAATTTCAACGGGTCCTCATTTTGTGTTTGACTTGTATGTATAGACTTGTATGTATAGATCCCCTGAGGGCTGGGGATAAGAATAGGCCCTCAGTTTGGCTGTACTTGTCGTAAGAGGCGACTAAACAGGCACTGGGTAGACGGGACTCGTCAGCCTGGGAAGGCAGCTCATCTGAGAGAAGGAAAACTCTGATCCCAAACCTCCACTGCCTTGTGGCTACATCCAGTTAAGGAAAAGGCTTCAGGAGTCAACCTTGAGGCAAATCAGGAGCCGGAGTCCCTGAGGCAGTTCATGGCTGAACACAGTCACATTCTGGCAACTCCTGCGACGCCGCTGGAACCAACCGTATTGGCTTCTGCCTTTCCATTGGACCATTTCAGCGACGTGGAGAGGGGGGATTTGCTGCATGGGTAACAGTCTATCCTCCATATCTACTTTACCCAGGCTTCGCGCACTGGAGAGGACACTGTTCCAGAACACTATTCAGAGTGCGATACCCTAGTCTTCTGAGACTGAAGGGTGCCAACAACAATGTATGTATAGGCAACATCAGGTTATTTTCTTTTCTTTTCTTTTTTGCTGCTGTTTGTGTTACACTTTTTGTCATACAACAAACAACAGGGTTTCCGATTTCAGACTGGAAGTTGCTTGGAAAGGAGGACTGGAATTCAATAGTTCTGAATAACATAAGGTAGTTTCATCTGGAATCAGTTTGCAAAGTCTTTTAAGCTTTACATATGTATTGTATGTATTTTAAGTGTTATTAGCTGCTTTGGGTGCCCTTTGGGAAGAAAGGGACAAATCCAATAAATAAATAAATAAATAAATATTTAGAGGGGGAAGGGGCAAAAGCGAGAATGGATGGCATCTGATTCAGCATGAACTGCCCCATTTATGAGCAGGAAGGGTCTATAGCTCAGTGGCTTTGAATAATCATAGAATCATAGAGTTGGAAGGGGCTTAATAGGTCATCTAGTCCAACCCCCTGCCTCCGGCAGGAAATCCTCTTAGAGCATCTCCAACAGGTGCTTGTTGAGCCTCTGCTTGAATATCTCTACTGAGGGAGAGTCCACCACCTCCCTCGACAATCTGTTCCACTGGTCCTGCCCTGCCCTGACTGTCAGGAATTTTTTCCTGAGGTCTAATTGAAATCTCCTCTCCTGCAGTTTGTACCCTTTGGTTCTAGTTCTATGAAGGTTCCAGATTTGGTTCCTGCCAGAATCTTCAGACCCTCAGAGAGCTGTACCAGTATATTTAAGCAATACGGTACCACAGTGTTTCTCAACCACAGTCTGGGTTGGGTCCCAGACCAACTTGGTGAGTCAAGACCCCATTTCTGGTGGGTCCAACAGAGCCCCCAATTCAAATATGGGTGATGGAAAGATCAGAGAACTAATTGCCTCAAGCCCTAAGGCGTCTAAAAAATCAGAGTAGCTAGGCTACTCAAAAACCAGAGACGGCCCTGTAAAGAGCTCAGCTCCTGCAGTTTGCAAGATAGCTGCTAACTGCCCTGCAAAGAGCTGGGCTCCTGCAAGCTTGTGTCAATACAGGGAGATCAAGTTTGAGTGTCTTTTTTTCTGGTGTGCTTTTTTCAAAGTCTGTCAAAGACAGGGAGTGGGGCAGGTAAAGGTTGGGTCACATCACTAAGCCCCTCAAGCCTTGAGGCTATTCCTTAGGGCTGCCTCATTGAGGTTTTTTTTTTACAAACAAATAAAATATTATTTGTAAATAAATAAATAAATATATTATTTGTTTCTGGACTACCTTTTTTTAACATCTTCTTAAGTTAGGTGGGTCCTGTTAGAGTGTCATTTGAAAAACTGGGTCTGGCGCTTCAAGGTTTGATAACCGTTGCTATGCCAGATTAATCAGTGGCCCAAGCCAACAATAGACAGCTTCCCATTTTCCTACAGCAGCCTGCAATTCAATATCCATTTCTCAGGCTCTGACATTTATATGTATGATAGCTGCCATTTCACGTATCTTTTCCATATTGATGAACAAGCACCAGAAATAGCAAAGGACAGCTTTGTTTATAGAAATGTGGAAGTTGCGTGCTTATTTTTAAAAAGTTTGTGTGTGTGTGTTGATTCCCAGGCTATCATTGTCTCTCTTGCCTCTAACAGAGTTGCTGCTGAGTAGCTGGTCCAAATCCCTTGCTGCAACACACTAGCTTTGAAAGACTAATATGTTTTGGCAGCAAAAGGGGGCTGCAAACATCCTTTTGTGGTGGGGGGGGGAGAGAAGCAAAAACTATTGATTGCAGCACATTTGAATTTTAGATTGACAAAGACGCTCATTTTGCACATGGCTCCCATTTGAAACTCAAGGTCAGGAAAGTCAATTGAAACTTAATTCCCCTCTCCTTTGATTTATGGCAGCTCTGACTTTAAGTACCTGATTCAGGATGGATTCAACTGTTTTGTGCTGAAAACAAATGGAGAGAGCAATTTTTTTTTTTTTTTTGAGGATTTGGTCTTGAATAATGGCTTCGTGCATTTTATCATATTACACGGCCGTATTTTAATAGAAAGTATTATTCACTCTCGTTTTCTCCTGCAGCACACTCATATGTTACCAGGAAGCACGACACATCAGCCAGGCAAAATGGCAGAGGGTTCCAGCCTTAAAGATGTCCCTTTCCTTGAGCTGGGTTCATAAGGTCTATCTTCTATAGCTATCAGCTCACTGCCCATTTCCAGTTTAACTATTTCATTTCTGTATCTTCCGTAACACACATATGAGAGCCCAATCCTGGGCTTAGCGCTGCAGCTTCATGCTGCCACACACCGCTGGGCTACTGCCCATGTTAGCCCAGTGCCGGGCTAGCACGGGGTGGGCGCCCAGTCTCTGTCAGTCTCTCACAGACCACCGAGCCACAGCATGGTAAGCGGGGGCGGGGAGAAGGCATTCTGGGGAGGAGGGGGGCTGGCAGGGTATAGAGAGAAGGCGGGGGGAGGCGTGACAAGGAGGCGGGGGCAGGAAGGGGGCAGGCGGGAGGCGTGCCGAGGGGAGGGAGGGAGGCAATCTGTGGAGTTCCGCTCCACCGGATCCAAAGCGTTCATGTGGGGCTCAGCGCCCTACACAAACACCTTTGCTTTACTGCCGACATTTAACCCCATTGCGGGGCTGCTTCCCTTACCCGGGAGAAGGGGATGAAAGTCCCCTTCTCCCAAGGTGCTGCCTGCAGTAGCCCGAGGCGCGCAGGATCTCGCGGCAGCCGTTCTTGGTGCCACCGAGTCTGGGTGCCCCGGGTAGCTCAGGATTGGGCTGCCCAATGTCCCATGGGCAGTGGCATCACTAGGGGGATGCAGTCCACACTAGGTGATGCGCATGGGGGGGGTGACAGCACTACTGGTCAAAAATTTTTAAATCTTGGTGCTTTTGAATCACGTCATATATCACTCAATGCGTAATTTCACACAAAATGCAGTGAAACAAACTGCATGGAAATATCTCTATTCTATCAAAAGTTATAACAAAAAACAGTGGGGCGGGGCAATGGTGCATTCTCCATGCCCACCGCCCAGGGCATTGCCTCACCCACTTCATGGGAGGAGGTCCATCATGGGGCAATGAATCTGACACAAGGCAAACACCTCTGGCTTTTATACATTAACTGGAGGGCCAATTGGATGGTAGGATTTCGATCCATCACCCGATTGGCCAGCCATAAGTCTGGGCCAATCAGTTATGCAGGATTTCGATCCTGCATAACTTGCATACATAACACACCCCATTTATTAAAAAAATCCATGCAGCACTTTCTCAGTGTGTTAAGCACTTCATGTGTATCTTTATCATATTGCATATGGGGAAGACGGAAGCTGAACAACAACAACAACAGTATTTATATACCGCTTTTCAACAAAAAGTTCACATAGCGGTTTACAGAGAAAATCAAATATCTAATGGCTCCCTGTCCCAAAAGGGCTCACAATCTAAAAAGCTGAAATGGTGCAGCTTGGCTAAGGCCAACTGTCTGAGTCGTGACAGAGGTGAGATTCAAACTGGGAAAGTCCCAATTCACCACTCAGGGCGCAATCCTATCCTGCGCTGTAACAGGCAAGCCAAGAGGCTTGCGCTGTAACCAGCACAGGATAGGGGTCCAAATTTTTCCTCTTACCTCTGCGTAAGGCACCCTGGCCCCAATGGGTTTCCTCCTTCCTCCCGGCCCAGCTGACTCATAACATATTTGTGACCCTCCTGGGCTGGCGCAAGAGACTTGTGCAGTTAGAATTGTGCCCTAGAATTGTGCCCTCCACCCCTGGATAATCCAGCATTTTAATCAAATGTCCTTTTGGAATACATTAAAAGAACAGAAACCTCCATATTTGCCCTAATGTTCTCACTCTCTGGTCTGCTTTGCAGAAGGAGGGCAATTTTACATTTACTCTTATGAAGATAAGTCCTGTGACAACATGGCTGTCTTGAATGGCTGCCTTGAGTTTGCCATGCCAGCCTAAGACAGCCATGCTCTGCTACTGCCAGGGGCAACTTGCTACCCACCCAATTTCTCACAGGGTAGAATTAAGTGGTCACCCAAGACGCCAAGTCGGGATTTCCACTGATGGAAGAGTTACCTTGACCTAGAGGCTTGATGCTCACCAGGCCCTCCACAGAATTGTCAGCTGGGGTACCTGAGTGTTTTAATTAACAGCACAATCCTATGCATATCTACTCAGAAGTAAGTCCTTCATCTCCTGATGGGACTACAAGTTCTCCTCCTTCCTGACCCACCTCCTTGATCTTATGTCTCAGTTCAATCACCCCCACCTATGCTTCTTCTCCTCCTCTTGTCTTTCTCTCTTCTCTGCTTCCTTTTTTAATTCCTCCCCCTTACCTTCCTTCTCAGACTCTTTAATGAGCCAGTTCTCCATCCCCTACTTGATACCACCTTTCCTTTTCACTGGTCTTCTCACTGGGTCTGCTCTTGTGTATGGTGTGGTAGCATCCACTGGGATGCCATGGCTGGGCTACCTAGGCTAGCCAATGACTGCCGCTGGATGGGGTTTGTGATAAGTTGGGGCTACACCTGGCAGTCTCATCTTGGCTGGAATTCTCAGGACACCCCTTTCAATCAGGTAGAGGTCACATTTGCCCATTGGTCCTTCTCGACTTCTCGGGCTCTTCATCTGCTCTTCCCTTCTAACTGTGAGACAATCTTTCCTTTCATCAGTAGGCTAACAAAACACATCAAGCTGATGAAGCGTACCATTATTCCTCCTTTGAGTTTCCTAATCAGTTGTCAGGGATGATCACTCGATGCTCAAAAAATGCTTGTTCTCCACCACTCTTAAACCCTTTTGAGACAGGTTTTGAGCCAGGTAAAATGTTGGAGGCAAAGCTGCTCATATTTCAAAAGCCTTTGTGTTGGTTGCTTCCCCTTGTAGCTGTCCAAATATATATTTCAGAACACAAGAGTATGCATAAGAAAAATGGAGCAATCTGTTGGCTTAATAATCCACAGGGCATTCGTTCTTGAGCACTGTGCATCACCCAGATGTCAAGGTTTCAAAGCACTGTACACAGGAATTCAGTCTTTCTGTTCAGACTGCTTAAGCACTCACAAGTGCCCCTTGTGAATCATATTTCCGTGTTCTCTCACATCCGAGGATAATCCAGCCCACAGTTTATAGGTTCCTGAAGAGCGTTTGGGGCTCTTCGGCCTAGAAAAGGAGCACCTGAGGAGGACGTAATTAACACCACAATCCTATGCATGTCTACTCAGAAATAAGTCCCATTATAGTCAATGGGGCTTACTCCCAGGTAAGTGTGGATAGGATTGTACCCTAAGACATACAAAATTATGCAGGGGGTGGATAGAGTGGATAGAGAGATGCTCTTATCCCTCTCAAACAACACCAGAACCAGGGGACTAAAGTTGAGTGTTGGGAGAGTTAGGATCAACAAAAGAAAATATTTCTTGACCCAGCATGTAATTAGTCTGTGGAACTCCTTGCCACAGGGAGGAGTGATGGCATCTTGCTTTTAAGAGGTGATTGGACAAATTTCTGGAGGAAAAGTCCATCACTGGTCACGGTAGCTATGTGCAAGCTCCTGGTTTTAGAGGTAGGCTGCCTCTGATTGCCAGATGCAGGGGAGAGCACCAGGACACAGACTGTGTTTTTTTGTTTTGTGTGCTCCCTGAAGCATTTGGTGGGCCACTGTGAGATACAGGAAGCTGGACTGGCTGGGCCTTTGGCCTGATCCAGCAGGGCTCTTCTGATGTTCTGCTGTTCCTCCTCACTTCCTTCAAATTCTATTCTTTCTTAAACAGCCACAAGACTATTGAATCTGCAGGGCAGTTCTGATAAATTTGTATTCTTACAAAAGAAACCACTTGCAGACTTGTGATGTCTCCTCAGATTTCTTTTGTCACAAGGTTCACTTCCTAGCAAAGCCCATCCAGTTTGGGAGCCCTGTGACCTCCTTGACCCGCTTGATGGCACACACTCAGCAATGGGTCAGTTAGATTTTATGTGTGGTGGCATCAGGGGAACAACCATTATTAATTCTTCATCCCAGAAGCCCTGGGCAGTGACATCACTAGAGTTGGTGACACCCAGTGCAGAGAAGAGAGAACAAAATGAGGCAGGGGGACAGTGTAATGGCTTGAAAAGTCTCTGGAGCCCAGGGGTTGACCTGGCTAGTATTTGCATTCCTTTGAGGAGCCCAGGTCTAACTTGAGGAGCTCCAGAGCCCAGATCTATCAGGCTTTCCCATGCAGAATTCAAGTTCCCTCCTTTGGGGTCACCCAATGAAGTCATCAGTGGAGCCTGAGATCACACTGAGCAACCTGAGCCCACATCAACCCTCCTGACTCCATCTGCAGCCTTTTCTAACATGCAGTCTTTCAGGAACCATTTCACCAAACCAGTGGCATAGCTAATGATCATGTAGCCTGGTGCCAAGCTCAAAATGTTGCCCAGAAGTGATGTCACAACTGGATGTGACATCACACCCAGGTTTTTTAAAAAGTGAAAATTGAGAGGAACCCACCTCCTTTCCCCAGCAGCTCACCACCCACTTGCTCTCCTACCTCCCCCCAGTTAGTGGCATAGCTAAGGCATCTATATGCAACCTGGGGTCAAAAAAGATTTTGTAGCCCCCCCTCCACATGCCAAAATCAAATTTAATTAAGTAAATAAATAAAAAGTTATTGGTTCCAAGTCAGTTGTGTTTTCATTTTCTAGTTAATTGGCAATACCTTTGACAGAAAACAGATATTTCCAGTGCTGTTTGTTTCATTGCATTCTGCATTAAATTACCTTTCCAGTGATATATAATATGATGGTATTATTCATACATACCAGGATTTTCACAATTTTGGTCACTAATGTCAAGCTCAGCTTGTTCCCCCTCTAAAGCTTGATGCCCAGTGGAACCACTACCCCCTGCACCCCCTAAGCTACACCACTGCACCAAACCCACCTCCCTGTCCCCCCTCGAACTTTTCTCTACCCAGCCTGTTAATTAGGACTAATGAGCTTGCAAGCTTCCTTGTGGTTGGGGCTGGTCCCAATTAAGGTCTTTTCCTTGTGACCAAACAGTATGGCTGGCTACCAGGTACAGTACAAGTTTACCACTGAATAGAAACACATCACCGTCATCAAGCACACCAGCCATTGCCTAATCAAAAAAACAAACCAATTAGTTTAATTAGGGAACTGTGCTGATGAATACAAGGCACAACAAATTCTGTTCAGATCCCTATCATTGTTATGCCACCTTTGGGTTGTTTGGTTTAATTTCGTAGTGACCACATCTTGCAGGCTGGGCGCAGGGAGTAATTGATGGCAAAATTTATCATAATAACAGGGTGAAAACAGCATCAGTCGACTGAGACATTTATTTGCCACTGCCCAGAAGTGAATGCTTTGATGGAAGCTCTTTGGAAATATCAGCTGACAAAGAGCCACTACCTGGTCATCAGGCGTAGAAGCATAATTGAAGGATGAGAAAAAGGCCAAAGGTTTATTGAAGCAACACGGCTCTTAATTAGAGCCAGAGGTTACTCCTAGCCAGGCACACTTTCTTCATCACATCTGCAACAGGCCACTAACAGTGTCTCCAGCATTGCTCTCCAGCTCACAACTTGGCATTTTGGATGGAATGGATTTTGTGCAGACTGGGCTGGAGAAGAGCTGAATAGTCATCTTGGCTTCTGGTTAGATGTTCAATGGAATGGGGGGGGGGCATCCTGCTACAAAATGTTGCAGTGGCCAACCTGTCTTCCTGGGAGTAAATCTCACAAACTTCATGGGCCTTTGCAGTAAACAATCTGGGAACAAACTCCTTAGCTGCAGGGGTTAGATGGAAGCCTACAGTCTTGCACAGCCTAACTTGCTTCCCACTTTCTCTCTGTTCCTCACCTGGTTGGCTCTGTTTTTATTTCTTTCTTTGATTCCAACCTTGCCATCTCTCTCTCTCTCTCTCTCTCTCTTTCTCTCTCTCTCTCTCAGGGCTGGCCTTAGGGCAATTCGACCAATTTGGCCCCACACCTTGTATTGGAATCCCAGAAGATCTGGCGAGGAGGTAGTTGTGGTATCAGCAGTGGCTCCTTTAAGGGTAAGGCCTGGGCTTTCAGCAGAGGGTGTGCTGCACAGCTGCAGCCACTTGAAGGCAATAGGGCCCTCAGGGATATAAGGAGCACCTGAGGCAGGAAGGGTTTGTGGGCGGCAGTGGCAGAAAGCAGAAGCTTGAGGAAGGACAGACTGGATTAATGGACTGATGTGAGAATGGACTTTGGAAGCTGCTGGAGAAGAAACTACTGGAGACACTAAGAATGGTGTTTGGCTGCTATGCCCAAGACCTGCTAAGGACCAAAGGAGGCTGCTGGCAGGAAGGAGGACCTCTGTAGGTTAAACAGGCAAGCTATCCTGGTGGTGGGGTCCAGCAGGAGTGCAGGGCAGAACCAGGGTCATTTTTGAGGAAAGAAGGGAAGCTAATTAGCTTAGAGTGGGCATAATTCTCCAGGCAGAGCTTGGACTGGGAATCTGGCAGAACACATCTAGAGGGCCCCTGCACTGGGCGGGTGAGTGGAGCACCCGGAGCTGGCACCTCACTGGGTACTTGATGATCCAGCATGGAATCATCCATGCCAAGGCATTGTGAGGAGAGCATGGCAAGTGGAACCTTGTGACTGTATTGCCTGTTGCCTACCCCTGTGTCCAATTGCCTTAAAAGTGTCTCCCCCCCAAGCAGTTGGTAGTAACACTGCTGCTGGATACCTCACCACTGGTCCTCATCCTGATGATTAAGGGGACCACTGGGGTCTGGGGCACAAAAATATTTTGCATTGAGCCCCATTACTCCTAAGGTGGGCCCTGCTCTCTCACCTGCCCCTCTTTCACAAACCAGAGTGACACTGTTCTTTAAATGGGTTCTTATAGTCACTTTGAAATTGAAAGTTGTTTTTGAAATGGAAAGCCCACCCTTGAAGTTTCAGGGTGGAATGTTCAGCGTGCGAATATGCGCTGCCTCTGAAAGGCTCAGACAACCCTCCAGAGGTGAGAGGAGAGGAGCTCCCATAGCTCTTGGAGGGTTAGGGTGTGCACCCCCAACATGCGGTCTTCAGTTATGAGATCTTGGCATAAGCCAGAATGTCGTAAAGTGGCACACACTTGTATTTCCATCCCTATTCCAAAGAGTTCCTTTAAAGAGTAGTCAAAACATGGTGGGAAGAGAAGGTCATCACTCAATTATCCTTAAAATAAATGTGGAAACATTTGGTGGATCTGCTTTAGCCTTGTGGTATTTGGTCTTCAGATTTTTAACCTGGTCAATTGCATAGACCAGGGGTGCCCAAAACCCAGCCCAGGGGCCACTTGTGGCCCTCAGGCACTCCCAGTCTGGCCTGTGGGGAGCCCTCAGTCTCTAATGAGCTTCTGGCCCACTGGAGACTTGCTGGAGCCCATGCTGGCCCAACACAACTGCTCTCAGCATGAGGGTGACCGTTCCACATCTCCCCCCTCTGCTTGCTGTTTCATGTCTGTGCAAGGCTTTGTGCAAGGCCTTTTATAGGCCTTGAGCTATTGCAAGACCATCATTCATTAACATAAGTTCCATCTCTAAAATATTCATTTGTGTAAATTTATTCAAATTTGAAAATGTAAACTAATTTTTTTCCCCAGCCCCCGACACAGTGGGAATCAACCCCCAAAGAGATGATGTGGCTCTCCTGCCAAAAAGTTTGGACGCCCGTGGCATAGACTACAGGCACAAAAGCACAAATCTTGGGAGCTCATGATAGGTGGGGTTAGGGGCTAGTTGGGTGAGTTAGGATCCTGTGACTGGTGACTGAAGAAAAAAAAAACCCAAGTGAATTGCAGTAACTCAGATTTAGTGACACTAATTCTTGTTTGACGGGGAGGAATAATTTGCCTTCATCAGAAGTGTCACTATGTCAGGGTGGGGAGGTAGGCCATCCTGGACACAAGGCTTCGGGAGTATGACACCACACTGCCCAAGTCTGTGTTTGGTAATCTTAGGGCCACTTTGGCAGCAGCCACCACACACTCTAGCCGTCAATTATGCTGCAGCTGGATCCAAAACTTTTAGCACCAGGACCCACTTTTCAAAACAACATTCTATTGGGGCCCTCCAAGTTTACTTTACAAAAAAGAGTTCTAGAAAGAAATAATATGTATTATTAAGGGCACAATCCTAACCAGGTCTACTCAGAAGTAAGTCTTATTTTGTTCAATGGGGTTTACTCTCAGGAAAGTGTGGTTAGAATTGCAGCCTAATTTATTTATAAGTAATAATAACCAGGAAAATAATCCCTCAAACTTTAGCTCTCTATAGTTGCACATGCTTGCAAATTGCAGGAGCTCAGCTCCTTGCAGGGCAGTTAGCAGCTATCTTGCCAATTTCAAGAGCTGAGCTCTTTGCAGGTTAATTAGCAGCTACAGTATCTGATTTTTCATAACATAATAATATAAGAGCCCTGCTGGATCATCTGGTGAAGCTTCCTGTATCTCACAGTGGCCCACCAAATGTCCCAGGGAGCACACAAGACCACAGACACAACCTGTGTCCCAGTCTCTCCCCTGCATCTGGCAATCAGAGGCAACCTGCCTCTAAAACCAAGAGCTTGCACATACCTACTATGACTTGTAACCCTTAATGAACTTTTCCTCCAGAAATTTGTCCAATCCCCTCTTAAAGGCATCCAGACAAGATGCCATCAGTTCTTCCTGTGGCAAAGAGTTCCACAAACTAATTACATGCTCAGTAAAGAAATGTTTTCTTCTGTCTGTCCTAACTCTCCCAATGCTCAACTTTAGTGGATGTCCCCTGGTTCTGGTATTATGTGAGAGGGAAAAGAACGTTTCTCTATTCACTCTGTCCATCCCCTGCATGATTTTGTATATCTCAATCAATAGCTTCAGCTTAGGGCAATTTTCAATAACTTCAGAGCTTAGGGCAATTAGTTATCTGATCTTTCTATCATCCTTTAGTAACCCACTAAAAATCTGGTTATGTCCCACTGGTGGGTCCCAACAGACAGTTCGGGAGCCCCTGATTTAAATCAATGCAGGAGCCCAGAATGTCAGGGGTGATGTGACTATGTCACCCCTGAACTTCCAGTGAGATTAACCCGGTGAGATCCATGGGTGATTCACTGGTTGGATTCACCCAGGAATGCTTCTAACCTTCATCTGAGTCAAGCCAAGATGAGATTAGAGGAGCTTGATTATCACTATTTGCAGATCTCTAGAACTGTATTATCTCTCTAGATACCAGGTCAAGTGTTTTATAGAAGAGTTGCACGAATCTATCTACAAATACATCTGTTTTCTCCTTTTTAAATTTTTCTTCTCAACTGTAGAAGCAGATTCGGGGTTTTTTTCCTTTTCCCTCCCTCCCTTGCTCCCCCTGGACATACCACAAAGCAAAGCAACCATGCAAAAAAGATTTATGACTGTCATTTGTTTATACAAATATATTCACAGACATTTTGAGTTCCCTCTTTTGACAACTCGTTTTATTTAGTGTGAAAGCACAAGCTGTTCCTAAGTCACACTTATGCATTTTTCATAAATCACATGCTACTGATATCATCATTTAAGAAACAGACATATTCTGGGGTGCCTGTATGCTGAGCGCCTTAGTTAAGGCCTTGTGGCAACCATGAACTTTAATGGAAAGGGACACTAAAGTCATGGGCAATATTGAAGTACAAACCAAAATGACCTTATGACTGGTGTGTGCAGGGGGTGGAGAGAGGGTGGGGGGGACTTGTACACAGCGATGTCGCTGGGGGTAGCATCACCCAGTGTGGAGCTCAGCAACCTGGAAGTTTGATGGTGATGTAATGACATCACATCACTTCTGGGTTATTCAGCCTCCATGTTGCTGGAAGGAGAAGGATGCATGTGAGGAGGCAGAGAGTTGCTAGAGAGAGGGAAGATGCAGGAGCAGGCACTTATTAGCTTCAGCCACAACAAGACCTGCTGGCTCTCCTGCCAAGCAATGCTGGCACCCCTTTTGCACCCTCTTTTGCTTAGTAGCCAGGGCAAACCGCACCTCCTGTGCCCCCCAATTGTTATGCCACTGCTTGTACATGGGAATGATAAATAATTCTGTTCCTGTTTGAACATCTCCATGAATTTTGGAGTCCCAAGTTACTTAGGGCTGTATTCAACAGAGGTGTAACACTCTGCCCTGGCACCTGGGACAGTGATATCCCAGGCCATGTGACGTCTAATTCAACATTTTATCTACAGGGTGTCCTGTACACCACTACAGTGTGTACATCTACACCACTGTGTCACTAAGGGGGTGCAAGTGGTGTGGGCCGCACCCAGTGGTGTCACTAGGGTTTGCGTCACCCGGTGCGGGAGATCACCCCCATGCATTGAGCAGGGCAACACTCCAGGTGGTGGGTGTGGTGATCTACCATCACCCCACCCCCACTGGTTTTTGGGCTGTACCTTTTGATAAAATAAAGATATTTCAACATGGTTTGTTTCATTGCATTCTGCATGAAATTACACATTGATATATAACATGATGGTGTTATTTTTACAAACAATGATTTTAGTAATTTTGATCACTAGTGGTGTCACCTCCTCCCAGGGTGTCAACTTACTAACACCTTATTGGAGTAGTTCTCAAACTTTTAGCACTGGGACCCACTTTTTAGAATGGCAATCTGTCCAGGAAAATAAAGCAAATTGAAATAAATAATTATAATTACATTAAAGTAAAACAAATAATTAAATAAGGGGAAGCCAGCCCTGTTCCACAAAGTGAATTTTCTCTGTAGCCTGCCTGCAATGACCCCCCCCCCAAAAAAAAAAAGAATCAGTAAGATTTTCACCCCTACCCAGTACCCAGTTCAACTAAGGGCACAATCCTAACCAGGTCTACTTAGAAGTAAGTTCTATTTTGTTCAATGGGGCTTACTCTCAGGAAAGTGTGGTTAGGATTGCAGCCTAAAGTTCTTATATTTCATGCATATCACTATCAGGACCCACCTGCCTTTACATATCTGAGAGCCCAAGCCTATGCCACTCAGAAGTAAGTCCCATTATAGGCAGTGGGGCTTACTCCCAGGAAAGTGTGGATAGGATTGCAGCCTAAAATAGAAAAAAAATTCACCTTACCTTGTCAAGCCTCTGTTTCATTCTTTTTATGGGGGCGGCTGCCTTCTGGAGCATTTGTTGAGCTCCAGTTGCATCAAATCAGGACCATTCTGGTGGCCTCACATTTCCCTTTGCCTGACCTGCCCAGGAGCCAAGGCACATTTGCTTACTCATGAGTAAATGTGACCATGTGGCTTAGTTTTGCTTTCCATAGGGCTCAATACGTTTGCCAGCTTGGAGGGAGGGATTTCCTTCTTGGGTGTTTTTGGGGGGCTACATTTATTGGATCAGAACCATTCTGGTGTTGTTGGAGTCCTCTCAGCCTGCCCTTTCCGGAGGACTAAGGCAAGTTCGCCTACTCATGACTAAACACGCGAAGCAGCTCAGTTTCCATTTCCATTGGGCTCCATGCATTTTTTGTTTTCCGGTTTTTGCCAATAACTTTTGATAGAAAGGAGATATTTCACTCCTGTTTTTTCATTGCTGTCTGCTGGAAATTCCACATCCAACGATATATAACATGTTGGGGTTACTCCTAACCACCACGATTTTAGCACATCAGCCCAGTGCGTATCACCCTCCCTTGTGCGTCACCCGGCGGGGTCTGCACCTCCCTAGTGACACCACTGGCCGCACCGGGTGATGCACACGGGGGGAGGGTGACACGCACCAGGAGGTGAAACGCTAAAATCACAGTGGTTAGGAGTAACCCCAACAACCCTGCTGGATCAGCCCTGCTGGATCAGAACCAAAAATGCATGGAGCCCTATGGGAAGTGAAACTGAGCCATATCACACATTTACTCGTGGGTAGGCAAGCTTGCCTTAGTCAGTTGGAAAGGGCAGGCTGAGAGGAATTCAACAACACCAGAATGGTACTGATCCAATGAAAGCCGCCCCCAAAAAACACCTGACAAGGAAGTCCCTCCCTCCAAGCAGAAGAATGTATTGAGCCCTATGGAAAGCAACACTAAGCCTGATGGTTGTGTTTCCTCACAAGTAAAGAAACATGCCTTAGCTGGTGGTCAGACCAGGTAAAGGGGAATGTGAATGTTCACATTCACCAGAATGGTCCTGATCTGATGGAACTGGAGCTCAACAAATGCTCCAGAAGGCAGCTTCCTCCCCCTCACTAAAACAGAGGCTTCAGCTGATAAGCTGAACTTTTTTGAGACTTGCAAAGCCAGGTGGATCCTGACAGTGATCTGGTTTAAACAGAAGTTCTTAAATTGAACTGAGCACTGGGGAGGGCTGAAAACCTTACTGATTCGGGTGGGGGGTGTTATTGCAGGCAGGCTACAGAGGAAATTCACTTGGTGGACCAGAGCTGGCTTCTGCTTATTTAATTGTTTTACTTTAATTATTTATACTTACTTATTTTAATTTGCCTGATGATGTCACTTCCACCATGACATCACTTCTGGTGAGTCTTGGACAGATTTTCTTTCTAAAAAGTGGGTCCCAGTGCTAAAAGTTTGAGAACTGCTGCAATAAGGTGTTAGTAAGTTGACACCCGGGGTGGGGGGTGTGTGACACCACTAGTGACCAAAATCACAGTTTGGAGAATAATACCATCATGTATCAATCGATGCATAATTTCATGCAGAATGTGTTCTGTCTTCGTTCTATCAAAAGGTACAGCCAAAAAACCAGTGGGGGCAGAGTGATGGTACATCCCCACGCCCACCACCTGGGGTGTTGCCCTGCCCACTGCATGGGGGGGTGAAGCAAACCCTAGTGACGCCACTGCTACAGAGCCAAGGTATTTAAGATAACTCTATTTTTTCCTTATTGCATACAATAAGGCTGTATACAATATTGTATACAATTTGGCTTCAATCCTAACCTCACTTTCCTGGGAGTAAGTCCCATTGAACACAGTGGGGTACCCCTTACACAATGGGGTAAGGAAACATCTGAGTAGACCTGTGCTCTGTGCTCACAGAGTAGGCTTGTGCTCTAACTGTGCTTCTCAAATAATGCCAGAGCAAAGGCTGTTTAAAAAATGGGACGCCCCAACAGATGGAATCATACTTCAAAGCAAAATCTCCCTGGGCAACTTCATTTCTAATCACTATAAATGTTCACATGCACAAATGATCAAAATGAATTTCATCTTGAATTTAGAGAGCATAGCAAAGCTGTTATATCTGTTACCAGTCCAACATTTTAACTGCCAGCCTAAATAATCAGTTCAAGATAAACATGCAATATTCTGATTAAAAGAACTTATTTTCCTGCAAGTCAATCTTTTTTAAAGGGAACCCAGACCCATACAGTGGACATTAGCAAATCAGATCACTCCATCTTGAGTCCATGCCAGCACTAGGCTAGCATATAATTTACTTTAATTGAGCAATTAAATTAAAATAATCCTTTAAACAAGCAATAATCAGAGTTGTATAATTTCAGTGTGACATATAATTTTCCTTAACAACTTGAGCAGGGCTCTTGCTTGGAAAGATTCTTGGAGGCCTGCTCCAAGTCATAAAATGGCAGCCGTTGTGAAATCAGAAGGCATGTTCAAATGACTCCCTTTTCATTCCTTTATTGTTCTGTGGATTTACTCTGTCCTCTGTCCCATTCCTGGAATTGGAAGATCACCTGGGAAACAGACTTACAAGATACTGTTGCACAGGAACAGCAGACTGGTATGTGAAATAAGTTTCCATACTGGGTTATTTTTCTGCAGCTCTCTGGAAGCCTGCACAGAAAATAGTTCACAGATGGCATTTAATATCACGGTGATTGCATCACATATAAAGGTACATTCCCCCTAATTACTGGAAGGGTTGGCAAACAACAGAATCATGGTGCTCATGTGGTCATGCTCAGGCATACTAGCGAAGAAATACATTTGGCAGAAATGAAAAGCTCCTCAAAGAGAATACGAACCCAAAATTGGTGTTACAAGGGTGCGCCAACTCCTGTTTCATGTTTGAGAAACTAGCTATTGACCTCTTGCTAAGACCCATTTTTCCTTCTCAGATAGTTTTTGCCAGCTAGTCTCTGTGCAGTAGCTATGTGGTTGAACAAACTGAAATGTATACACAGTCAGCTTCCCATTAATCTTTGCAACCCATGCTTTGCAGAAGAACAACCTAAAGAAGATGCTCTGATGCTGCCGCAAGGTACAGTAGCACCAAAAGGGCCACTGTTGTATCCTATGGGGCCAGAGCAGCTGCCAGAGTCTCCTTGGGGTAAGGGAACATCAATTCTCTTACCCTGGGTAGAACTCCATTGGCACCAATGGATCTCCCCAGAGCTGCACCTGATATTTAGCAAGCACAGAACCAAGCAGGCCCTAGATCTGCAGTGTGTCTCATGGGGGGCCAAAGGTATTTGAAATTCCAAAAGGTCTCAACAGGGATATCCATTATCACCATATACGTCTATACTTGCTATACATATGTCTATACTTGCTCTGGAAGTGGTATGTAGAGATATCAGACAAGATGAAAGAATATAAGGTGCAAGGATTATGAATGAATGTTTTAAATTAAGAGCATTTGCAGATGACACGATTTTAATTTTAGAAAGATCATTAAAAGATATTGAATTGTTGATTGTTAAATTGAAGAAATTTGGATCATTGGCAGGTTTTAAGATAAGCAGAAAACTAAAATTTTGTCCAAGAATATGAATGTACAAGACCAGTTAAGGCTGACGAATAAAACTGGGCTTAAGGTGAAAAAAAGTTAAATACTTGAGCATTATATTGGCAAGTATGAATTGCATGTTTCAAAATAATTATGTTAAAGTTTGGAACGAGATCAAAAGATTTTGCAAAATGGGAAAGATTGAAATTATCTTTTTTGGGAGGGATCTCTGTAATTACGATGAATGTCTTACCAAAAATGTTATTTCTGTTTCATACTATACCAGTTTTACTCTTGGACAAACCATTTGAAGAATGGCAGAACAATGTGGTGGGATTTATATGGCAAAGGAAAAAACCGAGAGTGAAGTTTAAGATTTTGCAGGATGCTAAAGGAAGAGGAGTACGGTTGCCCAATTTTGAAAATTTATTATGCATCATGTTTTCTGTGGCTGAAAGAATGGTTGTTACTGTGAAATATAAGTTGAATATAGGATACGATTTAAGATTTGGTTGACATGGGTATCTCTGGTACGATAAAAGTAAATGTTGAATTTAAGAATCACTATGTTAGGCATACATTGTGGAGGATATGGAATTGTTATAAAAACAGGTTCTACATAAAAATTCCACTCTCAACAGGAATTTGGTCTGGGAGAGGCACAGAGATAAATGGTTATTATATAGAAATATAGGTTCCTAATTTAATTAGATTATCCTCCCTTTTGCTTGAATTAGGGATCCATCTTCCTTCTACAATCACGTGGTCCCTCACCTTTAAGTTTTGGCTCAACGTACACTTAAGTATTCACCCCGAGTCTCTTTTAAAAGATCTATTAAGGGACCCTTATCTTTCTAGGTGGTTCAAACTTATTGATTCCAAGCTTTTTTGTTAGATAATCTGTCCCCCGAATCCCTTCATAGGGCCCACACAATTATTAAATCCAAACTCTGGGAATTTGAATTTAAATATCTTTCTTCCAATCTTAACCCTACCTGTTCTCCCCAATTTTTTGGCCTCCTTCCCTCTCTCAGTTGCCCTTCTAATTATTTTAGTAATTTCATTAACCCTATTAAGAGGAGAGCATTTATGCTCTTGAGATTTAATATCTTCCCCTCAGCTGTTCATTCTGGCAGATTCTCCAATATCCCACGAGACCGCAGATTATGTCCTTTTTGTTTTTTAGCACCGGATACAGTGGAATATATACTTACTCTGTTGTCCGGCCCATCAATCTCTTCAAGATATTTATTTGGAACCCTTGCTGTCCTCCTTTTCTGACACTTTTACTGACCCTTTATTTGTCCTTCTGAGTGACAACTCTGCGATCAGTAGCAGAATTTCTTTCTGCAGTTATTAAACTGAAACCCCCACCTTGAGCCTATTTCCCCCCCTTACTTCCTATACTTTCCATTCTTATCAGTTTCTTGTTGTGATTTTCCCTTTCGGCAACACAGACTCTGTGATGGCTATTGTACTATTTATTGTTTATTGTTTTTAATGCCAATAAAGGTTTATGGATGGTATACAGAAATATATTGAATTTCACACAAGGGCAATGTAAGCCTAGAGTAGAACGGGCAGAAGAAGGTTTTAACTGTCAATAGTTCCCATATGTACAATTATCAGAAAGATTTAAAATTGATTTAAAAAATTATATGGATTTGTAGAGGGAGAGTCAATATTGGAACAACAGTTAAAAGAAGGGCAGGTAATCTCTAAAATTTATAAATGTTTATTGGAATTTGAAACAGAAGAAAACAGATTAAAAAATGTATGATGCAATGAGTGAAGAATGTGGGTCATGAACTTTCAATGGAAAAATGGGAGTATGGGCAAAGCCAATAAAATTTACTCTGAATGTCAATATTAAGGAATATGATTTATAGATGGTAAATGACACTAAGCAAATTAGCAAAAATGTATCAAAGTATGTCAAATAGGTAGACATGTTCTAAAGCAAAAAAATATTAGTCACAGATATATGCACAGATATGGTTGATTTTATAAACAAATGTACAATTAAATCCTGAAGTATTTTTGTGGGGCATGATAGATGAATATGTGGAAAAGTGAAATTTTGTTCTATGATAAGTGTGGCTAGAATACTTTATGCACAATTTTGGAAAACCCTTAATAGAAGAATGAAAGTGATGGACTTTGCAGAAATGGATAAACTCACAACTTTACTTAAAGAGAAATCTTCAAAGACATTTATGAATGACTGGAAACCAATAATTGACTTTTTGCAAGCAAGAGAGAGAATAATGATGGACAGCCCAATCCTGAGCTGCCCCCGCAGGGCATGGGGCTGCAGTGGGATCAAAAATGGCTGGCGCCACATCCTGCAAACTCCAGACAGCTGCCGGCGGCTCCTTGGGAGAAGGGGACTTTCATCCCCTTCTCCCGCATAAAGTAAGTAGCCCCACAATGGGGCTTCTCAATTCACCACCACCCAAAGATCGGCGGTGAATCCAGAACCTCTGTGTTGGGTGGTGAGCAAAGCGCCACTGGTCCCGCCTCCCTCCCTCTCCCTGCCCTCCGCCCACCTCCCCAGAATGCCTCCTCCCCGCCTCCCCCATGCCTCCATTTACTATCCACTGCTTGGCGGTTTGCGCAACCGCTAAGTGGCAGAGCTTCAGTGGCTGCCCGGCGGTAGCCCAACTCTGGCCACCACAGGCACTCACTTGGCACTAGGGCCCTGCAAACGTGCCTTACAGCTGCACTGTTCAGGACTGGGCCCTTAATGAGTTCTGGATTTGAAGATTAGTCGTAAGAGAGACTGTTGGAGATACAGCTTTTGTAAGGGTGGAAATTTAGATCATTAATATAAATGCAGTAAATAAAGGCAGCTAGGGTGCCTGTATGGGCACGCTAGCAATGATTGCCAGGCTGACCCCCCTATCAGCCGGCAGCAGGGCTTTGTTGCCAGCTGATTGGCTGGCTGGCCTTTGGGGGTGGGACAACTGAGCCTGATCTAGCGCGCAGGCGCTAGACCCGGCTCAGTTCCGTTCCTGGAAGCGATCGAGTAGGTCGCTTTTCCAGGAACGGAGGAGAGGCTGCCCCACAACGGGGCTTGGAGCGCGGGGACCCGCGCTTGAGGCTCCCGTCTGTAGTGGCAGCGGGTAGCCTCTCCGGGGGGGGTGACCTGCACGCTCTGCATTCGCTGCGGGCACGGAGCTGCGCGCTCTGCAGACGGTGTCAGGGGGGTGACCCGCTGCGCGCTCTGCAGGGTGCCATCGAGGGGGGGCAGCCCACTGCGTGCTCTGTCCGAGTGGTAGGGGGCTGCCCGCTGCGCGCTCTGCATAGCGAGCATCGTCCAGGGGGCCCGTTGCGCGCTCTGACCGAGCAGCAACATCAAAGGGCCGCCTACATAGCGCTCTGCCTGCAGCGATTGTTTGGGCCTCATTTTGGCGGCCATTGGGGGGCGCCTCGTGGCTGGCCACCATTTTAGGTCCCTGCCTCGTGGCGTGCCACCATTTTGAAATTTAAAAAAAAAAATTTAGACCGGCGGCCATTTTGAGGGCTTCAACTGCCCTAGGGTTTTTTGCCTTACAGAGTTGGGAGACTTCCAGTCAGTGGGCACCAGTCGCCTCATGAGGGGCAGGAAACTGTGCTGCTGCAGCGGCGCTGCCACGACCGTCCTCTTTCCGGATTCTTCCCTTTCGTATCGTATACAGTAAAAAATTAGAACACAGGGGGTGGTGGGCCCCTACTGGGATACTTCTTCACAGGGGGGCGGACATGGGGAAGAAAGCCCAGAAGTCGGGTGGCAAGGCCGCCAAAAAGGCAGTTCCAGCTTGGCCTCTCCCCTCCCCTCCCTCATCATCGGATGAGGAGGATCAAATGTCTGAGTTGCGGGCCTTAATGGCTCGCTATGACACGCGAAAAAAAGAGAAGGCCCTTCGCAAGTCGGGGCAGGGTGATGGGGGCTCCAGCTCCAGGGCAGTCCCCGTACCTCACAGATCAGGTAGGATGAGTAAAGGGGCCTCTCTCCCTCCCCGGCAGGTTCATGTTCTGGATGATAAGCACGTTACTGTCGAGGAGGGCGAGGCACATGATGGCAATACCCTAGAGGCGGAGGACGAGGTGGTCGGTCCTGTTAAAAGGCCTTGGCCACAGGCTTATAGTGGCTGTGGTGGGCAAGGTGAGCCGTGGGCGGGCTTTGCTCACAATGCAGAGTCTGTGTGGGAAGACAAGGAAGGCATTCCTTGGGCACCTAGCAGGGCTGCACCGGATCAGCCCTGGTCTCCTTGGGGGCCTCCTTCCTTTTGGCAGGGGCCCAATTATCCACAGTACCCCTGGGCCCTGGGTTGGACCCAAATCTGGTCCCAGGGCCAGCAGGGCACCCCCGCAGTGTGGTCATTATCCTGCCACGGCCGCCACAGAGTTGGACTAGCAGGATGTGGACTGGGGGATGAGTCATTTGGATTGGTGGTGGAGAGGGAGAAGCCTACGGTTTCGTATGGCATCATCGCCATCCCTCTGGGCTCTCACCTCGCCATGTCAGTCAAGGAGAAGATATGGCAGGGTGACTTTGTGGACATGTTCAGTCTCCTTCACATTGAGCCTGAGCCTACCCCCAAAGTGAGAGACCCTGTGCGTGACAAGGAAACCGTCAGGCAGAGGAAGGTAGACAAGAATTGGACCAATTGGCTGAATGGGTTCATTGTCTATGCTGGGGTCACTGTCCAGTTACACCCCAAAAAGGTGGGGAAACTATTCAAATACCTGGACATTATTCATCGCGCTTTGCGTGATCATGCTGGTGTGGCTTGGATGGCTTATGACTGTCAATTTTGCATCAGAGCCACACAGGACCCATCTTTGGACTGGACTATACCCCAGTGGGAACTCTGGGTGCAGTTAGTCCTGCCAGCTAGGGCAACGTTGGGGGATAGGGCGGATAGCGGGGATTTGATTGCTCGTTCCAGACCCAAGCAGCCTGCGGCACCTGAGGGTGTGCAGGGGGGTCAAACCCCTCGCGCTTTCAATTTAATGCCACGGGCAAATGCAACAGGCCGGGATGTTCGTTTTCCCATGGCTGCCCCATGGCTGGGGCATGCCCATGGCTGGGCATCCAGTGGCAAAATGTCCACGGATCAGTGGACCACAGCAAGGTTTCCGCCCCTTCCGTGGGAAAAAGCCAGTTGGTGGACCCTCAACTGGTGTTGGCAAAGGGCCCGACGCCAATTGAGATTCCCTCCTTGGTTTACTGGCTGCAATTTTATACGGATCGTTCTGCAGCCAGATTATTGTTTGAGGGTTTTCAGTTGGTTTCAAGATCCTAGTCCCACCTCCGGTTAGGCCCACGTTCGCTTGCAACCTCCGATCAGTGACTGGCATGGAGGAGGTGGTGCGAGGTAAAAATAGCCAAGGAGGTGGAAGCGGGTAGAGTAGCTGGACCGTTTGCGGTTCCTCCGTGGAGGAATTGCAGGTATCCCCCCTGGGTGTGGTGCCTAAAAAAGCCCAGGGCCAATTTAGACTGATTTACCACCTGTCCTTTCTGGAGGGTTCCTCCGTAAATGACGGGATACTGACCCACCTGTGTTCAGTCAGATACACTTCTTTAGATGAGGCGGTTGCCTGCCTCAGGAAGTGTGGCCCTGGGGCCTTGATGGCCAAGGCAGATATTCAGTCTGCCTTTAGATTGCTTCCAGTGCACCCCCAGGATTTCTGCCAGTCAATAGGGCGTTGCCAATGGGGTGTTCAATTTCCTGTTCGGTTTTTGAGGCGTCCAGTACATTTTTGGAATGGACTGTGCGTTTCAGAACTGGGTTACGATCCACTGCCCACTACTTTTTATGGGACCATCTGGATCTGGCGTCTCTGTGCTCGGCTCCTGGGTGACTTTACAGCGCTGTGTGAGCAGCTGGGGGTCCCCCTGGCACACGAGAAGACAGCGGGGCCCCCCTTGGCAAGCTCACCTTTTAGGTATCGAGTTGGACTCGGTTACACAGACCAACCGCCTGCCAAGGGACGAATTAGATAATCTGATAGGGATGTTGACTAGCGCCCTAGGGTCCAGAACTACAAAGTCTGGTGGGGCATCTTAACTTTGCATGTAAGGGATCTCCCCCCGGGTTATGAATCTGGTTAGAGTCTTTGTCAAACAGTGTCCTGCTATCACCACTGTTTTCTCAGCCAGACATGTGCCTGGGCTTGAAAATAGCATAGCCGACGCTCTCTCTCAATTTCAGGGGGAGCGCTTTCGGTTGCTGGCCCCGAGGCCAGGCTGGATCCGGATCCCAGGCCCCCACGGCTGCTTTGGTTAGGTCACGGTTTGCCCCCACTGACAGAGTCCTTCAGTGGGGGGACTGTGTGTCACGGTCTGGGAGTTTATTCCTCCATAACGTACCGGTTAGGACATGGGCAGTGGATTCAGTTGAAACAGGCTCCGAGCTGGTGTCTTTGTCCAGTATCTGTCAGGGAACAGTGCTGCTTAATGGCTCCTGCAGGAGTGGGCCCGCTATTCCGCCACGAGGATCGTTTCCCCCCCTTTTCCCCTTTACTAGTTTCGGGCCATTCGCTTAGGATTGGGGCAGCATCCATTGCGGCTAGCATTGGTTTCTCCTCCCAGGGCATCAGGCGCATTGGTAGATGGCGCTCTGGTGCCTTTAAATACTACGTGCATAAAGGTGCCGCCAGGGCTCCGTGTGTAATGCCAGTGGGCGCAATGTGTGCAGTGCCAGGTTGGCACGATGTGTCAGAGCCATGTAGGCTCTGTTGGCAGCGCTCAGTGGGCGTGTGCCGCACCAGTGTTGGTGAGATGTGTCAGAGCCGCGTAGGCTCTGTTGGCAGCGCTTATTGGGCGTGTGCCGTGCCAGTGTTGGCGAGATGTGTCAGAGCTGCATAGGCTCTGTTGGCAGCGCTTGGTGGGCGTGTGCCGTGCCAGTGTCGGCGTGATGGGTAGGTGGGGTGTCCTGTAAGTTTAGGTAAGGCAGACCAGGTCACTGTCCGTGACTGGCCATTGGGGTGAGTATTAGAGCGGAGGAAGGATTCCTCCTTTCTCTTGGCCTGTCCAGTGAGCTTATCTCACGATGTGCTTCTTTTTCCCACAGGTCCGCAAAGGAGCTGCCCAGCCAGGGTCTTGATCTGCGGACACTCCATAGTTTTTTGGGCTCGGAAGCATGCCATGTCATCCAGTTTCGGCTCTCAGCTGGCGCTGGGTGATGTTGCGCACATTGATTGGTTGGCCAAGAGGGGTATGTGTTGGGGCCAATTTTTCCCGGCCTTTTTGGAGTACATTGCTGTCAACCCCCTGCCGCAGGTAATCGTGGTACACTTGGGCGAAAATGACCTGGGTCAGAGGACGTCCATGTCCTTGAGGCTCCAGGCCCGCAAGGATTTTGACTCATTAGTCCGTCGGTTTCCCGGGATCACTATCCTGTGGTCTGACATGCTGCCGAGGCGAGTTTGGCGGTGGGCGAGTTGTGTTAAAAGTATTGAGGTAGCACGCAAAAGGGTCAACGCTTACCTGGGCAGGGTCGTCACGGAGCTTGGTGGAGCTGCTATCCATCATCCCAGTATTGGTTTTGAGGAGCCTGCTCTTTATCGTGGCGATGGAGTTCACCTTTCTCCTATGGGTTATGGGCGCTTTCAGAGTTGCAACAATGCTTGAACCTCTTTTTGGGTGCAGGGAAGGCCAAGCGCTAGGCTGACCTCCCCTTGTGGCGGTAGAAGTGCGGGGTGGGTAGACAGAAGACCTTCTCCGGCGTCCAATCTAAGCCAGCAAGGGCAGGGGTGAACCAGAACCGCTCTTTGGATGCTTGACCGGCTCAGGGAGGCAGGCTGGCTAGCCCCTGGTCTGAACTTTGGGGCCTTGCAGGGGTGACCTGAAGGCAGAGTAGTTTGGCTGGCTTACCCTCTTTGGGCGACAGTGAAAGGCGGGCTTAATAACAATTGAGCTATGCCTGGAATTCGGTGGATGCCCTATGAGACTGGGGGACGTAGACGGCTAGGCCGTTTCCCCCATTTAGAACCCCGCACTTAGTTTGGGTATTGTTTCCTATTTTGCCTTGTTGCGCTTGTTGTAAGTTAATAAAGTGACCCATTTAATCCCGTACCTGTTGTTGGCTGTATTTATTGGGGAATGCATGGTAATTGAAATTTTTTGGCATCACTACACTCTTAGAGATATTCTAGTAATTTTTTTTAATTTTTCTTTTCTATTTTTGTTTTTTATGTATTTTGTTTATTCTAATGCTGTTTATTTTTCTTTTTATTCTCTCACCAACAAACCTTTATTTGGTATAGATATTTGATATTCTTTTTATTACTATTAGTATAAATAAAATAAGTATATACTTTAAAAAGAAATTTTTGATTTTTGATTTTATCTATACCAGGGGTGTCCAAAGTTTTTGGCAGGAGGGCCACATAATCTCTCTGACATTGTGTCGGGGGCTGTTTTTATTTATTACTATTTATTTAAAAGAGGTTATCCTACCTTTCCTCTGCTGCAGCAAGTATCAAGGCTTTCTTCTGGCCAAGCACGTATTGACTTTCCAGTATCACTCTAGGGCCAGGAACCTCCTTACCTCCTCAAGATGAAATGAAAACACTCCAAGGAGAAGACAGATTGGCCCAAAAGAGGTTTCCCTCCCTGATGGCCTGATTTCACCTCAATCTCTTTCAAAAAGGAGCCAAACCTAACACCTTCTCCATGGTGTCATTCCTCTCCCTTCTTCAGACTCAGAGCCCAATACCAGCCTTCCCCAATGCTGCTGATGGAGCCAGAAAGGCACATTATCCAGCTGGTGCATGTTCAAGGGGAAGGATGGGGTGGGGAGGTTGTTAAAAACTGGGGGTAAGATCCAGTGGGTGACAATACTTCCAGATCCACCCCTCCCACTACCTCCCCAACCCCTTTTTCTCCCCCTTCCCTGCTCAGTCTTGCCCCTTCCTGCACTCCTTCAGCCACTGCTATCGATAAACTCCTGGTGGATTTCTGTTCTGACCAGAACTCCAGTCTGGAGTTCCTTTGATTGCCTTTGAAACCTTTGATTTCTTGCTTTGTAACGTGTGAAATAGATCAAGGGGAAAATAAAGGAATAGAAAGAATGTACACAAATGCACTATCATCTAAGTCGGTGGTTGCCAAACTTTTTAGAAGCCCTAGAGGCTGCTGCCTGATTATAAATGCCCAGTGTTGTGGCTGTAATGGTGATTGGGCAGCAGTGCTTCTCCCCCTCACACACACACCAGTAGAAACTTGTTTAACCATTGACGCACATAGCCTAATCTACCCTGTCAGTTTTGAGACCCAACAAAAACTGGGTCACGACCCACTGGTGCGTTCCAGATCCACCAATTTGGGAACTGCTGATCTATGTCCTTCTATGGTAATCTGGGGTTGTAAACAATTTCTTAGGTTTTGGCTTGCAACACACTTTTGCAAAACTATAAATGGATTTTAAAAAATAAAAAACAGACTCGACTCCTATTCATCACCTCTGAACGATCTATTTTAATTCTAAGCTTCCAAAGAAATCTAGCATATGCTGGAAGATGGAGGTCATTTATTAATGCATTAATCAATGCCTGACATGGGAAATGTCAATATCTCTTCACTGAAAGATACAGCAACACGCTCTGCACATTAGTTTGCATTCCTAAGCCATATAGAACATCTTTCTAAGTATGTCAAGATGAACAGAAAAAATACGTTTCGTTATATCAAACGATTGTCCAGGCATTTTGGCAATGTGTGATTCCAACAGCCCAATCCTATGAGCTGTGAGTCCTCCAGGCCCTGCGGAGACCAGTGACAGCAGAAGAGCAACCGGATGGGCCAGCATGAGGGATCTCAGCAGGGCAGGGGTGGAGCCAAGGAGGGGGGAAGGGCTGTCCAGAACTAGCACCAGAGGAAGGGCGCCTACCAGGACAGGAAACAGCCTGAGCACAGCTAGGAGCTCAAGTCTCCTTCCTGCAGTGGCGTCATTTGGTCATTTGACACCCAAGGCAAATAAATTTTTTCACCCCACACATTTTTTAAATTAATTATTAATTGATTATATCAACTATATTTATTAATTATTAATTAATACCACCTTTCCTCTAAGCAGCTCAGGGCAGTATGCATGGTTCCTCCCCTTATTTTGTCCTCACAGCAACCCTGTGAGGTAAGTGAGACTAAGAGATAGTCATGACATGGAATGAATAATAATAACGGCCAGAAATTAAATGCAGTGAATATCGTCCCACAAGCAATGGATGAAATTCTGCATCAAATGGTATATAACACAATGCTATTATTCCTAAAAGCCATGATTTCCAGAATTTTGGTCAGTAGAGTGTCACCCCCCCCCCCCCCATGTCTCTGGCCTGTTTTGAGTTAAGGCAGTGGTTCTCAAACTTTAGCTGGGACCCACTTTTTAGAATGACAATCTGTCCAGGACCCACCAGAAGTGATGTCATGGTGGGAAGTGACATCATCAAGCAAAATAAAATAATTATAAATAATTAAATTAAAGAAAAACAGATGAATAAGGGGAAGCCAGCCCTGTTTCACCAAGTGAATTTTCTCTGTAGCCTGCCTGCAATAACACCCCCGCCCCCACAAATATCAATGCAATTTTCAGCTCTCCACAGTGCCAAGTTCAGTGTAAATTCTTATATTTCAAGCATATCACTATCAGGACCCACCTGGCTTTGCAAGCCGAAAAACAAATAAAAATTGACTTTACCAGTTCAAGCCTGTTTCATTATTTGGGGGGGGGGGGGGTCTGCCTTCTGGAGCATTTGTTGAACTCCACTTTCATCAGATTGGGAACATGCTTCTAGCCTTGCATTCCCCTTTGCCTGTCTTGACCAGTAGCCAAGGCACATTTGCTTACTCACGAGTAAATGTGACCATGTGGCTTACTTTCTCTTTCCATAGGGCTCAATACGTTTGTCTGCTTGGAGGGAGGGACCTCCTTCTTGGGTGTTTTTTGGGGACTGCTTTCATTGGATCAGGACCATTCTGGTGTCGTTGGATTCCTCTCAGCCTGCCCTATCCGAGGACTAAGACAAGTTCACCTATTTGTGAGTAAATGCGTGATATGGCACTTTCCATAGGGTTCCATGCATTTTCTGGTTTTTTGACTGTAACTTTTGATGGAAACTTTTGCTTCTGTTTTTTCCCTTGCATTCTGCTGAAAAGTCCACATCCAATGGACTTTTCTGATAGGGTTATTCATAACCTCCGCAATGTTAGTGATATTGGGTCATTTGTAGTGTCACCCCCCCCCAGGCTGGAACCTGGGGTGGACCACCCTCCCCGCCCCTTGCTAGCTACGCCACTGCTCCCCTGGAAGCAGGGAAATCAGAGCCCAGCTCTGCCTTGCAGATAGATCTGGGTTCTTGCATTGCACCAGCACATGGCAATGCAGGTGTACTCCTTGAGAATAAGGCAATAAGAAGTGTCCACCTATTGACCCCAGATGAAGTTTATTCTCTATCTAGCTGCACCTGCTGGGCAGTCCCCTCTCCCTAATCTTGAGAATATCTCTTTCTGAAATCATCCTGGCCATTGTCAGCTGCATGTGGCTTGATAAGATGATGAGAATCCTGGCATTGGCCATGCACATATATCATCTGCTGTAAAGTAGTCCATCTCCTGCCAATTAGCCCAGATTTCCTGATAAGTCAGTGATGTAAATGGCTAACCCAGAAAAGCCTCTGCATTCAACCATCGCTTTGCTCTTGGACCTTACTGCACACTTGCAGGCTGAATGCACACAAGAGTCACCTGAAATGAAGTGCTTTGAGATGCCTGAAGGTGTTCCTGTAAGTAGATGCTGTTACATTTTTGCCAGCTAAAACTATCTCCTGACAGCCCTGGACTTAGGCTTAGAACCACCCTTTCCTGAGAATCAGCCCGATTGAACAATGTAAGATTTACTTCTGAGTAGACCTGGTTAGGCTTATGCCCTTTGACTCACTTCTTCCTCTGATCCAAAAGAGAATCAGATCTAGATCTGACCTGAAAGCCTTGGCTAGAATACCTTCCCAACACAGATGTCCTCCCCCTTTCCTGCTACCATCCATGTGTCATTGGCATCGATCCATATGTCACTGTAGCTGGAGTGTAACAAACAAGGATGCTGTTGCGTGACCTCAGCCTTCCAGAAACCCATGCTGGGAAGCAATTCTACATCTGTAATGACCGGGGCCTTCAGTTGTATTAGCACAGCCAATGAAAATGCAAATATCTCTAACATTTCAAGCAAGTGAGGTTATTTTTGAACAGCTCAGACTCAAAACAAACTGGGGAAAGCACACAAAATTCTCTTATCCTCTGCCTGGTCAGGAGGAAACTTTCCCACTGGGAATAAGAGCTGCTGTTTCTTAATTTTCTTCCTCTCACACAGCAGGAGATGGAATTTTTTTTTTAAAGAGGGAGAGAGAGAACCAGGGAAGAACAATGACAGAGTTTGTATTTGATTCAGTGCTTGTGAGAACTTATCTCCTGGTAGCCCATTGGGAGGTGAAGGCTTAAAAATGATTAGGCTGAACACTGCTTTAAAAAAGGCGATCACTGCTTTACCTGTAGAGATCGGTATGTTGATTGTACATTGGAGTCCTTTCCCCAGGCCTGATGCAGGAGGGGGGCGACTTTGCCCCATCTAAGTGGGGCACATTGGTAGGGAGTTGGGCAACCATTTACAGCTGCTTCTTCCAACCAGTGCTAGGTTGGAAGACAGGAGGCAGCCACCCCACCACGACCACCTGGTTGAGAATCACTGGTTGCCTGCAAGAACTCTGCAGTGCACGAAAGGCATAGCTAGGGTGGAACCTGAGGAGTGTGTGCCCCAGGCTTGTGCACCAAGGGGGGGCACATGACTAGCCTCCAGGGTCCGTCTTAGTTATGGAGGAGATGCCATGCCCCCTGTTCCTTCTCCTTCAAAGAGGAGTCTCCACAGGAGAAGGAACAGGGTACGAAGCTCCCTCCTCTGGGGAGAACCCGGAAGTGACTGCCTAACTAACTATTGGTGTGAATTGTGTTTTCCTCGCCAACTCCGGACCATTTGACCAGCACAGAGGTGTGAGAATGATGCAGTCACAACTGACAGGTTCACTGCGGTGTATGTGCTCAGGTCATTCCATGACAACCTGAAGCTGTTCCTTCAAGACACTGCCCCTTTTCTCGTGGGCCCCAGTGTGAAAAGAGGGTGGGACTATGGTGGCCATGTTGTCTTTTCACAGTCACTTGCCCCAAACTTGGCGTCTGGTTCAAACACACAAAAAGAGGAGACACCAAAGGAAGTGAAAATGGCAGCTAATGGGCGCAGGGAGAGGGAGCGGGGAAAATGAGTTTTCATTAGTTTTCCATAAGTGGATTAAACGAAGCAGAGTGGAAAGAGTCCCATAGGCTCTAATTAGGCTGCTCACTCCACAGCCAAATTGTCCTAAACAAGAGCAATTTGAATAGGATAGTCTTTGCACAGCAGGAATTCAACAATAAGAAAACTCCCTTCTGCCCCATCAAGTGCTTTCGTCATGGAGTTCAGCAAAGACCACGCAGAAGCCTCCATTTCCCCTTCCATGAGACCGTCTTTCTATTCTCCTCGTAGGACAAATATTTGGTATGTTTTGTGCAGTCAGCAGGAAACAGACACAGATGAAGCCTTCGGAGCTGAAGGAGTAACTCCTCTTGGTCTTAACGACTGCTTTTGGATGCATGGCCAGCTTTCCTGAAAGGCGAGTGGGCCAACCCTGCTGTCCATTAAAGTCTTGCTGTCTATTAATTGTTTGCACACAGAATTGAGAACCCTGCTGACAAGTGGTGGAGGAAGCGGGGAGGGCTACTGCCTTCGTGCCCTGGTCATTGTCTTCTCCAAAGCATCAGGTTGACCTTTAGGATAAACAGAATGCTGGAGCAGGTGGCGTTGATCCTACTGGTCTGATCCAGTAGGGAACTCCTTGAGTCACATTCTTATTAGAAGGCTCATATAATCATATCCACATGCTTTATATCACATGTTCAAATCCCATTTCCTTCCACCACAAAAGGGGTCAAAATCTGGAGGAAACCACGGCCTTTCCCAGCCTCATCTTCCTTCTCTGCTGAAGTTATGACAATCCATGCTGTCATTTGAAAGCTGTGTTTGCCATAAAACTCTCAGGGCACATTCCTAACCAGGTCTACTCAGAAGTACTCAGAAGTAAGTCCTATTTTGTTCAGTGGGGCTTACTCTCAGGAAAGTGTGGTTCGGATTGCAGCCTCAGTGAAATAATTTGATTCCAAGGAGAGGAACAAAGTTGATAATGCACCAAAAGCTCTGAATACTAAGCAGCCTAACCAATGACTCTTCCAGGCTGAATCCTTCTACTTTTGTTCAGAATAGTTTTCAGACTGAAGATATGAAGGAAGACTCTGGGGCTGACTCTTTCCACTCTGCTTTGTTTAATCCACTTATGGAAAACTAATGAAAACTCATTTTCCCCCCTCCCTCTCCCTGCACCCATTAGCTGTCATTTTCACTTCCTTTGGTATCTTCTCTTTGGATGACTCTCATTGGCTCTGGGGCTATGAAGTAGGTGGGGAGGGGGAATTGGCAACAAAAAAAATGGCTGTCTATGACTGGTTACCTGAAAAAATATTGGCAGGGCTTCAAATGCATGCTATGTAATGGCACTTTTTCATAGACCAAGTTCTCCAGACCTCAATTTGCAGGCTGGATCCAGTGCTTAGTCTAATCCATGTGAATGGAGCTTTTGGGGGGAGGGTGTGCCTCTGTTTGGCGCTGTTGATCTCCCCCAAACTGTGCTCTGGTCAGCCGTTTCTAGGTTCTATCATCCCAGCAAGGTTTTGCACCCAGATTTGCTGGCATACATGGCTGGCACAGCACAGATTGGGGGAGATTGGTATCAAGGCAATCAGGCTCCCTGAAGGAACCAGATGCTCTTTTAGTGCCTTTTGTTTTGAGACATACAAAATTATGCATGGGAAGGATAGAGTGGATAGAGAGATTCTCTTTTCCCTCTCACACAACACCAGAACCAGGGGACATCCACTAAAATTGAGTGTTAGGAGAGTTAGGACAGACAAAAGAAAATATTTCTTTACTCAGCGTGTGGTTGGTCTGTGGAACTCCACAGGATGTGGTGATGGCATCGAGCCTAGACACCTTTAAAAGGGGATTGGACAAATTTCTGGTTGAAAAATCCATCATGGGTTACAAGCCATGATGTATATGTGCAACCTCCTGATTTTAGAAATGGGTTATGTCAGAATGCCAGATGCAAGGGAGGGCCAGATGCAGGGAGGGCCTGAACCAGGATGCAGGTCTCTTGCTGCCTTGTGTGCTCCCTGGAACCTTTGGTGGGCCACTGTGAGATACAGGAAGCTGGACTAGATGGGCCTAAGCCCTGATCCAGCAGGGCTGTTATGTTCTTATTACAGGCAAGCCTTTCTGGTGTGCAGCGGTCTCCAAGTTTGAAGACTGCTGCCCTAATCTCCCCTTCCCTCCCTGATTGGGCTTTCAGTGAGCCACTGTAATGACTGCAATACAATCTGGCAGTTTGCAATTTGCAGTTTGGCAGTAGGGGGTGTACAAAGCAATACTTTTCAATCAGTTGTATGGTGTCAACAATATATATCTTCCACCCAGACCTTGGGAAGGAGCTCTGGTCTGGAGGGGAGAGCCACTGTTAAGCCCGAAGGCAGGGTCTTCAGACAGATGTCCGAAGGTCGCCAGATGTATAGCTGTATTCTATCAAAGTTATGGATAAATAACCACAAAAAAAGAAAACACAATGGCTTTATCTAACAAAAGATGGATTTCTTTCACTCAAAACTAACCCATGAGACTGATTATTCTGAGAGCCAATCAGATGTTATTATGACACAGTATGGAACCAATAAGGTGTTATTATGCTAGCTCTTATTTCCATGTATCCGAGATAATACTTGGTGACCCGCATTGTTATATATTTAAATAAACAAATAACCAACAATAGAGATGCCACTGAATTCAGATTACTCCCAGGGAAGTGTGGAGGGTATCAGAGCCTGAGAGCCCCTCCTGGCTGTCTCCTCAGAAGTAAGTAATTTATGCTGTATGGTCAGGTACAGGAGGAGGTCCATCATGCGTGTGTCACATTGAGATCTTGCACCAAGTGATGCAAACCCTAGTTACACCTCCTCCCTGAACAGCAATGGGAAGCTCCTAGGTAGGTCATGAAAAGGATGACTGCCCCTGTCATTTGTTCCCATTATCAGATATTCAACTTTTTCTGTTCCTGTACATGGAAATTCATAGAGTGTACAAATAGATATCAGAAACATATTCATTTTTCCTGACAACGCTTCATGCTTCGGGCCATGTCTTTAAGTTAACCTCTCAAACATCTGAAATGAACATCTCCCTCATTGCCTGGCCTGTTTTTGATCCCTCAGTCTCACCCCTGCTTATCACTTTGTTTACCAAGGGGTCCTGAGCAACTGGCATTGATCGCGGCTACTTCATTTATTAAGTTTCCTGATGCCTTTGCCCAACTCAGGACAGACATGGAGAAGATTGATTTTGTGGGTGGAAAGATGAGGCGGAGGTGGCCAAAATGGTTCCACATGGGAGTGGAGAGAATGATAAATGAAGTATTTTTTCAAGATAACAAGAAAGAACTGGAGTTCGTATCATAAAATGGATTGGCAGGAGGTTCAGAGCAAGACACTCTGAAGCACTGCACACCACTGATTAGCATCTATCTGGGATTTGCAGGTGCAAGAGCTTACAATAGCCTCTGGCACAGATGAATTTAAACATGCTTTGTGCCAACTTGAGAGCAGGCACAAAATTGCCAGCACGATCCCATCCCTGTGCCAGCTGAGGCACATTTGGTTTGCACCAGGTGACATAGGGGGTGGGAAAGGTTGGCAGAATGGTGTTCTTGGGCTACGGAGGAGGCATTTTGAGCAAGTGGATGGCAAAATGGGAATAAGAGCAGGCCCAGGATGGGGTGGGATCAACACCAGGGTCGTTAGGGATCAACAGCCCTGGCCCAGGCAGCCCTATGCAAGGCTTCTCAGATGTTTGCCAGCTGAATAGCTGCCTCAATCCACATAGCCCCTGAGATGATCTCCATCCTGCTCCAAACCTGTGTTGGATACACAGCCTGGCTGTACCAGCACATGTTAGAATTGCGCTGTGTTAGTTCTGAGTTCAAATCCCCTCTGAGTCGCAGTGATTACTGGTTGTCTTTGGACCAGCTACTGTCTGTCCACCTTAACCACCTCTCTTTGCCGGATAGTTGTGGAGACAAAGGGGACATGCACACCTTGAGCTCTATGGAGGAAGCACATGATTTTAAAGTATGTACTAATAATATAGATAATTATCCATTCATGTTAGAAACTCTCTTATAAAAACAAAAGAATGACACAGCTGATTGAAAGTATCAGATACAATAATGTTTTCACAGTTCATTTCTCTGGTTATCAAAATCTGAGCTGCTTCACCAGTTGAACTGTCAGCGGATTTTCAGTTCATTAGCCCAGGACTGCTGCATCTATCCAAATACTTTTCACACCAAAATAAGAAGTAAATTGTTTATAAATGTTCTTCAGTACTTCACATGAACTTTACGTTTATGCAATCAAGCAGTTGGTACGTAGATTTTGCTGGGTTTGAAGGCAAAAGTAAATGTTTGCTCATTTATCCTTGAACGAAATTAGCCACTAGGACCCCTTTAAAGTTTATTCTAAGGGCCATTGCACAAGACTAGAAATTGTATCAACGTTCATAATTAGATGGGGCTAATTTTGTTTCAGATGCCAAGTTGCCCAGCCCAGCTCATAATTGCTTGGGTGAGTTCCATGTCCCTGAAAAAGTTATTCTCTGGCTCAGAATACGTGCAGATGGCATTTTGGTAGACAAAACTCCTTTGTGGTCACAGAAGCTCCAATTGTCCTTTCTTTAATTTTTCACATACTTTCAATCAAACTCATTGAAGAGCCTGAACATAAATTTGTTTGTTTACAGCATTTTTATTCCACCTTTCTCCTTGAAGCGACCCAAAACAGCTTACAAAACAAAAAGTACAAATCATAAAATCTAAATTAAGTTAAAATAAATTACAATATGAACCCATTAGCACAGTGGGTCTCACACATTTAGCACCAGGACCCACTTTTTAGAATGAGAATCTTCAGCCCTGAGCCATATAGGGCTTTCAAGACCAAAACTAGCATGTTGAATCAGGCTCAGAAACAAATTAGCAACCAGTGCAGCTGCTGGAGAAGTGCTTTGAGAGAGCTGAACCACCTACCTCCAATGACTTCACAGGCTCCTGCATACGGCACTAAATGCAGTTTCTGAACCATCTTCAAGACCAGCCCCATCTAAAGCATGTTTCAATAGTGTTTTACTCTTTCAATGCCAAATGTTGTCACTTTGGAATGGACCACCATGGTATAGTTACATGATCAAGGTATGGTCGCAGCTAGCACACCAGACAAAAAGGAACCCTTGGCCACAGCTGCCACCTGGGAGTCTAGGAGCAGCTGTGAATCTAGGCAGAACACCCCCCCCCCAAGCAGTGTACCTGCTCTATCAGGGGGAGTGCAATCCCATTCAGCTCAGGACAATACTCTAGCACTACATTGTTGATTTCCAAACCAGGAGAACTTCTATCTTGTTCAGCTTTAATCTCAGCTTAATCTCATCCAGGTTAATCATATCCAGGCAGCGCTCCTAGGCTTCAACAGCCACCCTAGAATCAGGTGGAAAGGCGAGATAGAGCTGGGTATACTGGAGCATCAGTATACATCATACCCTGAAGCAATGAAGCAATCAAGACACACTCACATGTTTAGGGTTCATGAAGGGAGCAAGACAGGCTGGCAAGCTTCAGGGAGAGAGCGCTCACACACACCCAGCCAGCCTCCTCGACTTCCTTTATTAACCTCCCTCTCAGCCCAGTACAAAGTCCAGTAGGTAAACACTGTAAGTTCCTCAGCTACATTCTAGCCTGGTACAAAGGTCAGTCGGGGGAACAATGCAAGTTCCTCAAGGGATTTGGCACTTTGTGGATTCAGCCTGTTTACCCAGTCTGCTTCCGAACTCGGGCATCACCCAGTCTGCTTCAAGACTTGGGCATCATCCCAGAGTGTGCTCCGAGGGGGTGAGTGTTCTCATTGGCCTTTGTCACGTAAGCAAAAGGATAAGGTCCAGGTAAGGTCTGGGTAAGCAAAAGGGTAAGGTCTGGTATTCCCCTGATTGTTTCCTTCAATATTCCAAGTGGGGGAATGACCTCTCCCAACTATTTCATGTAGAATTAAATAGCATGGGGGTCATGGGCATGCTTGATAATAAGATTGAGCCTACCATAGCGTAAGTAATCTACCAAGGCTGTTTCTATCTCAAAGCCCAGTCTGACTGAAAGGGAACCAGATAATCCCTTTGGAGTTGAGATGCCACAATCTGCTTAATAACCTTGCCCAAAAAAGGAAGGATAGAGACTGGTCAGTGGTTTCCAATATGGTGGAGTCTAGGGAGTACTTTTTCTGGTCAAACCACTACCCTCTTCAATGTGTATGGCATAAGGAGCCTGACATCTACCAAACCAAACCATGATTCAGAGTAAGGCAGATCCTATGATCATATAAGCAACCCTGATCAACAACCCTACATGGCACACCTTGGTAAAGAGATTGTATGCACCTCAAATACATTAGCATACATTTCCGGGGGGGGGGTGATCTTGAGGCTAATCAATGTGATAAGGGAATCAGTTTGGAAAATGAGAGGGTGTCAGGTATTGCTTTGAAGCCTCCACCACTATCACAGTTATCCGTTCTTATTTGTTAAGAGGAATATGAAACAGTGGGGAGAAGAGAGAATTGCCAAAAATTGGCTTTTAAATCTGGCTTCCCCCGAGAAAGATGGTCATGCACTGAGGTTTGCGGTATTACTTGATAAGCAGTGATTAAACCAGTAATCCTGAATTGTAATCAGAAAGCAGTCAAAACTCTGAAATTACTTTCTGCTAAGCTTCTCCCCCTCCCCCACTTCCCTAAAGGCTCCTTCCAAATGACAGCCCTATAAGGTGAGTGATAATGGTGATCTTGTTGCAATTCCATTTAGAATGTTTTGATCTGTTAATGTACAGTTTGGAAAGCTTTCCTTTCTTGTCTTTCAGGTATCATCAAAAAAGGACTTACAATTATAGGCTGTGACAGTGTTGTCAGTGTGAGAATGCTTGACATTTTCAATATGTCACCACAATCTGATGTGGTTCAGTGTCTAGTGGAGGTTTTTTTGTTTTAATTCAGCTGTGCATTCCTCTGTTGTCACTGCCATTGCTGGTCCTGTGTCATATCGCCTCCCTGAATGTATGTGATCTGGCTTCTTCTAAAGGAGCAGAACCAACTAGATAAGGTGACACTGGAACCTAGAAAGCTGTGGAGCCCCAGAGGCGCACCTTGATTCCCACCCTCCATTTGCTCTCAGTCCTTGGAAGCAGTGGCATAGCTAGAGGGGGTTCAGGGGTAGACCCTTTGCCTATCAAAATTATCATCATCACTGGTCCTATTAGGTACCAGTTTGACTTCAAAAGATGTCAAAAGCTTGGTTTTATGTTATATTAGGATATTTAGAAATAGAATGCCTCAATCCATATTGATAATGGTGATAGTTAATAATTAAAAACATTTCTAAACAAATTGTTCAGATGTTGTTGCTGTTGTTGTTATTTATATCCCGCTTTTCAACTAAAAGTTCACAAAGTGGTTTACAGAGAAAAATCAAACAACTAATGGCTCCCTGTCCCAAAAGGGCTCACAATCTAAAAAGATGCAAAAAGAACACCAGCAGACAGCCACTAGAAAAGACACTGCTGGGGTGAGGTGGGCCAGTTACTCTCCCCCTGCTAAAAAGAGGAGCACCCACTTGAAAAAGTGCCTCTTGCCCAATTAGCAGGGGTAAAATGTTGAGTTCCACACCTCCATCATTTGGTTCCCATAACCCCAAGGGATGTCCCCCCTCAGGCGCCTCTTTTCTAGGCTGAAGAGGCCCAAACGCCGTAGCCTTTCCTCATAAGGAAGGTGCCCCAGCCCAGTAATCATCTTAGTCGCTCTCTTTTGCACCTTTTCCATTTCCACTATGTCTTTTTTGAGATGCGATGACCAGAACTGGACACAATACTCCAGGTGTGGCCTTACCATCGATTTGTACAACGGCAGTATAATATTAGCCGTTTTGTTCTCAATACCTTTTCTAATGATCCCAAGCATAGAATTGGCCTTCTTCACTGCCGCCGCACATTGGGTCGACAGCTTTTCAGCTGTCCTTTTCAGTTGTCCTTTTCAGCTAATGAGTTTTTATGTGAGAACAAAGCACTGGCCAACATCAGCTTGATGATGTCACTTTCCGCTTAATGATGTCACTTCTGGCCCTCAGCAGGCATCACGGATGTTAACTTCGATGCAATGTATGAAATGAGCTTGACATCCCTGACCTCCCTCTTTTGTGCAGTGGCGTCACTAGGACTCGCATCACCCAGTGCAGGAGGCCTGCGTGTCACCCCATGCAGTGGGTGGGGCAACATGTGGTGGGGCATGGTGATGTACCATCGCCCCGCCCCCACTAGTTTTTTGGCTGTACCTTTTGATGGAACACAAATATTTCAATGTGGTTTGTTTCATTGCATTCTGCATGAAATTACGCATTGATCGATACATGATGGTATTATTCCTCCAAACTGATTTTAGAGGTTTTGAAAAATTTCAGGTCAGTCACACACAACACACACACACACACACAGTGTCAACTTACTAACACCTTATTGCAGCAGTTCTCAAACTTTTAGCACCAGGACCTACTTTTTAGAATGACAATCTGTCCAGGACCCATTGGAA
Source organism: Tiliqua scincoides (assembly GCF_035046505.1). Taxonomy (NCBI): domain Eukaryota; kingdom Metazoa; phylum Chordata; class Lepidosauria; order Squamata; family Scincidae; genus Tiliqua; species Tiliqua scincoides. The sequence goes on from NC_089834.1 coordinate 4,462,203, forward strand.
GTGATATCATGGCCAGAAGCGACATCATCAAACAAATTAAAATAAATAATTATAAATAATTAAATTAAAATAAAAGAAATCATTAAATAAGGGGGAGCCAGCCCTGTTCCACCAAGTGAATATTCTCTGTAGCCTGCTTGCAAGAACACCACCCCCCGAAAAAAAGAATCAGTGATATTTTCAGCCCTCCCCAGTGCCCAGTTTAAAGTTCTTCTATTTCAAGCAGATCAAGATAGAGACCCACCTGGCTTTACAAGTGCAAAATAGAAAACGTTCCCCTTACCAGTTCAAGCCTCTTTTTTTGTCCTTTTCAGTGGGGGAGAGACTGCCTTCTGGAGCATCTGTTGCGCTCCAGTTCCATCGGATCAGGACCATTCTGGTTGCCTCACATTCCCTTTGCCTGGCCTGATCACAAGCCAAGGCACATCTGCCTGTTCGTGAGTAAATGTGACCGTGAGAGTGTTTCACTTTCCATAGGGCTCAATACACTCACCAGCTGGGAGGGAGGGACCTCCTTCTCGGGTGTTTTGGGGGGACTGCATTCATTGGATCAGGACTATTCTGACATTGTTGGAGTCCTCTCAGTCTGCCCTTTCCAATGGACTAAGGCAAGTTCACCTACTCACTAGTAAACACGGCCACGTGGCTTCATTTCACTTTCCATAGGGCTCAATAGACTTGCAGCTGGGAGGGAGGGACCTCTTTCTCGGATGTTTTGGGAGGGCTGCGTTCATTGGTTAGGGACCTTTCTGATGTTGTTGGATTCCTCTAAGCCTGACCTTTCCGACAGACTATGGGAAGTATGCCTACCCACGAGTAAACACACAACACGGTTCGGTTTCACTTTCCATAAAACTCCATGCATTTTTTTCCTTCCGGTTTGTTGGCCATATCTTTTGAAGGAATTGAGTTATTTCACTCTGGTTTTTTGCATTGCATTCCACTGGATATTCCACATTCAACGGTATATGGCATGACATGGTTGCTCCTAAAACCGCAATTTTAGTGCATCATCCCCAGTGCGTCACCCCCTTGCGTGCGGCCCACACACCTTGCACCCCTTAGCGACGCCACTGCTTTTGTGTACTTGAATTAATATGTATCCACTAAGAACATCCCTAATGAGCTTCAACTTGAAGTTAATGACAACGTGAAAGAATAAAGCCTCCTCTGGCCTTGGCCAAACTCATCCAATACTGCTTGGAAGAGAAGTTTCAGATATTGTTCAAGTAGCAATGGTGAGACATGTTGACATGTGAAAGCTTGAAATTCTCCTCTTACTTGTATGGTCGTTGTAGGAGATCCACCCAGACCCTTTGAGATTTGGGTATGGGCTTGATTTGCTTGCATCAGAGTCCAGGTCTCTCTGCTGCCCTGCCAACCAGGTTTTATAGAATGCTATAATATTGGTCCCTGACTAATGAGATTTGTGGGAAAGGAAGGAGGCAATAGGAGTGAAGATCTAGAGCATGGGTCTACAAACCCTGGCCCGGGGGCCAGATGCGGCCTGCGGCCAGCCTCAATCTGGCCCATGGCCAGCCTCTTGTCCCCTGAAAGCCTCTGGCCCACTCAACTGAACATGACCAGAACTGTGCTCTGGTTGCATCTGGAGGGTGTTCTAAGAGCCAGAGAGTTTGAATGAATGAGCCCGTTCATTCATTTATTCACTCATCTAAGTTCCATCTCTAATTTACTTATATAAATTTTATATTTAAAAAAATTTTCTGGCCCTCAACACCATGCCAGATATTTGATGCGGCCTTGTCAGTGTGCCAAGAGATGAAAAATGTTGGAAATCGCTGATCTAGAGAAGGGGTCTTCAAACCCCGGCCCAGGGGCCAGATGCGACCCGCAGCAAGCCTCTTTCTGGCCCGCGGTCAACTTCTTGTCACCTGAAAGCCTCTGGCCCACTTGGCCAAACATGACCAGAACTATGCTCTGATTGTGTCTGGAGGGTGTTCTGAGGGCCAGAGAGGTTGAATGAATGAGCCCAGTCATTCATTTATTCACTCATCTAAGTTCTATCTCTTATTTATTTTATATTTAAATTGTTTTTCCAGCCCTCCACACCACGCCAGATATTTGATATCTGGCCAAAAAGTTTGGAGACCCCTGATCTAGAGCAAGGATGTCAAGCTCATTTCATACAGAGGGCCTAAGCATTCATGGTGCCTGCTGAGGGCTGGAAGTGACATAATTAAGCAGGAAGTGACATCATGAAGCAGAAAATGACATCATCAAGCAGATGATGGCCAGAAAAGCGTATTGTTCTCACATAGAAACCCAACTACAAATGATAGAAATAAAAATGAGCAAATCGTGTTCATATTTTCAAGATTCGAGAGAGCCCAATTATCAAGCTGGGAAAGCCCACATTATAATGGGGGCCAGATAAATTGCTTCCGGGGGATGCTTTTGGCCCACAAGCCTTATGTTTGAAACCCCTGATCTAGGTGGATAGGCTTGAGAATTCCCAACACTGCTTCTGGTTCTCACTTCTGTTCGTTTTTTGCACACAGCATTGAGCTGCAGTATTTAAACCCCAACAGACTCAGTGTGTTGCTTTTTGCCGATCTTCTCCCAGTCACAAATGAAGGGACAAAAGATAAACACCTCTGGTGTAAGAGCAAGAAATCCATAGAGATGGGCACCAAGCAGATCAGCAAGCTAATCTGAACTTGTCCCACTTTGGTACCAGCTTCTTACAAATATCGATTCCCCACTTGGCGAGTCACAAATCCTCAGCTAATTCTCAGGGAGAAAGGATGGAAAGAAGGCAGGTTCCAGTTGCAATTGCTTTCAAAAAATCTCCCCAGCAATATTATCTGTCTCTCTGTGGCACTTGTGCAGTTCTATAACTTTTTTTCTGTTCCCTATTACAGTCAAGTACATCTCCTCCCCCCCCCCCCTTAAGTTTTTCTTCTCCTTTTGTTAACCTTCACATCTAAATTGAATAAGTAGGTAAGGAAGAGGCTTGCATCAACCAAACAAGAAGAGAGACGGGCTGCCCAGCTGGCACAGCATCAAACAAAGTAGCTAGAGGAGGCCACTTTTTTAAACATTTCTGGGATTGGGCTATTTGTTTACTAACATTATTGATAATTCCACTCATCAGTGGCATCCCTAGGCTTGATGTCACCAGGGAGCATGGCAACCCGGCAGTTTGGCATGATGACATTATCACAACACCACCAAACAGTTGCTGAGCTCTTGCATTTTTCAAATGTGAAAACCCAAAAAGAAAAAACAGGAAGAACAGCTGCTGTTCATGAATCGTGAAAAGGTAGATACCAAGAAGGTCCTTTGCCATCTGGCCTCCTTGCTACACTGCCTCACCACTATCTATCCACTACTGGATGGAGCACATTGACTTCCAGGTGCTGCTGCTGTACTAGTGGGCCAGCAGGCCAGAGCTCCTCCCCATTCCTGACTGCAACGAGATGGTGGAGTCATTGCCTGCTGCTCATGGGTCATGATCAGCTCTTGGTGCTCTTCAGCCTGCCTGGGGGGAGGGGAACAGGACTTCATCATCACTTCATGTTCTCCCTCCCTTGTCATCAACAACAGGAAGTTATTACTAACCCCAGAGCAGGCTAAAGACCACCATGCGCTTTTCACAACCACTGAGCAGCGGCTGGCAATGATTTCATGCTCTTGCAGCTGGTGCTGAAGAAGGCTCAGGTTGCACCCCTGCACCCTCCTAGTAATGCCATTGCTACTATTATTTTGCACCACCAATGCATACAGTATGTTAGAACAGAAGCAAAGGCAGGTCCCTGCCCTAAGTTACTCACAATCCAGAAACAATAATAAAGGAGACAAAAGATAAAGGGGAGGTTAACAGCAGCAGGTTACATGAGGAAAAATACAGTATTATTTCATGTGTGCATATAATGAGACTGTCAACAACATGGCTTCCTTTACTGCATGACAGTACTCTTTGTCCAGGCATGATTGACATCTAACTGTGCATTCCGGGTCCAGCAGTTTCCTTTTCATGCCTGTTAGATTAACAATTCCTCCAATAGTGGTATTTCATGCAGCACTCAACTTTGCGGGGGTGATACCCCCCTGCGTTATCTGAGATAGTGCAGCAGTGTTAGTGGCAGTACAGGGTGTGGTCAATCACACAAAGTCTCCTGTATCTGAACAAGGGATTCCAAGGTCCTGATGGTCTTTGTTCCATCAAAAATAGACTTCATTCCAGGAGGAATAATATAATAAATAATAATAAACTTTATTTCTATCCTGCCCTTCTCCCTAAAGGGACCCAGGAATGAGTTCTTGGAATATCTGGGAAGACACCAGAGCAGTGTTTGTGGGTCGGGACCCACTAGGTGGGTTGAAGCCAATTTCAGGTGGGTTCCCATTTATTTCAATATTTTATTTTTAATATATATGACTTGGTGCTATCCTGGTATGTGACTGCATTTGGGGAACTGTTACAGGTCTGTACTTTTAACCAGCTACTATGTATATTCTTTTAACAATGATAGTCAATGGAATTTACTCCTGGGTAAGTGTGGGTAGGATTGTTAAAAATGTTCCTGCTTGATGATGTCCCTTCCCTTCATAAGAACAGCCCCACTGGATCAGGCCAAAAGTCCATCTAGTCCAGCTTCCTGTATCTCACAGCGGCCCACCAAATGCCCCAGGGAACACACCAGAAAACAAGAGACCTCATCCTGCTGCCCTCCCTTGCATACGGCATTCTGACATAGCCCATTTCTAAAATCAGGAGGTTGCACGTACACATCATGGCTTGTAACCCATAATTGACTTCTCCTCCAGAAACTTGTCCAATCCCCTTTTAAAGGCGTCCAGGCCAGACGCCATCACCACATCCTGTGGCAAGGAGTTCCACAAACCAACCACATGCTGAGTAAAGAAATATTTTCTTTTGTCTGTCCTAACTCTCCCAACACTCAATTTTAGTGGATGTCCCCTGGTTCTGGTGTTATGTGAGAGTGTAAAAAGCATCTCTCTATCCACTCTGTCCTTCCCCTGCATAATTTTGTATGTCTCAATCATGTCCCCCCTCAGGCATCTCTTTTCTAGGCTGAAGAGGCCCAAACGCCGTAGCCTTTCCTCATAAGGAAGGTGCCCCAGCCCAGTAATCATCTTAGTCGCTCTCTTTTGTACCTTTTCCATTCCCTTTAGGGAGAAGGGCTGGGTATAAATAAAGTTGTTTATTATTATTATTATTATTATTATTATTATTATTATTATTATTATTATTATTATTATTATTTCCACTATGTCTTTTTTGAGATGCGATGACCAGAACTGGACACAATACTCCAGGTGTGGCCTTACCATCGATTTGTACAACGGCATTATAATATTAGCTGTTTTGTTCTCAATACCTTTTCTAATGATCCCAAGCATAGAATTGGCCTTATTCACTGCCGCCACACATTAGGTCGACACTTTCATCGACCTGTCTGTCACCACCCCAAGATCTCTCTCCTGATCTGTCACAGACAGCTCGGAACCCATTAGCCTATATGTGATATCACTTCCGGTGGGTCCTGACAGATTCGCTTTCTAAAAAGTGGGTCTCGGTGCTAAATGTGTGAGAATGTTTGGGGGAGCCCAAACCCCAGCCCTGGGGCCACTTGCCACCCTCAAAACCTCTCAATGCGGCCCTCAGAGAGCCCCCAGTCTCCAATGAGCCTCTGGCCCTCCGGAGATTTGTTGAAGCCCACACTGGCCCGACGCAACTGCTTTCAGCGTGAGAGCAACTGTTTGACCTCTTGCGTGAGCTGTGGAATGAGGGCTCCCTTCACTGCTTGCTGTTTCATGTCTGTAATGCAGTGGCGGAAGCAAAGGAAAGGCCAGCCTTGCTTTGTGCCAAGGCCTTTTATAGGCCTTGAGATATTGCAAGGCCTTCATTCATTCATTCATAGAAGTTCATCTTTAATATATTCATTTATGTAATGTAAATTTATTCAAATTTTAAATGTAGATTAATTCTTTTTTCCCCCGGCCCCCAACACAGTGTCAGAGAGATGATGTGGCCCTCCTACCAAAAACCTTGGACACCCCTGCACCAGAGGGATGAGTCCATCTTCTAAGACAGAAGGATTGAAACAGGCAATCCCCAAACCAGACCAGCATAAGATCCTGTTAGTCAATGCCTATGAATATCCTCTCTACTTCAGGAGAAAATGCAAGTCTGTGAGATCATAGAATCATTCATTCATTCATTAACTTTATTGGCATTTGAGACATAAAAGCAAACAAAAAAGTAGCAAAAATTAATACTAAATTATATAATAAATATATGATATATTATAATTTATAATTTATAATATTATAATATATTTATATTATATATTAAATATATTATAGTTCTAGTTGTGCTTTCAGAGACAGCTGAGAATAAATTATTCCCTTCTTCCATATGACAGCCCTTTAAGTCTTTGAAGAGAGCAATCATATCCCCTCTCAGCCTTTTCTTCTCCAGGCTGAACATGCCAAGTTCCCTCAACCTTTCCTCATAGGGCTTGTCCTCCAGCCCCCTGATCATCCTTGTCACTCTCCTCTGAACCTGCTCCAGTTTGGCTGCATCTTTCTTAAAGTGAGTTGCCCAGAACTGGACACAGTACTCCAGGTGAGGTCTAACCAATGCAGAGTAAAGCAGAACCACAGCTTCTCGCACCTTGGAAGCTACAGTTCTACTAATGTAGGCCTATGCTTCTCAAATATTCCAATACCTTGGAATGCATGGGGATACGGTCCCCAAATGTCTACCACTTCATGAAACAGACGTAGCTGAGCTAGTAGGCAGGAAGCAGGAGCTCACTGGGCTCCCACAAGTAGGAGTACAAGGCTCCCATAAGTAAGAATGGCTGTCAATCACAATGGCACAAAGAGAACTGTAACAAACCAGTGCTAACGGCTGCCAGGTTATCAACAGTATGACTGTATATCAATTAAAAGGTTTGCAATTATCCTTGAGATTTTTATTATCCTAATTATTGATCTTACCTTTGAGCAAAGATGATAATTAAACTGCCAAGAGAATCACCCCATTCACAATGAATGGGAATGGTGCAAATGAAAAGCTTTGATGTCTCCTACTAAGAAAGAAGAAGGTAAAGGAAACCAGGCCTGCAACTCCCACATGAGAAGGAACTGGAAGACGGTGATGATTTGGTGATTTCAGCAACTGCAGCCAAGAGTCAGGGATTCTAGGCACTGCCATCTTTTACAGAGAGAAGTGGGGGTACTAACTCTAGAAGCAAAGCAGCTGATACCTTTTGGATTTGAGGAAAAAGGTTGCTCATCATGGCTAGCAGCATAACTGGGGGTGTGAAAAGCACCAAGTTTTGCACGAAGCATCTCCGCAGCGTGCAATCCCTTTAGAGCCATTCTGGTCAGTGGGAACAAATGGATGCACACGCCTGGCTCCAATAGGGAGGGGTTGGGCCACCTGCACAGTGCGGTGAGGCTCTCTGCAAAACTTAGTGCTTCGCACCCCTTCTAGCTATGCCACTAATCATGGCATAATTTAATTTTCAGCCTTGCAATTTTATGAACAGGAATGTCACATTGGAAATACTGGCATGGAAGGCATTTTGTGCAAATTAGTACTATATAAATTAAGGTCATTTTGGTCACTGAGGGCACAATCCAGAGGCATTAGTGGGCCAATGCAATGTTGTGAAAGTGCAGTAAAGCACTTAAGGGTGAAATGCATAGGCTGAGCTTGGCCAGTGCAGGGGTGTGGGGAAGGTGGCAAAGAGGCGAGAAGGTGGCATTTTGGGGCAGGGGAGGGCAGGCAGTAGATGTTCCCGGGTGGCTTAGGGCAGTTCCAGACGGCTCAGCTTTGCACTGCCTCTTTAGGGGGTGCAGATCCAAGTGGCCCCATTGTGGCTTTCCTCGGGTTATGAGGAGAAGCCTCCCCTTGCCTTGGACTGACCCATGAGCAGCCCAAAACTTGCACTGGATACAGCATAGGCCGGCTGCCTGCCAGTTCCAGCACAGGTTAGGATTGGGCTTCCCGTAAGACTCTTTTGTGCATCCCATCACCTTTTGAGATATGGTGGGTAGGAATGTTTGCAATAGCATTTTCGGTTGCCAAACCCAGAGAAGGTGTAACATCTGACTCAGGTGAGAAGATTTGCTTGACTTCCAACAGCCCATGTTAACTTATCACAGTTGAAACGATCATTTTCAGTCCATACACTATATGACAATAGGACTCTGAACCGTGCAGGTCCTTCTTGGTTCTTCAGGTCCTCCAAGCTGGAGAGCTGCAGTACTGTCTTCAGCCATTATAAAAGGGGGTGGCTGCAGTGCAGGCATCAGGCCAATCGTTGGGAGGTCTCTTGGTGTTACCCAGGGATTATGCGCATCAGCATGACTTATGATCATGATGAGCATTGCTGCTAAAAATCTTGGTTCAAATCTGCTCATCATTGACATCCTTCAGTCTCGGAAGACTATGGTATCACACTCTGAAAAGTGGTTCTGGGACAGCGTCTGGTGTGGCTGAAAAGGTCAATTTGGGAGTGACAATTGCTTCCACACTGGGAGCAAATGTAGTCTGTCCCTGGTGTGTCTCACTGGCTACGGGCCTTCCTTCTTTGCCTCTTTGCCTCAGTCTGTTGGCCAAGTGTCTCTTCAAACTGGGAAAGGCCATGCTGCACAGCCTGCCTCCAAGCAGGCTCCTGCCTCCTCTGTGTTCAGAGGCCAGGGTTTCCCACTTGTTGAGGTCCACCCCTAAGGCCTTCAGATCCCTCTTCAGATCCCCCTTGTATCGCAGCTGTGGTCTACCTGTAGGGTGCTTTCCCTGCACAAGTTCTCCATAGAGGAGATCCTTTGGGATCCGGCCATCGCCCATTCTCATGACATGACCAAGCCAACGCAGGCGTTTCTGTTTCAGCAGTGCATACATGCTAGGGATTCCAACTCGTTTCAGGACTGTGTTGTTTGGAACTTTGTCCTGCCAGGTGATGCTGAGGATGCATCGAAGGCAGCGCATGTGGAAAGTGTTCTGTTTCCTCTCCTGTTGTGAGCGGAGAGTCCATGACTCGCTGCAGTACAGAAGTGTACTCAGGACGCAAGCTCTGTAGACCTGGATCTTGGTATATTCTGTCAGCTTCTTGCTGGACCAGACTCTCTTTGTGAGTCTGGAAAACGTGGTAGCTGCTTTACCGATGCATTTGTTTAGCTCCGTATTGAGAGAGAGAGTGTCGGAAATCATTGAGCCAAGGTACACAAAGTCATGGACAACCTCCAGTTCATGTGCAGAGATTGTAATGCAGGGAGGTGAGTCCACATCCTGAACCATGACATGTCTTTCTTCAGGCTGAATGTCAGTCAAAAGTCTTGGCAGGCCTTGCCTGATTCATGAGCTGCTGAAGAACTTTGGCAGAGTGGGCGGTGACAGCTGCATCGTCGGCAAAGAGGAAGTCACACAGACATTTCAGCTGGACTTTGGACTTTGCTCTCAGTCTGGAGAGGTTGAAGAGCTTTCCGTCTGATCTGGTCCAGAGATAGATGCCTTCTATTGCAGTTCCAAAAGAATGCTTCAGCAGGACAGCGAAGAAAATCCCAAACAAGGTTGGCGCAAGAACACAGCCCTGCTTCACTCTGCTTCGGATTTCAAAGGGGTCTGATGTGGAGCCATCAAAAGACTACAGTGCCCTTCATGTTCTCATGGCAAGACCTGATGTTGCCAAGGAGCCTGGGTGGACATCTGATCATGGGGAGAATCTTGAAGAGGCCATCCCTGTTGACCAGGTCAAAAGCCTTCGTGAGATCAGTGAAGGCTATAAAGAGTGGCTGTAGTTGTTCCCATATCAGTGGTGGACCTGTTGGCTCGGAATCCGCACTGTGATTCTGAATGGACGCTCTGTGCAAGTATCTGAAGCCTCCTTAGTGCAACTCGGGCAAACAGCTTTCCTACAACGCTAAGGAGAGGTGCCGTGGTAATTATTGCAGTCACTCCTGTCACCTTTGTTCTTGTACAGCGTGACGATGTTTGCATCCCTCATGTCTTGAGGTACTCCACCTTCTCTTCAGCAGAGACAGAGGATTTCATGCAGCTCAGTGACGATGATCTCTTTGCAGCACTTTAGGACTTCAGCAGGGATGCTGTCTTTCCCAGGTGCTTTGCCAGAGGCAAGGGAGTCCAGGGCCACATTAAGTTCTTCTCGGGTTGGTTCACTGTCAAGCTCCTCCAACACAGGCAGGCACTCAATGTTGTTCAGTGCTTCTTCAGTTACTACATTTTCTCTGGAATACAGCTCAGAGTAGTGCTGCACCCAGCATTCCATCTGCTGTGTCCGATCCTGGATGACCTTGCCTATGGCAGACTTCAGAGGGGCAATTCTCTTCTGTGTTGGACCTAGGGCCTGCTTGGTACCATCATACATCCTCTTGATGTTGCCTGTGTCAGTTGCTATCTGTACCTGGGAACAGAGTTGGAGCCAGTAGTCATTAGCACATCTCCTGGCAATCTGCTGGACTTTGCTGCAAGCAGCTCGGAGGACCTGCAGGTTGCGCTCAGTGGGACAGGCTTTGTATGCTGCTTGAGCTCTCCTCTTCTCCTCAATGACTGGTGTCAACTCCTCAGAGTGCTACCAAATCTGCTACCCAACAGTTATCAGTAGGCATAAGGCCCTGGATGTCCTTGTGGCCCAGTCTATTGGGGTCTCAGTTGTGTCACTTAGGTTTGCATTACCCAGTGCAGGAGGCCAACACGTCATCCCCATGATGGACTTGCAGTGCCCCCTTGCAGTGGGGCAATGCCCTGGGCGGTGGGTTTGGTGGGTCTGGTTTTTTGGCTATAACTTTTTATACACGTTTCAATGTGGTTTGTTTCATTGCTCATTAAATTACACATCCAACAATATATAACATGATGGTGTTATTCAAAAATAGAAAGATTTTAAAAATTTTGGCTAGTAGTGGTGTCACCACCACCACCCTGATGAGCGCCACCTGGTGTGGCCCACACACCCATGCACATCTTAGCAATTCCATCTTGGGGCTGCCTGTTCCTAACAGCCCTGGAGGCTATTTGCTCCTGTGTGCTGGAGGTTTTCTGGTCTAAATCTTGCATTCCTGCACCAGTGACTCTTAGAAACTCTCTTCCCCCCCCCCTCCACTTTCCAGGTTGCCGCAGTGGGCTGAACCAGAGACATATAGAATGAGCCCAGAATCTGGTTATTAATTGGTCTGGGGAGAGATATAGGACTCCACCCCATTGCCAGATCTGCCATAGCTAGCCAGCTAAAGAGGCTGCAATGGCCTGCCGTGTGCCAGCAGACCCGCAGATGCCTAAAGGAGCAGGTTATCCTGTGAGAGGTGGTTGGAGGGAAGTGGGGAGGGGGTTGAATGGGCAGGGGGAGTTAGTAGAACAGGGCAGTGATGGGATAGGGATAAGGGTGGATCAGGCATAACCGGTGTCAGTGGTTACACCAAATCCCAAGCCCCAAAGAGTGATCTGCTTTTATGGAGCAATGCAGATTTGCATCAGTGATTCAGCTGCCACAGATCCAAGTTGCCCCAAGGCAGCTGCTGGGGCTTAGCCCAAGGAGACCTTCAGCAGCCAGAACATCCCTTCGGGATACAGCAGAAGCCAGGCTGGTGCTGATTCCTAAATCAGCACCTAAGATTGGGCTGAAAATGTGGAGGAGAGGAAAATAATGAACTAGAGAGCAAATGAGAATCAGAGGAACAGAGGAGGAATGGAGGAACACATAATCAGGTAAGGGGGGAAGCATTTGGTCAGGAGGTCTTCCGCCAGTTCAGGTTAGGGCGTAGGCCACTTTCCATTGCTGAGCATCTAAAACCTTTTAATAGTTCTTGTTTTCTTCAATAGTGGCCTCATTGAAAGAGGTTTAGAAAGTTCTCTGTGTGTGTGTGTTGATTATACTTCCTGTAAATCCAGCATAATTAAAGCTCCTCCACCACAGTGCATCTCTCCAGAGTTTTATTTTTAATCTCCGACAGACACAGACATGCGTCTAGCGAGGATCTCTGGTGATACCACCAAGTGTGACTTTTCTACAATAATCCTCCAACTATGTCAGCTCCCATTTTTTTCTCATTTTCTTCACACTCCCATATATTCCTCTCGGCAGCCTCTGCAAGAGCTAATGAGATTTCTGGCCTTCCTCCTAGGGAGAATTTCCAATGATTGCATCCCTTGCCAGGCATCTAGTGGTTTTGCGTTGACTGCATCGTGCTTGCTGCATCCTCAGCATCCGGCTCAGATCCAGGCAGCTGGGCGCCATCCATACAAGCAGGAAATCTAGAAAACGGCTTGTGAATTTTAATAGGCTCCTCAGCACCATTAGGCTTGCTTAACACCGCCTGATGCTCAATTCATTTGAAAGGCATGCTCGCAAAGAGAGATGCACGCCTCTCAGCCTTGCAGAGGTTGGCTGTGTATTTTGATCTCAGAGCTGTGCACGGGTGCTTGAATGTCTGCAATGCATTTTCAGTGGCAGGTTTAGTTAGGGAGAGTGATGGAAGAGTGAACTGTGGCCCTGTCAACATTGCTCCTGCTCTGCAAAGAACAAGGAGGCTAGGGTAGCCTTTGCATGAAGAAAGACTCAAGGGCAGTACCCTGTTGGCGCCTGCCTGGTTATCTGGTTAGCAGCTTAGACAGCATCCCTGTGTATGACACCTCCATCCCCAGTATTCTCTAAGGCTTTGCAATCTTCATCCCTCCCACCTGTCTGGCTGGAGAAGGGGCTGTAGCTCAGTGGCAGAACACAGGTTTTGGGCATAACCAGTAGAACCAGGTCTACTCAGAAGTAAGTCCTATTTTGTTCAATGGGGCTTACTCTCAGGAAAGTGAGGTTAGGATTGCAGCCTTTAATTGAGAAAGTCTCCATTCAATCCCTAGTCTTTCCAGGTAGGGCAGACCAGTCCCTACCAGCCAATATTAACCATACTGACCAAGGTGGAGCAATAGTAAAAGTTCACATCATAGGACTTACTTCTGAGTATGGGGAGAGGAGGGGTCGTAAATGGTAGAGCACCTGTGTTGCAGGTTGAAAACATGAAAGTCACCAGAACCAGGAGGAAGTCACTAAAATTGAGTGTGGGGAGAATTAGGACAGACAGAAGGAAATATTATTTACCCAGCATGTAATTAGCCTGTGGAACTCCTTGCCACAGGATGTGGTGATGGCATCTGATTGAGCCTCTGATTTAGCATCTGGCAACCTCGGTTCTCTTCATTATGTCTGGCATGTGACACACAGTGGTTCCTTTGAGCAGCCTTCTGCCTTAGTTGTGCCATAGATGCCAGTGTGGAAAGATAGATGCCAGCCATGAAAAGATGTCTTTTGGGACCAGCAAAGAGTGAATGTCTGACATTAATCACGCACTAATTAGGTCTCTTCTGCAGCCAGTGACAGTCTTTCCTGCCTTTTTTGTTCAGTTTGATGAGAGAATAAGGGCTGTAGAATGAGGGAGATTGTTTTTCCCCACTTGGCTTAGCTGGGATATTGATGCAAAACATAATTATTCTGATCTGATGAAGGTTTAACCCCACTTGATCTAGGATTCGTTATGGTTCATAGTCATAGTTAATAATTCCAACCAGTCACAGTTGTCTCTCAAAATATGATGCATGTTCTTAGAGGCATTGGAATGGCAAGAGGTTTATCTGGGGGGGGGGGGGAGATACTTGATGATTTCACCAATTAGTTGAGTAAGGAGAATCAGAGACCAGTGAAAAAGAGGAATGTTCAGAAATGAATGTCAGAAATCTAGTGCACTGCTCAACAAAAATCCAGCTTCTGTATGTCCCTTTTTCTGTGGATGTGCCCTTGGGTCCATTGCAAGCAGGGTTATTGGAATAATAGCAATAGAGACCTCTTGGGCCACCTAGTCCAACCCTCTGCTCAACGCAGGGAAATTGAGAGGCAGAACATCTCTAACTTCCATCAAGTTACCTTAGGTAACTTAGGTAATCTAAGGCCATCAAGCTTCTTAGGTAACTGGTTCCATCTGTGAAACGTTTATCTGAAATCTATCATTCTATAAGGGATGGGCAAACCCTGGCCCATTTGTGGCCCTCAGGGACACCCAATCCAGCCCACCTCTGCTCTATTTTAGATTGTTGGAGACCACACTGGCCTGTGACCTCTGGTTGAAACTGCCAGATGAGAGCCTGGGACCGAGTTATAGCAAGGCTTTTTATAATCTCCCTGTATTTTCTTGGCATTAGTTTATTATTATTTTCCCTGGGCATTATTTTAATTTCAATAATTAATTTAAAATTAATATATTTTAAATAATATTATAGTGTCAAAGAGATGATGTGGCCCTCCTGCCAAAATGTTTGCCTATAGCATAGTGAGAGGTTCATTTCCAAGGCCACTTGCACTGAGTGTATTTAACCCTACACTCTGTTTTGCCCTACACTGTTGAGCAATGTCAAGGGACTAAAAAAAAAACTAAGCTAACACCTGAGAAATATGAAACTAACTAGGAGCAGTGATATTAAAGCTCCACTAAAACAAATATCCCTGCCAGAAGTTCAACAGAACCCTCTGGACAATTATGTTGTGACTTCAGAAAAGCCCACTTCCATCTGTCAAGACGAGACAAGGCTATTGAAACCCGGGAAATGATTATGTGATAGTTCTGGTCATAGAAGCCTTGTTTCTCATATCCTCCTACAAGCCGACTTGCTCTAGTCCTGGCTTCTGGGGCAGTACAGGACTACAGTACAGCTTTGCCCTCATCTATGTGGTAGTCCATCAAGGATTCAAGGAATATCACATCCTTCCTTGGTCTTCCTTTCCTTTCTTCATGTTGCACTTGCAGTTCCAGTTCCTCTAACCTTTTTTTAATGGGGGTTTTCCAGTCCCCCCTAACAAACCCTGAGCTAATCTCTGTTGACCTAATTGCTGGAAACCAGAGTTCCATCATGTAGCAGAGAACATAGCATGGCTATATTGTGTCTGATGTGTGCAACATCATCACGGGGCACTATTGGCAAGAAGGGATGTGGCATAAAAATGATGTCTTCCAAGGGACTGCCACTAGCTGCCATTTGTTCTGGAGTGCCTCCATTTTGGCACAGATGGAAATACATACTCTCCTTTTAACATTTTCCAGACTGGTTCTGCGTTTCAGGGGGCCCTTCTGATCTGGCCCTGTCAATCTATGACCTTTCTGAAGGCCCAGTGCTGCCTCTGAGACTGCCCCTTCCTGTGGTGGTGTTGGAGTGTCTCAGAGCCTACCCAGATAGGAGGTGACCCATCAAGTGCCATTTGCTGAGGGCCCCTTGAAACTTAGAGTTGGCCCTGCTTCCAATCTTAAATCCACCCACATCTAAACCAGGTGTGTCAAAGTCATTTCATACAGCAGGCTGAATACCATTCATGGCACCTGCTGAGGAAGTGACATCATCCAGCACATCATGGCCTGAAATAAGTGCTTTGTTCTCACACAGAAACTCATTAGCTTACAAATAATAGAGGAAAAAATAAACAAATCTTGGTCATATTATCAAGATGTGGGATTATCATGCGGGCCATTCTTTCAACAGCACCATGTCTGCCACAGTGTCACAGTGTCACAGTTCAGCAGCAGAGAGGTGACACCTCAGCAGAAGTGGTGCTGCTGAAAGGGTGACCCACATGACAATTGGGCTCTCCTAGTACCTCAGCAGCATCTCCCCCTCACCCTTCTCGGTCTGTCCCTTCCCTGAGCAGAAGCAGCACTGATGAGAGGGAGACACTAGGAGAGTCACAAAAGATAGATAAAGAGTCTCCAAAGGCCACATCCAGTCCATGGGCCTTACTTCTGACACCTCTGATCTAAACAGTTCTTTCTACTAATGGATGCTGGGACTAAATTTTAAATAAACAAGACATAATTGTGAAAACTAAATGGGGTACTGATTTTGAAAATACACCAAAAAAGAGAAATTGAATGAAGGTTCCTTCCTTTTGAAAAAGGCTAGCACTGAACAGCAGTGTCATCCCCACACCTTCGTTATTGCCTCTACCGTCTGTGCCATTGTACATTAGTGGAAAAGGGACTCCAAATCTCTAGCACACTCTCCAGCAAATGGAAATCCCACTGCTTGGATGAAGGCAGAGAAACACAAAACAGTATAATGAGAGCAGTTTGCTGGTGTGCTCTGAATCCAAGTCTCTTGGCTGCTGGCAGCGAGCAACTGGCTAATATGTGCTAATTCTTGTCATTGCCCTAATGGCAACTGTGGGAGGCTGCCATTTGCTTTGAATCGACCTTATTCAAAGTCTGTGCTACATCATCATCAACATCATCCATATGGGACGCACAGGAGCATGAATGATCCAACCCAGTGAAGGGCAGAAGTGGAATCCTGTTTCTTGAACAGTCCTGGGAGGCACATGGCCCATTTTATGTAATTGCTGGGAAACTACAGGTTGACCTCAAGGCCGAGGAGGGGGGGTGGGTAAAGGTAATTTGTACCCGGGCACAGGGTCAGAAAGGGAGCCCAGGGAGGGTGTCCAGAAATTCCCTGGGATCTTACATTTTCCAGTATCACCTAGACTCACTGCCCACATGGGAAGCATATGGCACATGGCGGCAAGTACTGCCAGAAGCCACACGCACCAGGCCCAGGAATGCATGCATTCCTTAACAGTGTCACATCTGGGAGTAAGCTGGCCTGCTCCACGAGCTCTTCTGCTTGAAGTGAGTGGGAGCTCAAGGACACAGCTGTGGGGCTGCAGCTGCTACAGAAGGCTGCCCACCCCGTTGCCCCCCCAGTCTGTTTCACCCCTTCCCTCTTTGGGAAGGGGCCCCAAAGAAACTTTGATGCCACACCTGTACATCTCCTTTATCCCAGGATCCTACAGTTTTGCAGCCTCCATTCAGACAAATTTGCTGTGCATCTTGCCACTTCAACTGAACAGTCTTTTAGGATCCCTGGGCCAAGAAAAGCTGATCATCCAGTGTCAATTTGGTTAATGTTAGATATGTGGACTTTGAATGGACTGTGGTCTCAAAACCTGGATAATTTTAATTTTAAAGATAAAGAAAGCATTGTTTTACAAATTGGTTTATTTTAAGCTTGGCCTTACCAAACTTGAGCATGGTTGCGTCTTATATGACACTGCTCTGAAGAAACCCACGGATGCCTTCCAAAGGGCACAGGGGTAGGAGCTTGAAGATGCCATGATCCCTTCAAACACATGGCATTCCACCTCACCCCCTGTCAGTTGTGGACCTACCATTAGGTTCGATGGGGTAAAAGCCCCAGGTGCGAGGCACCAGGACCCCATGGAAGCCTCTCTGAGGCTCCTGAGAAGAGAGGAAACTGTGCTTCCAATTTTCCAGTTTTCCAGAAGTTCAGTTTAAAGTGTCGGGAAACATCACAGAGGTTTCCCCGACACGTTCTTGGGTCGTGCAAGGCTCTGTGAGCCTCAGGTGAGTGGGGGGCAGATTTCTGCATAGGGGGTGGCAGTAGCCCACGGGGGTGAGCCATCACGGACTTTTGCCCTGGGTTTGGGGCTGGGGAGGTCTGCTGCTGCCCCCAGTAGCTATATCTCTTTCACTTTCCTAGCTATGGAAACCAGACACTAAAACCAGCTCAAAAAATTTCAGATCACATCAATGGGTGAACTATGCCCCAACAAAATGATACCCATTAAAGAACTGAGCCCCCAGAAGGCTCTCCTCCCATCTGTGTTGTGCTAGAGCAGCCATTTTCAATCTTTTTCAGCTCACGGTACACTGACATGGCACTAAAATTGTCAAGGCACACTACCAGTTTTTTACTTACATTAAATGACGACATTACAATTAATCTTGAATTAATAAAATTAATACAATTAAATCATTACGTGACAAAAAAAATGACAAGAAGCATGGCGAGGGAAGTATATGTGGTTTCTGAAAAGGAGGAAAAATCCTATGTTCAAATTCTTATCAAAAGTGCCAGAAAGTGTTGACAAAGACAGGGCAGGTTGATCACATAATGGGTGAGGGGCAGTGAGGAGACATGATTGAAACAAGTGCAGGATTAAACTGGGGGGGGGGAGAGAGAGAGAATGTGAGGCAGTGATTCTGTATATTTGGAAGGTGCAGACAAGTGAGGGAAGGGACAGTAAGAGAGTTGCTAACTGTGATTGTGAGATTTGGGGGGGGGGGGAATATGCCCGGGGAAGGGGGTGGGGTGGGGGAGAAGAAGAGAGAGAAATGCCAATTGCCTGCTTGTGTATTTGAGAAAAAAGAGTACAACCAAAAGCCCAATCCTATGCATGCCTGCTCAGAAGTCAATGGCTATCTCCCAGGTAAGTGTGGATGGGCTAGCAGCCCCAGAGCCCAATCCTATGCATTGGATTGCATGCATTGGATGCAGAGCCTAATCCTACTCAGAAGTACTCCCAGGTAAGTGTGGATAGGATTGTGGCCCATTGCCCTTTCTCTAAAAGCCCCAAAGTGCAGGGAGGGTCACTTTGGGGAGTTGCAGGCAAACTGGCAAGGAAAAGGAACCCTTTTCAGCCAGCCAGTCCTTAGGTTGGGGGCCTCAGCAGACTTGCTCGCTATGTACCTGCTTGCCTGCTTCTGGTTCCCTCTTCTCACTCACTCTGCAGCTCCCACCTCCTGGCTCCTCCGGGGTTCTCTGGTTGGGCAATCAGCATGCAGGCAGGCAACAACCGCTTTCGTGCCCAATCCTATGCATGTCTACTCAGAGGTAAGCCCCATAATAGCCAATGGGGCTTGCTCCCAGGAAAGTGAGGATCAGGTTGCAACCTGAGTCGTCCTCAGTAGCAGGAGCAAACTCCAAGCAGACTCTTCAGCTGCTGCGTGGGATGCAAAGCAGCCTCAACCAGCCCCTTCCCTGGCTGCTCCCTTGCTTGTGCTGCTTACCCCTGGAGGCTCAAAGCAGCCGCTTTCCCTGCAAGCGGGCGCGCAGCTGCTGCCTGCTTCCTCTGATCCCAAGGCACACTGTGCTAGAGGCTAACATTTTGGTTTCTGTGCACCATGCTGTAGGCTCTTATCAGAGTCCACACATCTGAAGATGCAAACGTTGACAATGCACCCACTCAATCACATAAGCAAAACTTTGAATGCTTTCCTCCTTCTCCACTTCTGTTACCAACCACATTTTGTCCTGAAGGCAAAACAGACCAAAAAGTAATTTGATAATTACTTGGTAATTTGGTAATTTCCAAAAGTTTGGATTTGGAGCTGGAGGAGGCCTTCTAGCTTTTCTCCATCAGGTGCCTGTCAAGTCCTTCAAGCAGATGGACTGCTTGAGGGACTGTGAGGGATGGCTCACAAAGTTAGCAAGTGTTTGACTCTACCACAGGTCTCTCCTGATGTTCAATTGAAATCCACCCTCCAAAAATACTGTAAGCCCCTTAGATGCCCTTTGCAGTAGCAAAGAAGAAGTCATAGACTAGATTCATAGAATTGAAAGAGACTTAAAGGATCATCTAGTCCAACCCCTTTCCTGTAACTGGAAATCCATCTTGAGCATCTACAGCAGGTTCCTGTTGAGTCTCTGTTTGAAGATGTCTGGTGAGGGAGAATCCATCCCCTCCCACAAAATGTTTGTCAGAGTTTGCACAGATAAGGAACGAATTCCAGCCTCCAGGCCTCTGGTTCTCACAGTGAAGAAAAAAACATGCAGTCAGTAGTCTCCACCACCAAGTCTATTTACAAGTATACAGCAGCAAAAGGGTCCACAGCAGTTCAATTCAGTTCAAATGATACTTTTAGCACTGGGACCCACTTTTTAGAATGACAATCTGTCCAGGACCCATCATAAAGCAAATAAGCAAATTAAAATAAATAATTATAAATGGTACAGAGTAGAGTGAAGAAGAAAAAGCCAGGAGGTAGCCACGGCCTGCTCCTTCACCTTTATTATTATTATTATTATTATTATTATTATTATTATTATTATTATTATTATTCAGTATTTATATACCGCTTTTCAATGGAAAGTTCACAAAGTGGTTTACAAAGAAAATCAAACCAACAACTAATGGCTCCCTGTCCCAAAAGGGCTCACAATCTAACAGGATGCTAAAGAACACCAGCAGACAGCAGACAGCAGAAAAGACAGGGCTGGGGTGAGGAGGGCCCGTTACTCTCCGCCCTTCCCCCCTAAATAAAAGAAGAGCACCCACTTAAAAAGTGCCTCTTACCCTGGGTATAATTAAATAAGGGGAAGCCAGCCCTGTTCCACCAAGTGAATTTTCTCTGTAGCCTCACTGCAATAACACCCCCCCAAAAAAAGAATCAGTAAGATTTTCACCCCTACCCAGGACCCAGTTCAATTTAAGTTTTTATATTTCAAGCATATCGCTCTCAGGACCCACCTGGCTTTACATGTCTGAGAGCCCAAGCCTGTCTACTCAGAAGTAAGTCCCATTATAGTCAGTGGGGCTTACTCCCAGGAAAGTGTGGATAGGATTGCAGCCTAAAACAGAAAAAAATTCATCTCACCCTTTCAAGCCTCTCTTTCATCCTTTCTATTGGGGGGCTGCCTTCTGGAGCATTTGTTGAGCTCCAGTTGCATCAAATCAGGACCATTCTGGTGGCCTCACATTTCCCTTTGCCTGACCTGCCGAGGAGCCAAGGCACATTTGCTTACTCTTGAGTAAACGCGACCATGTGGCTTAGTTTTGCTTTCCATTGTGTTCAAAACATTCGCCAGCTTGGAGGGAGGGATTTCCTTCTCTGGTGTTTTTGGGGGGCTACATTTATTGGATCAGGACCATTCTGGTGTTGTTGGATTCCTCTCAGCCTGCCCTTTCCAAAGGACTAAGGCAACTTCACCTACTCATGAGTAAACATGCGATATGGCTCGGTTTCACTTTCCATAGAGTTCCATGCATTCTTTTTTTTTCCGGTTTTTTGCCAATAACTTTTGATAGAAAGGAGATACAGGTCCAGCATTGTTATACACTGATTTTTTATACACTGATTTGACTCAACACGAATGGCCCCTGCAAATGAGAAGGAATGTGCTGATCTCTGGAGAAGGGGAAAAATGCACCCCTTTAAACTCACAGTTTAAAAAACTGAACAGTCCTTTAACAAAAGCCTCCTTAGAGAGAGAAAGGGCAGCTGGCTGACAAGCCATCAATCCTTCTCTCTAAAGGCGACCCCTCCCTTCCCCCTCACCACTGAAAGAAAGGTGATCACTTTGCATTGGTGAAGGGAGGGGATGAGTGAAGCACCTTTGTAAGGGCTTGGAGGACAACTGATTGTCTTCTTAATGACCTTCATCACAAAGGTCAGCAAGGGTGTGATTACCTGAGCAAAGAAACTTTGTTTTTTAAATTGATTTACTATAGTGCGTTTTTTCCATCCACATGAGTGCTTGGAAGGGAACCCACATGAATAATGAGGCTCAACCTGTATTGCAATCAGTTTTTTCATTGCATTCTGCTGGAAATTCCACATCCAACGGTATAAAACATGATGGGGTTACTCCGAACCACCGCAATTTTAGCACGTCACCCCCCCATTGTGCGTCACCCCCCCTTGCGTGTCACCTGGTGCAGCCCGCACCCCCCACACCCCCCACATAAGAAAAGCCCCACTGGATCAGGCCATAGGCCCAACTAGTACAGCTTCCTGTATCTCACAACGGCCCACCAAATGCCCCAGGGAGCACACCAGAAAACAAGAGACCTCATCCTGCTGCCCTCCCTTGCATTGGCATTCTGACATAACCCATTTCTAAAATCAGGAGGTTGCACATACACATGTGCATGGCGCTTGTAACCCATAATGGATTTTTCCTCCAGAAACTTGTCCAATCCCCTTTTAAAGGCGTCCAGGCCAGATGCTATCACCACATCCTGTGGCAAGGAGTTCCACAGACCAACCACACGCTGAGTAAAGAAATATTTTCTTTTGTCTGTTCTAACTCTCCCAACACTCAATTTGAGTGGATGTCCCCTGGTTCTGGTGTTATGTGAGAGTGTAAAGAGCATCTCTCTATCCACTCTGTCCATCCCCTGCATAATTTTGTATGTCTCAATCATGTCCCCCCTCAAGCGCCTCTTTTCTAGGCCAGGGGTCGGCAACCTTAAACATTCAAAGAGCCATTTGGACCCGTTTTCCGGAGAAAAGAAAACCTTGGGAGCCACAAAACCCTTTTGACATCTAAAATGAAGATAACACTGCATATATAGTTTTTTTTACCTTTATGCTATGTATAAAAAAACTATAGTGTGTTGCATTTTTGAAATGAATGAACTGCTACAGAGAAAACAATATGTAACATATTTTAATGTTACAAGATTACCATAATCTTAAATTTATAACTGCGTATAAAAAACAAAAGAGCTAAAATAAAATACATTTAAATTAAATACTAATTTATTTTCCCAGGGCCTGCCCTAGCCAATTTGGTGCTATAGGCAAGACTTGGGCTGGTGCCCTCCCTAGCAGAAAATCCTGACCAACAGTAAATAGTCATCTTTGTGTCTTTTCCACAGTAATGTAAAAGAGGTACAATGAAATACAAAATCTAATGACTAGTATTTTTCAATACAATAAAGAGATTTATAGTTATTACTCCCCCTTGTATGTCCCAATTTATAATGCACTCCCCTCTTGTATATGCAATTTATAATGCGCTCCCCTCTTACAGGTCCCATTTTTATAATGTAGCCCCTTCTTGTAGCTCCCTTGTAGGTGCTGGGGCACCTTCCTTATGAGGAAAGGCTACGGCGTTTGGGCCTCTTCAGCCTAGAAAAGAGACGCCTGAGGGGGGACATGATTGAGACATACAAAATTATGCAGGGGATGGACAGAGTGGATAGGGAGATGCTCTTTACACTCCCACATAACACCAGAACCAGGGGACATCCTGTTCAGCCCCCTGCCCGCTGCCCCCTGCCGGGAAGGAAGAGCACAGGGAAGAGATGCCCAGCTGCCCCCGCACTTGTTCGCAGTGGGGCCCAAGGAAAGCACCGCTGCCCCTGCCTGCCTGCCGAGGAAGGAGCTGCTGTGCACGCGGGGGGCGCTTTGCAGGGAAGGAGCGGCAGGGAAGGAGGGAAGGAGCTTGCAGGGAAGGAGCTGCAGCTGCAGGGAAGGAGCTGCAGCTGCAGGGAAGGAGCTGCAGAACAGGGCACCCCGCACTCACCAGCAGCCAGCGCCCAAAGCACATCACGCCGGAGTGAGGCGCCCTCGGGGCTGGGCTGGCTGGGTGGCAGCCAAGGGGAAGGCGCCCCACTTCCAGCCCCCACTGGGGAGCCGCATCAGAGGACTGAAACAGCCACATGCGGCTCTGAAAACACAGGTTGCGACCCCAGTTCTAGGCTGAAGAGTCCCAAACACTGTCCCAAAGCCTTTCCTCATAAGGAAGGTGCCCTGGCCCAGTAATCATCTTAGTCACTCTCTTTTGCACCTTTTCCATTTCCACTATGTCTTTTTTGAGATGCAGCGACCAGAACTGGACACAATACTCCAGGTGTGGCCTTACCATCAATTTGTACAATGGCATTATAATATGAACCGTTTTGTTCTCAATACCTTTTCTAATCATCCCAAGCATAGAATTGGCCTTCTTTACTGCCGCCGCACATTGGGTCGACACTTTCATCTACCTGTCCACCACCACCCCAAGATCTCTCTCCTGATCTGTCACAGACAGCTCAGAACCCATCAGCCTATATGTGAAGTTTTGATTTTTTGCCCCAATGTGCATGACTTTACACATACTTACATTGAAATGCATCTGCCGTTTTGCTGCCCATTCTGCCAGTCTGGAGAGATCCTTCTGGAGCTCCTCACAATCACTTCTGGTCTTCACCACTCGGAAAAGTTTGATGTTGTCTGCAAAGTTTGCCATCTCACTGCTCTCCCCTGTCTCCAGGTCATTTATGAAGAGGTTGAAAAGCACCGGTCCCAGGACAGATCCTTGGGGCACAACTTCTCTCCATTGTGAAAATTGCCCATTGACACCCACTCTCTGTTTCCTGGTCTTCAACCAGTTCTCAATCCATGAGAGGACCTGTCCTCTAATTCCCTGACTGTGGAATTCCACTGAGTGCATCAGCTTTGGATGACTCATCATGACTTTTCACTTTCGGTCTGATTGCAGGCACCTGGTCAGGATGCCATTTGGCGCACTTTGTCCTGTTCTGTTCAGGCTTGTAAATTCATATCCTGACAATGTTTCATTGCTGAACCACCCTTACCAGCAGGAATTTTTTTTCCTTCACCCTCTCACTACACTTCAGAAGAGTGCTGTGGTCTCATTCAGTCTGCTGACATCCTCCTGTCCTTTGGGGAAAGGTTGATGTAGCCTGGCATGTTTAGATTGAAAATGAGAAGATTAAGAGGTGATGTAACTAGCTACAAATTGCATTCTTTTGACTGTGATAGATTTCATTGGTATTGTAAGCTGCTTCGAGTTACCTATGCACATGTAAAGTGGGATATAACTTGTCATTAAGTCAAACCCAATTCTGACATAGCACTCTGTAAGCAGTCATTTTGCACACTCTGCAACACTTTTTATTAGTCTGTGGAATTCCTTGCCACAGGATGTGGAGTTGGCATCTGGCCTAGATGCCTTTAAAAGGAGATTGGACAGGTTTCTGGGGAAAAAAAACTCCACCACAGATTATGATGACTATCTGCAACTTCCTGGCTTTCTGGAAGAAAACACTACAGATTACTAGCCATGATGCAACCTCCTGCTTTTAGAAGTGGGCTGTCTCTGAATGCCAGATGAAAGGGAGTGACACCAGGATG
Source organism: Tiliqua scincoides (assembly GCF_035046505.1). NCBI lineage: Eukaryota > Metazoa > Chordata > Lepidosauria > Squamata > Scincidae > Tiliqua > Tiliqua scincoides. Next base: position 4,486,914 of record NC_089834.1, read on the forward strand.
CAGGTCTCTGTTGTCTTGTGTGCTCCCTGGGGCATCAGGTGGGCCACTGGGAGATACAGGAAACTGGAGTAGATGGTCTGATTCAGCATAGCTCTTATGTTCCGCCGAACCTCACCATGCTAGCTGAAACTGGGGCAGTGGGGGATGGCATGAAAGGTGAAAACGGAGGGGGAGGGTATGGAGGTGAAAGACAGGAGGCAAAACTGGGTTGGGAGGGGAGGAATGGGGGCAGAGGCAGCAGAAGGATGGCAATGGTGTATGCCAGATTGTATCCCTTCTTTTAAAAACTTCCCAGCCCCTTTTCTCTTCATGGACCTACCACGCCACTAAAAGTGGTAGTGTGTGTCTGAGCAGACCCATAGGTGGCAGTAAAGGGACAGAACCTGTTAGTTTGCCTGCTTGTTGCAGCCAGAAAGGAGAAATGACTGGGCAAGCCATATGACAGGGTGTCTGCCTTTAGCATCAGAAACGGAAAGAAAGCTCAGATCCCTGAGCCACAATTGGGCAGCACGGCCTTTATTCAAAGCCCACATGGCCTTGACTGATTCCTGCTTCTCCTTCAGTCAAGGGTTTGTTTGGGTTCCTTTAACAGATTGATGGCTATCGCTCATTGCCTTTTCTACTCTGAAGACTGTACAATTGTACTCTGTTTGAAAGAGAAATTTTGATTACATTTGATCTTTCTGCACATCAATGAAATTCTGGCTCGCTACTCACTCAAAGCATATATATTTTATTGCTCCCCTTGCCCAGATTAGCACAGAGGGTATGGAGTGGAACAAAAGCAGCTGCAGGCAAGAACATTTTTAAACATAGCTAATTTGGAGACTCTCCACTACAAAGTACAACAGGTGTTCACAGGTAGCAGCAGGGATGTGCCAATTCACAGAGGATCTAGCTGTGCCCCCTGCCCCTTTGACCCAACCCATGCACAAGTCTTAATGGGTGGCCTTTTGAGACTTAGCAGGAGACTTTTGGGGACTCCTTTTGACTTGAGTCAGAGTCTTTTCAGTAAACGAGTCCAGCGCGACTCTGCAGGTAAAAATTGAGCTGCTGGCAGAGTGTGTGTATGTCAGAGTTGTCATTTAACACTCCCCTGATGCCCCCATCCCAGTAAACAAAAGTTCTGCTGTTCTTCAAGTGAAGGCAGCAGTGCAGAAACCACCAATAGGTTCCTTATGAACCTCAGTGATGAACCCACCACCCCCTTGTTCACATCATGACTCCCGATTCCTCCCTCTCAAGGAGTGCCAAGCAGCATGCCATGGACCAATTGACCAATAGGGAGGGAGGGAGGAGGCATCCCAACTCAGCAAGGTGAGAGGGGAAGGGCAAAAGCGATACACTCTCAGGCCCCAAAGGACCTGAGGATACACTGATGCCAAGGGTATCAAAAGTCCTGGACAGGGTTCCAAAGTCCAGGGCTCAGGGGGTGGCCCTTCTTCGGGCAATATGCTCAGATTGGGAATGGGCTAGGGAAGATACCACTGGGGTTCCACTGGAGAGCCCTGCCATTGTGGTGGCTCTTCCATCATGCTTTATATGGGCAGTCTAGTCTAAACCACCATTTTCAACGTGGTTTTTATAAATGTATTCTGAGAATCACAGAATCATCTGGTGTTGCCTTCAGAATGAGCTTATCACCTCTGACATCAAGCCTCAGTAGGCAATTAAATCAAGCCTGGACAGATCCTCCAGGTTGTTCTTTGCTGGCTGGCCTTCTCATGCACTCCCATGCTTCCCTCACTACGTGGCGAATCAGCTCCATAGTGACTCCATCCTGCCGCAACTAGTACTGCACCTTGGCACAGCCTCTCCCATCCAAAAACAGAACAACAGATTCTCCTGCTCTTCAGCAACCATCAGTCCACACCTCCTACCCTATATCACCTCTATTGGGGAGAAATTATTCGGCCTTGGGGATTTCACGATCTCACAGGTGTGCTGTAATAAATGGCACTGTTGGAAAGCCTGGAAGTCATTTCATATTGATAAAAGACACTTTGCAGGGAATTAGTTTTGCAATTGGCTGCATTTAATGAAGGTCAGTGGTGCTTCTGAGCAAAGCCCTCCCCAACACTGGCGTCATTTAGAGAATGAGCTGTGCTTCTGGACAAGGATAGACATATGGTTGTTGACTCAACTGAAGAAAGAACAGAGGAAGTTCTAGCTCTTAAAGCCTTGAATCACAGCACTTTCTGCTTGGGTGTGATTTTGTGGATTCATTGCAGTTGATTGCTTTGGCCGCACAAGGCCTCTCTGACAGAGAGCATGCTCTCATTGATGTGATGTTTTTTACATTTTGCCTTGCTTGCAGGGAGATGTGGACTCCAGAATGGCTATCTGGCATAAGGTCACACACCTGTAATCACTGCTATGGAGATGTTTAAAAAGCTGCCAACATCTTTGATAATCAAATCAATCCTCTTAGTGCAAAGCTCAATAAGGAAGTGAAGAAAGAGATTAGAGCACGATTCCTTGGACAAAGGTACTGAGGGCATGTTTCAAATTACACTACAGGTCAAAATGAAGGCTGTCCACAGTGGAATTTGTATCTCTGGGATGAGGGCATTATAGAAACTGAGAAAGGAGTATAAGAACGGTATAAAACAGTGGTTCCCAAATGGTCATGACCCACCAGCCTGGATAGCACTTGTTACTGGCCCCTTAAGGGGTGGGGAGGGGGAGAAGGCAAGTAATGTGATCCCCAGAATCATGCTACTTCTAGGGGGGATTTTCAAAAAAAACCCTGTGCTGGGCTCCCCCTGTGCTGAAACTGGAAGTAGTTTCCAATCACTATTTTGAGGAGCTTGGGGAGCCCCTCTGTTCCGGACTGTGTCCTTCTCCCCAGCCCTGCAAAGACTTAAGCACTTCCCAAATGTCCAAGGAGAAGTTTGCAAACCGCTGGTATAAAACAAAATTTATGCCAAGCTTATGAGGAAAAGGCATGAACTGGAAATGACATTATTTCCAAACTGCTTGGCACAATGAATGAATTAAAGAAAATATGGGAACAACGGGTTGGAAAGGAAATCTTTGGACACCATTTGGCAGGGGAAAATAGTTAAATCAGTATTGCTCTCATAGCAGGAAAATACTATGAAGGTCGCCGGCATCTCATATCACTAAGAGTGCATTCTTCTTGCCGGGGTTGTCAGAACAAAGAGACAGACACATGTGGCAGGAGGGTGGGGATGTGGCAGCGTTTTGGGAAGAAATGTTACTTGAAACAGTTAAAATTCCTCACCAGAATGTTACAGCAGGTTACTTGCTTGAGGGAGAGTCTACACACCTGAACAAACCCTACAAGGAAAAGATGGGAGAGTTAGGACAGACAGAAGAAAGTATTTCTTTACCCAGTGTGCAATTAGTTTGTGGAACTCTTTGCCACAGGATGTAGTGATGGCATCTTGCCTGGATGCCTTTAAGAGGGGATTGGACAAATTTCTGGAGGAAAGGTTCATCACAGGTTACAAGTGGTAGGTATGTGGTAGGTATGTGGTAGGTATAGTTAGTGGTAGGTAAGTGGTAGGTATGTGCAAGCTCTTGGTTTTAGAGGCAGACTGCCTCTGATTGCCAGATGCAGGGGTGGGCACCAGGTTATGTCAGTTGTCTTGAGTGCTCCCTGAAGCATTAGGTGGGCCACTGTGAGATACAGGAAGCTGGACTAGATGGTCCTATGGCCCTATGGTCCTATGGCCTGATCCAGTGGGGCTCTTCTTATGTTCTTATGATGAGGGAACTCAGTATATTTAACCCAGAGAAGAGGAGGATGGAAGGGGTTTTTATTGCACTCTCCAAAAACCTGAAGGAACACATTTGTTCTCTGACAGTCGAATTAGGAACTGCCAGAGAATTGATTCAGGGAGAAATTCTAGCCAAGAAAAAATTCCTAGCAATCAGGGTGGTTTGGTAGTGGAAGGGTTTGCCAAGCAAGGTGGTGGATTCTCCCTCTCTAGAGACCTTCAAGTAGAGGCTCAACAGGCAGCTGCTGGAGATGCTGTATGAGGATTTCTTGCCACAGACTGGGGGTTGGACTAGATGACCTTGTGAGTTCCCTTCCAACTCCATGAGTCTACAAATACCTGACAGGAGTTTTTTTTGTGACACCCTCAAAGGTGGTCATAGAGAGCAGAATTCATCAGAAAAAAAATCCATTGCTGATCATTTGATCAAAGGCGTGACCTTAATGGAGAAAGGAGGGAAACAGTTGTTGGTCAATGAAGTCTCCATCAATTCAAATTCTATTCTATTTCTCCACCATTCACTTGGGCATCCTTCCAGAAAGGTGACCTGGTCTGATGAATGCCGTTCCTTTTCCTTTACTGTTCCTTTACTCTGACAGCCTACAGATGTACACATTTTTGTATATGCAGTGTTTGGCAGAAATGGCTCTGTACATTTCTTGATCTCCTTGTCATACTTTGGAGGTTATTTCTTGACTGACCATGGGTGGTTTTACAGATATTAATTTCTGCTAGCGCACCAGCTCAGTATCCCCAACTGTTCAACTCATTGCATTCAGTGTATCTGCAATGGATACCCCTGCTCTACTTCATAATGACTTGGTAGTCTGGTGCAATCATACTTGGGGCACAATCCAGAGCACTCCTTTGCACAAGCCAAAGAGTGTCATAAAAGTGCCATAAAGCACTTTTGCAGCATTCTTGTGGCTGGCACACAGATGTGCACTGCTCTCCCTGAGCTGATGCAAACTCCAGAGCCTGGTAAGTTTGCATCAGCCAAGCTTGACCAGCATGGGGGTCTGGGGGGTCTGAGGTGGGAAGGAGGTGTTTCAGGGCAGGGGGTTGGCAGGTGGTGGGCGTTCCCGGGGTGGGCGCTGAGCAGGAGTCAGGGCCAGGATCCTAGCCCCATTCCTGGGCAGCCTGGGACAGCTCTGGGCTGCTCTTTCCATTTGACCCACAGCACCTACACTCCTGGGCTCATACAAAGCAATCCAATGAGCTTTGAATACTTGAGACACACCACATCATCTCCAATAATAGGCAGACTCTCAGAAGCATGTCTTAACAGCACAGATGTTGTGTTGCCCTTGGAGAACTCAATCACTGGCTGGCGGGTGGGTGACGGGGGGAGGCAGCCGAGGGGGGGAGGCAGCCAGACTAATGGGAAATAAATGACCCACATCTCTAAAAAATCCTGAGATGTAATTTGCACCCAAAAGCCTGTAACATGGTGCAGCTTCATTACTGAAGCCCTTTTGAGGTGTTAGCGATACCTACATGACAAACAGGATCTTCTTTACCTTTCATTTTTGGCGAAATGTGTATATCAACTGTGTACAGGCAGGCCTGGCATTCTGTGTATTTTTGACCTGAGTAATAATTTAATTAAAGGATTTTTTTTCTTGTTGTTTTAACCTGCCTGCTTGTGCTTTGAGGAAGATTACAACACTTTAAAAGTCCCAGGGTGTCTTACTTAGAAAAAAAATAAGGCAGATTGGGATATGATAGAAGCTTATAGAATTGTACATGGGATAAAGTGGACAGGGAGTCAATGGCTGCTGGTCAAGAATGCTTCATGCTACCTCCAGACTGAGGTAGTGTCAGCAGAGCAATGGTGGGAGAGGGGCCTGCCCATCTCCGGCTTGTTGGCTTCCTGGAGGCAGCTCACTGTGGGAAATGAGCCTGAGCTAGATGGGCCTCCTTGGGACTTGGCCAGTAGGGTTTTTCTTCTGAGTACCTAACAGTGCAATCCCAAGGAGCATTTGAACCAGTGTAGATGTTATTGCATCAGTTCCGAGTGTCACAAATGTGCCATAAGGTGTGTCTGAACCTACTAGGGAGCTGGATGACCAGTACTGTCCCATGCTGGCTTGACAGCTCTGGATCTGACCCCTACACCAGCCAGCACAGGTAAGTGTGTGCCAAGTGGCATGGAGACTGGAAGAGGTTGGCAAGAGGGTGGAACAGAGGCAGAGAGGTGTTATGGGTGAGGGGGTGGTATGGGTGGAGAATTGGGCCTGGGAGGTGGTGGGATTGACAGTGGCATCACATGCCATATCCTAAGCCCTGTGCCCAACCCTGGCAACCCTACATCGGCTATGTGTGCCAACTAAATAGAAACCATAGGGGTGACTGCGGCTCCCTCAGGGTACCCTCATGTGACCTCCAGCTGCCTCCTAAGCTGTTTTGGATGCAGTGTGGGCCATGTGGCCAGCTGTGTCCATGAAGTTTGATTGAGTAGCCCAGCATTTCTCAAACTTTGAGGGAGCTATACTCCCTCAGTAACTTCTTGCGGGGGGAGGGGCTGGGGAGTGATGTGATCCCCAGGATCCCTTTGCTAAGGGGAGCGAGGGAGGGTGCTTTGCACTTACATTGAATGATGTAGGGCTGTAGCAGGCTGCAGCAGGTGCAGGGAGCCCTCCGCAGCGCTCCCCATGGCTTGGAACGTTCACTAAAAGCAGGTGCAAAGCACTCCCTCCCCTTCCCCCACCCCTTACAGAGAGTTGGCTGCTCTCCAGAGAGTCAAGAAGCTGATGCCTTTTTAATCTGAATGTATATTTATTTACACAGTTATCTTTATCCCATCTTTCTTCCACTAAGGGAATGCATAGTGCATCTTTCTTCCACTAAGCTATGCATTCATGATGATCACCTGGTCTCATCTGGAAGAGATGATGCCAATGAATACACTCGGTTCTTGTTATCCACCAGGGTAAGTTCTTGGAAAACCTAGTGGATCGCGAATTACCGAATACAGCCTATGGGGGAAATGGGGTTAGGAAAATGGGGTCACCATACACTGTTTGAATTTTATGAACCTGAATCATATCTTGAAGTCTGTGATGGCTGGGCTTATCCACATAGATGCTTCCTCCACTGTGCCGGCTATGCCTTTGACTCTTTGAAGGTTACAAGCCCAACAATGAGGCCTCACAGTTCAGCAGTGGGGGGGAGGCTGTTCCACCATGTCTCTCAGCTCCTTCCCTGGCTTGCCCCATTATGCCAATCCCTTCCCTCATCTTTCCCTGTGCACTGGCACAGTATTCGCTCATAATTAGAACAGAGGTAATGAGACTAAGTGACAATTCTACCTCTTGCAGATAATCAAATTTGCATATAAAGAGAACTGACTGCATATCTTCCAACAGAAAAAAGAAGCAGCATCAAAGCCCACAAGGAGAGATACATGTGCCTACTGACTATGCTCACATAGGTCAGCACCCTTTCTGGGGTGAGAACCACTGTAGAGAAATCTGAATTGAATGCACTCTACTAGGATAGAAACAGCTGAAATCCAAATGGGGATACCAAACAGCAATTGTGCTGGGACCTTACACTTAAAAATCTGCACTGCCACTGGGATATAGGAATTACCCCAGGAGTAAAAAAATCTCAGAGTGGCTGATAAATTGCTTGAAAGAATAGCAGCCTGATGGTGAGAAGTGCCTATGATGGAACAGAATTCCAAGATACTGGAATTCATGAATCTGTTGATTAATTGCCTTCCCCTTAAAGGACCATGCATTCCATTGAGAACCAAAAACCATGATTTTAAACTTCCCAAAATTCAGCTGCAGTTTGTTGGAGATTAGAAGAAGAGGAGGAGAGAAGAAGAAGAGATTAATCACAAGTTATTAAATGCTTCAAGTCAATTTTTGTATAGGACAAAAAGCAGCAAGATGGGAAAACCTACAGCAAGATGGGAAGAGATAAATTGCCTAGTTTACGAGCATCAGCTGACAACAAGCAATGGGCCAGGCCAGTAACAAATAAATTAAACATTGCAGGGGCCAGAACACACCCTTGTTTAACTTCTAAATTTGTTGGTATTAAGGCCAAAAACTTCCCGCCTGGTGATACTTCCCACTTTCCCACTTGGCAACTGGTCTCTGAACAAAGCTTCCTGATTAAAAAAAGAAGTCACTTGTCTTGGTCCAAATTATCCAGTTTTTCCCACAGTAATTCCCTATGGACTGTGACAAATGTGCCTTTTAGATGCAAAAAAACATAGATACAGGAATTTTTATACCTAGCGTGCCTGAAGATTAGGTGGGATAAGACTAAGCAGTTGTCCAAAATGGATTTACCAGATAGAAAGCCAGCTTGTTCTAGGCCAAAACATTGTTTTGTTTCAACCACCTAGATAGCCTATCCAAGAGGTATTGAGCATAAATCTTTCCTAAAGTAGAAAACAAGAAAATAGGGTGATAGCTCCCAGGGTGCTTTTTATCTCATTTTTTAACAGGTGGGTATAATGATTGACTAAGACCAAGAACTTGGCTTAATACCAGTATTATTTACAACTGTGAACAGGTCTGCCAAGAGTGGAGCCTGCCCACCAACCTGGTGGTAGAGCTACCTTGAAGATATCAGGGGGATGGGCATTCGGATCTGCAGCCTTCCCATGTTGCAAAAGAGAAAGAAGTTGCTTTATTTCAAGCTCAGTTACAGGAGGCCAGTTTTTTGCTTCAGAAAATGAAAATAGGGACACAGAGGAAGAGCGTTTGCAATCATCATAGAAGATTGATTCAATATGATTTTTGCAAGTAAATAGTGAGATCGGAGAAACTGGGGAAGTTATGAAAAAAGCCATAAGTAATATGCCAGAATTGTTTAGAATTCTTAGAGTGACTTTATAGATCCCACTTTGTGAGAATACATTGCTGGTGCACAGAATCAATGGCTTCCCTAAGGTGGGTTTTCAATGTAAGATATCCGGGTGGGGGGCGCAGGTAAAGTTGAGGTCACCGATTCCTAAACAATTAAGGGAACAGAAGCACTAGACAGCTATTACACCTCCTGATGGTCAATGAAAGCATCAAAATACAATCACAATCACAATCGACCTTTATTAGGCATAGAACTTAACAGTTGCCTGAGCAGCTTACTCAAGAAGTTGCATTCAAAACAGAAATAAATGTAGATTAAATAAGATTTCCCTCCATTTTATGTTTGGTTAAAATCTCATATAGAAAATCTGCCTTTGGTTTTACCATTTTTTCATTTGTAAGTAATATCTGTAGTTTCAATTCATCATGACAGTTGGAATGATTGGCAAAAAAAGGTCCAAATGCATAGATCTAGACCTTGTAAAGGTGGCAATGGAGCACTGTGTGGGTCAGAGACTCCCTGTATCCCAAGTCACAGGGACATGTCAATTGCTATTGTGTGGTTTTATTAAATTTCAGATCCAGTTCCCGAGAAGGGAACACATTACATCTGGCGAGTGTGAAAGCATGATGAAGTAAAGGATTATCTAAAATATATAAAAATCTAGAAAACTGACTAGGAGGGGGGGAAATCTGAAAAAAAACCAAGGTGAGTGGGTTTTGTTTGCCTCAGCAAGGAGTTCCTGGTATTCAAGATCTCTCGATCTAGAGAAAATGATCTTTCTAGCCCGCATCAACAAATCATTACCCACCAGGTCCACTGGTATACCAATCGATCGTAGCAAATAGGCAAATATAAATGTAAATGTATATTTGTAAAAAGGCAAATATAGCCCGAGTAAGTCCAAGAATCAGAAAGCAAGTCCTGAATCAGTGAGTTATTCCCCATGATAAAACAGATACTTAACCAAAAACTAATAAATCTGCACCAGGCTATACATTCAAGTCTTTGTAGTCCTGCTTCTAAGCAAAGTGCTGTGTAAGGGACACAATGGAGTAAACCAAAAATCTTATAAAGAAAAATTGAGAGTACTCTTTCCATTTCCTTATTGAAAGTGGCAATCCAGATTGGTATCCCATAAAATAATTGGGCCACACAGGGCTGCAGGAATATAGGAATTTCCCCTTGCGTAAAAAAAAAAATGTGAGATACCATGTAGGGATAATCTGGCAGATTTGACATCAAAATACAACTAAGGGGAATGTGATCAGTAAGAAAGTGGTAGCTTAAAAAAAAAAAAGAAATAATAAATCCAGAAATCCTTATGGAAACAAACTCAAGCTGTTTCAGCTGCATCATCTTGCGAGAATCATATTTTCCAAAGCATAAAAAAATAGTGACAGCGGTGCCCTGAGCATATGCTTCTCTCGTGTTCAAGACAAGTAGAAGAAATGGACAATATTAAATGGGGAGGCTTGTTCAGTTGCATGAGTGGGGTACACGAACATGGTTGTTTTTTTAATCACCACATGAACCCTGAAGTCACTGAACTAGCACAGCTGCTGATGTCAGCACACATGAGATCAAATTATTTTCGCTCAGAAGGATAAATGTAAATATCAAGGCCAGACTCAGTGCTGCACCAATAAATGTGAAAGGGAGACTGAACAGGCTGTCATGTGCCATGGATGCTGTATACTGACGGCCCTTGTAACTGGGTTGGATGTGACATCTGTTCAGCGTTACGACCCAATTTTGCATCTAGCTTCACATGTTGACATCCATATGCTGTGTGTCTTTTGTCGGTTTCACTTAGTCCTATTGGAAGACCATTCTGACGTGAGTGCTTAGGAGAAGCGGGGCCCAATTGGAAAGTATTTTGTGGGGGGCCCCTCCAGATTCACAATTAACTAATAAACACAAATATTATAACTTATTCTCTTTACAACCATTCATAACTGTTAATTTCTTTCCTCCGAATGAACTCCTTTTTTGAGAAAGAGGGAGCAAACATCCCTTGTTGCCCACCCATTACGAGTGGCTATGGGGTTCTTTACGTCAGGAGAGAAGAAGGCAAAACTTGTGCTGTGGGGGATCCTGCTTGCCCCTCTGGTTAGTCAGCTCCTGCTGGCTAAGGAAGAAGGGGGGATGCTTGTTCACAAGGCACCATGATTTCTCAAAGAAAATAAACCACTGCATGGAAAATATTTGCAAGATATTACTGGAAAAACAAACATCACCAAGACCTGGCAGTGGCTCAGAAAAGGCAACTTAAGAAAGAAAGAAAGAAAGAAAGAAAGAAAGAAAGAAAGAAAGAAAGAAAGAAAGAAAGAAAGAAAGAGACATCATGATGGCTGCGCTGCAAGAACAGGCAGAAGACATTAAAAAAAACAAAAGTAGAAAAGATAATAGCAAAGAGCAAGTGTCATCTTGGCAAAGAAGCCGATGAAACAGGGGACCACCTCATGAGTTGATGTAAAAAGATCACACAAACAGACTCCAGGTTGAGTCTCATTTTTCTCGAGGGTTTCATTCCAAGAACTCACACTAAAAACAAAAAACGCACTAAAGCAAATCAATTTAAAAAACAAAGTGCTCCAGGGATTTAAAAACAGCCTTGCTGACCTTTTGAAATGCACACGTTTCACACACATTTCACACACAATGCTTCACATGCTCAAGGGGAAGGAAAAGGTTTGCCTTGTACCTGGAGAGAGAATGATTGAGGGATGTTCAGCTGGTTGCCCTAATGAGGCTATTGTTAAAGGATAAGGGCTACTTCTCATCATGTTGAGATAGAAAAATCTGTGGATAATTAGGTTATACCTGAAATCACTTGCATGACTGTCTCTCTACAATAGTATAAAGCAGTTTTTTACACTGTGATTTTAAAGGGATACATATTTCCCTTTCTCCAGGGATCAGCACATTCCATCTCATCTGCAGGGGCCATTCATGTTGAATCAAATCTGTGCATAAAAAATCTGTGTATAACAAGGTTGCACCTGTATAAGCAAAGACATGACAGTATCTTCAATAATGTAAAATACAACCTACCAGCGGCAAGTTTGTGAAGGTGTACGCCACCAATAAGCCAGCACGTCAAGCCCAGGATTGGGCTCTAAATCTTCTCTGCCTGTGGTTTCCAAACATTTCAGAGGCTCTAGAGGCTGCTGCTAACAGTATATGCTAACTTGGAATCAGGTTTCTGGGAGATTATTGTTTCTGGGTTTCTTTTTCTTTACGTGTTCATTTTTGTTAAAGTCTGATGCTGTTGGCAGGCCAGCCCTAATGCATTTCTCTGTGCTTATTTAGCTGCTTCATGCCAGCGAGGTGCAACAATAGCGGTCAGTGGCATTGCAAGGGGGGTGCAGGTGGTGTGGGTGGTGCAGGCCACACTGGGTGACTTGCACGGGGGGGTAACACACACTGGGGGGGTGAATGCTAAAATTGCGGTGGTTAAGAGTAATACTATCATGTTATATACTAGATGGAGCCTGTCTAGGTGTGTACCATATGCTGCTCTGTGCTTTGAGACAGGCCAACTCCAGATTGGCCTGGGCATGGCTGAGAACCTTTAAGTTCTGACTTAGAATGTACTATAATGGGGAACAGAATAGTTTAATTCACTGTCTCTTGGAAGACCATTCTCCTATAGTAGGCTCTTCTAACCTTGAAAAAAAAAATCAGAATGATAGGTATTGAACTTGATTCCTTGGGATGCTTACCACAGATGGAAGCCTACCGGGTTATCAAGAGAAGGCTTCTTAGATATTCATTGGCAGAGTATGCTAAGTGTGGTGAACAAGACCTGTTCACCATTGAATAGCCAGATCTGATTTATGGCCAGTCAGCCTGCAAGATACTTATATCTCCTTGAATCTCCACAGAAACGAAGGGCTTTCTCTTTGGCAAGATGCAATGTTATGCCTTTGGCTGTAATGATTGGAAGATATAAGGGAATCCCTTAGGCATTGTGTGTGTGAGCTGAGAGAAGTCAAAGCGCTTGCTCACTTTGTTTTGTGAGCTGTACTCACATAATTTTGTTTTGCCCACTGTACTCTGAAGCTCGTTTGAAATTTTTAGACCTGGTGTTGCATTTAAAGGAAAAGTATGATGGCCACAAGGACAAGAACCTAAAGTGTATCTTGTCAGTTAATGCTCCAGACTCAGTAGAAAAGGTAGCTACTTTCTTGGAGTCAATGTTGAAGAGCAGCAGGTTTAGACCCGGAACATAGGGTCATTATGAACATAGGTTCACCCGGAACATAGGGTCATAACCCAATTGCTATTATTATGATTTGCATTTGTACTTGTGGCTGATACTGTAATTGTTGTTTGTTCTTTTTTTTAAATATGTATATATGCCAATAAAGGTTTCTAAGTCTTTATTACTAATAACTCCAGTGAGGGAGAGCCCACCACCTCCCTCCGCAATCTGTTCCACTGCTGAACCGCCCTGACCGTCAGGAATTTTTTCCTGATGTCTAATCGAAATCTCCTCTCCTGCAGTTTGTACCCTTTGGTTCTAGTTCTGCTTTCAGAGACAGCTGAGTGTAAATTATTCCCTTCTTCCATATGACAGCCCTTTAAGTAGTTAAAGAGAGCTCTCAGATCCCCTCTCAACCTTCTCTTCTCCAGGCTGAACATGCCCAGTTCCCTATCCCTTTCCTCGCAGGACTTGTCCTCCAGCCCCCTCCTCATCACTCTCCTCTGAACTTGCTCCAGTTTGGCTGCATCTTTCTTAAAGTGGGGTGCCCGGAACTGGATACAATACTCTGGTGAGGTCTAACACTGCTGACTCATGTTCAGCCTGTGATCCACTGCAACTTCAAGATCTCACTCACATGAGACTCACTGTCAAGCCATGTGTCTCCCATTTTATACCTGCATCTTTGGTTGTTTATGCCCAAGTGCAGAACTTTGCATTTATCCCTGTTGAACCATCTTATTCATTTCAGCCCAGTACTCCATTTTGTCCAGGTCTTCCTGAAGGCTTCTATTGTCTTCTATTGTGTTTGCTACTCCTCCCAGTTTGGTGTCATCTGCAAATCTGATGAGGTTCCCTTGTATCCCCTCATCCATAAACAGTAAAATTAATTCATTGATATATTCCATCTCTAATGTATTCATTTATGTAATTTGATTCCAATTTGAAATATAAATTAATTCTTTTCCCAGTCCCTGACACAGTGTCAGAGAGATGATGTCTTCCCGCCAAAATGTTATACCAAAGGAGTCGCTCAGCTTGCAGTAAAAAGATGTGAGCTGGACATCTTCAAGTTAAGTTTGCAAGTTAATTTGCAAACATCATCAGCACTGGTTGCTGCAATTCACACTGATCTTCAACAAAGATCTGGTGCTTACAAGGGCTTCAAAGGGTTGCTGGACAACACCTAAGTTGCAGTTGTCTCTGCTTGAATTTGCCAATTAAGAGGGGTTTTTTTAACAGTTAATTAATTAAACAAAGCTGTGCTATTTATTGTTGGCTTTCACTGTGGCTGGACATAGATATTACAGTTGTTAGCTTGCAGATGTCTCAACCAAACTTCAGAGATTTTATGCTAAAAATTTCCTTAGAGATGGCACCGCACATAACACACCAGCATATGATGAAATGCTGCAATTAGCTGTCTGGAAGCAGGGAGATAAGGAAAGAATATACACGGTATGTTATCAAGACAAATTAATTGCAAACTTAGATTTTTTTAAAAAATCTTTTGAAATCTTTCATGGAATCGTATTGGTTAATGGCTGTTGCTGGGCTCCTAGGAGTGGCTTCCTTCCAACTTTCTTAAATGTTAAGCTGGATAACTTTACATCAAAACAACCAAGAATCGGAGATCCAACAAATTTATTTGGCGCATAGATTTTTCTGTGCTTGGCCATCGTCTCCTCCCTGAGCATTGATATGGTGTTTTTCAAGAAGCTCTCCAAAACTTCACTGTTAAAAGAGAGTGAACTGTGGTTGGTGATTTTTGCTGTGGTGGTTACCAGTGGTCTCACTAGGGTTTATGTCATCTGGTGCGGGAGGCCAGTGTGTCAACCCCCCCCCCCATGATGCTGTGGGTGGTGTGATGCTGCAGGCAGTGGGCATGGTGATGTACCAGTGCTCCACCCTAGATAGTTTTGTGGCTATTTGATTGAATATAGATATTTCAACACGGTTTGTTGCATTGCACTCCACATAAAATTACACATTGAATGATATATAACACAATGGTATTAATCAAGAATACTAAGATTTTAATAATTTTGGCTAGTAGTCGTGTAAACCCCTCTGTGTGCGTCACCCTTTGTGCATCCCACACTGTCACACACCCTGGTAACGTCACTGGTGATTACCCACTGGTGATTATCCTTCACCCATCATTGCTAATAGTAGCAGCCTTTCCTAGGCAACATCTACTGGTGCAAGTTGTGGGCACTGATGTCATGGGATTCGCGCTTTCTGCCTCTCAACTGACAGCTAAGGAAGGAGAGTCTGGACAACTGAATTAAGGGAGCTGCAATTTGCTCTGCGCACTGCAATTCCAAATTACAGACCTTAAGAAATGTCACTTTTAGACATTTGGCTGCCTATGAAGATTCACTGATGGTGCGCCTTGGGAGATGCCAAAAAAATTGTTTTAATTTCACTTTGTGTTGAACACTGGTGCCAACCAGATGCACCCAGCCCTGAGTTGAATATACAGTATTTGCAGCCTTGACCAGGTCATTTCCCCTCTGCTGTGGGATTTGTCCTTCCTACAGTACCAAAATAGCACAACTTTTGACTCACCCACCCCATTGCACTTCAATTCCTTTAAAGGCACTGACACTCATTCTCCCAAAATGCCAATATAACTATGCAGGCCAAGGTACTGTCATTGTTGGCATTTGTTTGTTAATTACATTTTTTTGAATAATCCTGATGTAGCCACACAAACAATTAACAAAGTGCTTTTTTCACTTACTTGAGTCTTTAACATCTTAAAGCACTATACATGGTCCTTTATACAGATCATATTCTTTGTGGTGATCTCTTGAGAAGACACTGTGATTAGTCTCACTTTTAACAAGTGGATAGTGTCCCTGGTACACCCAACAGGACAACCTGGAAGGATTTTAGGAATGGTTCCACAGAACCTGGGTGGTATTGTGAGCTTCTCCTGTAGTGGTATCCCTTCAATGGGTGTCACCAGGAGTGGCCCACACCCCTTGCAGCATTCAGTGATACCCCTTGAGGTATTGTCAATGCAGATTGATAGTGACTCTCCAGAGTTCACAAAATAATTTACCTTGCCCCACACCGATTGACAATCAAGTTCACATGCTGTTGCACAAATGGAGTAGACAACAAGTGGAAATCATAGGCAAGTAACAAGACACCCCCAATAAAGGAGTGGTTCTGCAGGTGGTGACCACAGACCACTTCGCAGTCCCTATGCTTTCTGGCTGATGTTTGGGTGACCTTTGAATGCTGGTGGTGCTGTCACTCTAGTGGTAGCATGAGGCGGAGTCTGCAGCCCACACAAGTGGCTCAGGTAGTGCAGCTCATCCAGGATGGCACATCAATGCGAGCTGTGGCAAGAAGGTTTGCTGTGTCTGTCAGTGTGGTGTCCAGAGCATGGAGGCGCTACCAGGAGACAGGCCAGTACACCAGGAGACATGGAGGAGGCCGTAGGAGGGCAACAACCCAGCATCAGGACAGCCTTCATGCCAGGAGGAACAGGAGGAGCACTGCCAGAGCCCTGCAAAATGACCTCCAGCAAGCCACAAATGTGCATGTGTCTGCTCAAACGGTCAGAAACAGACTCCATGAGGGTGGTATGAGGGCCCGACGTCCACAGGTGGGGGTTGTGCTGACAGCCCGACACCGTGCAGGACGTTTGGCATTTGCCAGAGAACACCAAGATTGGCAACCTCTCCACTGGTGCCCTGTGCTCTTCACAGATGAAAGCAGGTTCACATTGAGCACATGTGACAGACGTGACAGAGTCTGAAGACGGCAGGGAGAATGTTCTGCTGCCTGCAACATCCTCCAACATGACCAGTTTGGCAGTGGGTCAGTAATGGTGTGGGGTGGCATTTCTTTGGGGGGCCGCACAGCCCTCCATATGCTCGCCAGAGGTAGCCTGACTGCCATTAGGTACCAAGATGAGATGCTCAGACCCCTTGTGAGACCATATGCTGGCGCGGTTGGCCCTGGGTTCCTCCTAATGCAAGACAATGCTAGACCTCATGTGGCTGGAGTGTGTCAGCAGTTCTTGCAAGATGAAGGCATTGATGCTATGGACTGGCCCGCCAGTTCCCCAGACCTGAATCCAATTGAGCACATCTGGGACATCATGTCTCGCTCCATCCACCAGCGCCACATTGCACCACAGACTGTCCAGCAGTTGACGGATGCTTTAGTCCAGGTCTGGGAGGCGATCCCTCAGGAGACTATTCGCCACCTCATCAGGAGCATGCCCAGGCATTGTAGGGAGGTCATACAGGCACGTGGAGGCCACACACACTACTAAGCCTCATTTTGACTTGCTGTATGGACATTACATCGAAGTTGGATCAGCCTGTAGTGTGTTTTTTCACTTCAATTTTGAGTATGACACCAAACCCAGACCTCCATGGGTTAATAAATGTGATTTCCATTGACGATTGTTGTGTGATTTTGTTGTCAGCACATTCAACTATGTCAGGAACAAAGCATTTATTAGGAATATTTCGTTCATTCAGATTTGGAATGCGTTGTTTAAGTGTTCCCTTTATTGTTTTGAGCAGCTTATATATATAAGCTCTTTGACATATAATGCGCATCTCTCAGACACATGTTGGCTGAGCTCTTTTTTACATCACAATTAATATAAAAGGTAAAAAAGGTAAAGCTTTTCAAGCTTTATAGTTATTTACACTTTTTAAACTGAGAGTCCAGTGGATTAAAACATGTTTCATGTTCAAGGTGAGTAAATATATTGAAGAATTGAAATGCTGCAGACATTTCAAATATTGAAATATTGAAATATTGCAATATTGAAATATTGCAGCACTCAGACTGAAGCTTATCATTTGTGGCTCTTATATTAAGCAAATTTGGCCATCCCAACTATAGGCAAAAAGCCAGCTTCAATCGCTCCATGTGTGCACCTAAAGGGATAGGCTGCAATCATATACATACTTACCAGGTTGCAATCCCATTGAAATAACCTTAGTTCTGAGTAGTTTGCAAAGAGCAGAAATTATTTACTCACTGTATAAATACTAAACACTTTTCTATTAAAATGTTTAATAGACAAATAAAAGCTGGTATAGCAGAGTGGCTAAGAGAGTGGCCAATGAATCATGCAAAATGGTCAGCAAGTTGCATATGTGCAGGTTCATGTGAGCAAATGTGTCCAAACCGTGGAACTCCCTGCCCCATCAGATCCACCTGAGCTCCTTCTTTAGGAGGTTTGAACCATGCAAGTCTTATTTTTCATAACCTTCAGTGTTCCTGATATTTGAATAGCAGCTTGTTTTCACCGACTGAAATTACACAGTAGTAGTAGCAGTAATAGTAGTAGGAACCTTTATTGGCATGATAGTAAATTAGACATTCAACATAAAACATAACCCTTTATTGACTCATTGTGACTCATTAGTCTTTTCAATTGCTTTAGGAACCACCTTACCCTCCACCTTCTTCTTCCCTTCCCTTGAGCTTCTGAAAGCCACTTTTTCTTATGGTAGACCAACCCTTGTCCAGAGAAACAAAATCAGATGACCCATCCTTTGTCCAATGGATTGTCAGTTCCTTCAGAGATGGACAAACCACTCATACCTCCCTCCCCCGTTAGCTGACAGGACCCATATTCCTCTACCTCGTGAATACCCAAAACAAAAACCCTAACCCTTCCTTCTCCCCTTACCCCCCCACCAGTTCCTGCATCCTGGCTGGACCAGCTTCCAAATTGCCACACAAAGTTTTCAGACGATACAGAAGCCATGAAAAAAGTAAGCACACACCCACACAATTCCATTTGGCACATGAGGGACATTTCCATATCAGTGGCCCGAAACTTGAGTTAAGCCCCAAGTTATAGAGACCCACAACTCGAGTTGTACACGAGTCACACAAACACATGTATTAGCGACTCGAACTTGAATCAATTGACTTGTGTTCCCATCCCTGTTATTATTATGTAATTGTAATAAATTGAGTGTAGGTTTGGCTTTTATGGGTTGAAAGGATGGAGAGAGAGAGAGAGAGAGAGAGAGAGCAGTAATTAGTAATATTCTATCACCCCCACACACACCCTACTGCATCTGGCAGCACTCAATATGGTAAAATTCTCAGAAACTGTAAATGTCACAATACACAATTTAATTTGAGGCATCCAGCTAAGCGAGGGGCACGTCTGTGTGATGTGGTTCCCAGGATAATCCTTTTCTGCCAGCCACTGCCTTCAGTAGGCTCACACAGCCATGAATACAGACAGAAAGGTTCCCTGGTGCATCTGGTGGACTTTCTGTGACAGAAAATGCCTTCATCAAAGCCATCACAAAGCCTCAAAATCATGCTTTCTGCTCCCATTTGCTTGGGAACCCCCTCCTAGGAAATGCATTTCCTTAGCTGAATAACCCTGATTTTTGGCAAAGAAACATCACACAGAAAATTATGGCTTACACCACATAGGAGTCATTTGAAACAACAGAGAGAAAACACTGGAGTGAATTGGCCGTGCCGTATGAGATTTCTTTTCCTCCTTAATTTGAATTGTGTTGTTTTTTGACATAATGAAAATGAAAATAAAAATACAAAACTGGGCTGGGGTACCTCATGAGAAAAGGCTACCCCATTTGTGGCAAGGAGTTCCACAGACTAATAACATACTGGGTAAATAAATGTTTCCTTTCATCTGTTCTAACTCTCATGTCACTCAGGCTGCAATCCTAACCTCACTTTCCTGAGAGTAAGTCCCATTGAACACAATAGGACTTACTTCTGAGTAGACCTAGTTAGGTTTGTGCCCTCAATTTGATTGCATGTCCCCTGATTCTGGTGTTATGTGAGAGGGAAAAGAGCATCTCTCTATCCACTCTATCATATATCACCCCCCGCATCATTTTGTACATCTCAATCTTGTCGTCGTCCCCTCAGGCGCCTTCTTTCTAGACAAAAGAGCCACAATCACTGTAGCCTTTCTTCATAAGGGAGGTGCTCCAACCCAGTAATAATTTTGGTTTTTAAAAACCTTTTCTAGTTCCACTAAGTTCCACTAAGACAGTGGTTCTCACACATTTACCACCGGGACACACTTTTTAGAATGAGAATCTGTCAGGACCCTCCAGAAGTGATATCATGACCGAAAGTGACATCATCAAGCAGGAAAATTTTTAACAATCCTAGGCTGCAATCCTACCCCAATTACAGCCCAATCCTATCCACACTTACCTGGGAGTAAGCCCCATTGACTATAATGTGACTTACTTCAGAGGAGACATGCATAGGGTTGGGCTGTTACCCAGGAGTAAGTCCCATTGACTATCATTGTTAAAAGAATATACATAGTAGCTTATTAAAAGTACAGGTCTGTAACATTTCCCCTAATGCAGTCACATACCAGGATAGCATCAAGTCTAATAAAATATTGAAATGAATGGGGATCCATTCAAATGAATGAAATTGGCTTGCAACCCACCTACTGGGTCCCGACCCACAGTTTGCGAAACACTGCACTAAGATATAGCAACCAGAACAGCTTCCATGAACTTTATCTGGCAGTTTGTTTCGTGGACTGTATCCAGGCAATCTGTCGGGGACCCCCTTCTCTAGGCAGTGGGATTTTAATAAATCTGTGGTTGTCATAGAGAACTATCAGCTTACAGCCAAGGTGGGAATACAAAATCAGAGAACCTTCTAAAGGGGGTGGTAGCATAGTTAGGACAGCTGCAAGTTTCATTTACATACTCCAATAAAATTGTGCTTTGTGCTTTACTGGAGAGTGTGAAGATAATAAGAATGCAGAATGCCAGTGATTCTTGGAAGGCAGAACTTTTAGCTGTTCATCCTTCACTATCACCTTGCATGACACTGATAGTTCTAGAACTTGCGGAGTGGAAACTTCAGAGCCTTGCTCTACTGTTTTCTCCCAGATACAGGTCAAGACTGATGGGAATGTTTTTCCCTTTCAGGAGTGTTTTTCCCCACCAGTGGTGGAGCCTGCTGGAAGTCATTGAAGAAATAGACACCATTGGCCAAAATAGACACCTTAACATACAAAAATGGGTGAATGTAAAGAGAGCCCTGCTGGACTCATCCAGCCAAGCATCCTGTGTCCCACCGACAGTGGCCAACCAACTGTCTCCAGGACTCCACAATCTGGGCATGAAGGTAGCAGTCCTCTCCTCATTTCCTCATGAAGGAAATGACATGAGTGGTGGTGTCCTCAGAGTGCAAATGATCTAAACTGGTGGTTCTCAAGCACCAGGAATCACTTTTAGAATGATAATCCACCAGGACCCACCAGAAGTGATGTCATTAACATGGAAGTGAGAAGTGGCATGGGGCCAGAAGTGGCATCATTATAATCAATTTCAGCTTCAAACCTAAGCCACAATCAGCCAAAGGTCCAAATCAAACATTCCAGCTCAGAAGCAGAAGACTTGATTCCTTCTCCAATCCTCCCCCCTTTCCAACTCCCACCTATTCAGGGCAAAGCACCAGGCCACTCTCCCACTGGAAGCCCACCCTGCCCAGCAGATCTGTACCCTGCATTTTTAACTCTGTATTTTCAATGGTGGCTAAGTTAGATGCAACAGGACCCACCTGAAACAGGACCCACCTAGTGGGTCCCAACTCAAAGTTTGAGAAATGCTATTCTAGACACTAGTATGGGTGCAAGTCTCTGAAATTACCTGATTCTCAGGACCTGGAGAACTCAGGATAATTTTGCCAGTGTCTTGCCTCACACTGCCTGCCCCACCCTCCCATCAGCTCTCATAGTGGTACAGGGTGCCCCTCACCTGAAAGGTTGCTGGGTCAAGCCCTGTGATGCCTGTGGCTGATATTGGTGAGATGTTTAAATCCATCACCTGAAGCGGGAAGTGGGGTGCTTCTTTAAATGCTAAGAGATCTAAGAGCAATCTCTGCCCACATTAGTTAGTTGTGTTTAGATAGTTGTGTTTTGCCTCTCCCTCCCCCCCCCCAAGCATGCATGAATGAATCAGCTTGTGTGGGATTTTGAGCAGTCTTTGTTCTTTACAAGAGATGTGACGTGAGCAGAAACACCCTCCTACATGCATTAAAATTAATTTTCTTTGCTGTGACTGGAAAGTGACAGTAACACAAGAAGTCTAAGAATGAATCTATCGACAGTGGGGGGAGGCTTCAGTACTTCTCATCTGCATTTAAAGATGATCACTTTTCTAATCCTCACTGCAGGTAGGACCATGATTGGTGCTTTGGGGTCCCAGGACAGTTGACACATTAAAGTTGCTCCATGAAGTGGTCATGTAGAGTGACTTGCTGTGAACCTGATTTGCCCCAAACGCTGCCTCAATTCCAGGGCCAGCCTTTCTGCAATGTCTCAGGTGGCCTGTCAGCAAGGAGGCTCCTTTCCTCCCACTTCCTGGATTCAAAAAAGAAGAGGAACTGTCAAGAGGACAGAAGTGGTGGTCTCGAATGTCTCCAGACCCATCACATTTTGTCCCATCAGAGGACATTTTTAGCTCCTTCTCCTTACTGGACTCTTTGAGTCCAGAGTGTAGGACATTAATGACAAACTAAAGTGCCTGCACCACCATGAGAGGCCATGTCCACTGTGTTGCTTCAGAAAGGCTGTGGCCCTCTTTCCACAACATTGGGAGTGTTCAGAGTTTCTGATTTCTGAGAAAAACCCGACTGGATCAGACCAAATGCCTTTTAGTGCAGTAATCGGATATCCTCCAGGGACATTCCCACGGAATCCCAGGACCTGGGACTTTCGACCACTACCACCACCACCACCACCCCAGCATTTGATATTTTGATGAAATCTGCCTCTTGGAAGAAGTTACAATATTCTAGTTCAATCTCAGCTTATTTTCTGCACGCTCCACCTGCATTCCTTTTCCCTCTGCAGCTCCGGACCGCTGAAATGGCCTTCCCAATGTCATTCGACTCGATTTCTCTGTTATTACATCCAACACACCTGTTCTCTTTGCCTTTTCCCGACTGACCCTCCTTCCTTTTTATTTGATTTTCCTTTCCTCCCGAAAATGCCCTCCCTCTAATTTTGAATTGTATGCCTGCAGGCAAGGCTGGGCACTCTGCTGCGGTGCCAACCTATCTTTGCGACTTTATCAATGAATAAAGAAATGGAATGAATGTCTCTCCACTGCAGGCACTAGGCTAGACAAAAGAGAACAGATAGCATTGGCTCCCAGTTACAATGGGCCCTGGGGTAAACACCTGCAGTGGATGTCCCATGGCACCCCAGGCCTGCTCCCCAGTGGTGCATTGGGTACTACCACTGCCACCAATAACTTTGGGTATAACCCTGGCCATTTGCAATCCTCACTGCCCACATGGGATGCACAAGGTGGCAACTACTGCCAGAAGCCATCCGCACCAGGCCCAGGAATGCATACACTCCTTGACAATGTCACATCTGGGAAGAAGCTGGCCTGCACCAGAAGCTCTTTGGCTTGTGGATCTGCTAACTATGAAGGAGTGGGTGGGAGCTCAGCGACACAGCTGCAGGACTGTAGCTACTGCAGAAGTGCTGCCCACCCCCATTGCCATCCCCCAGTCTGTTTCACCACCTCCCTCTTTGGGAAGGGCCCAAAAGAAACTTTGTACCCCCCAATATCTTGGAGGCCCTGTGGCTCCCCATTGGTTTCTGGGTTTGATTCAAGCCGCCTTGAAGCTGTAACTCAGCCTTCAATATCTTTAAGAACCATTTTTTCCCTATGAATCTACCCAGCAGGATTAAGTTCCATGATAAAAGACAGACTAAAAACAGAAAAAAATAAATTAAGTGCAATAAGTAGCACATGGCTCTGAAATACCCTCTCCTCCTCCTCCTCTGGGTTTGATCAGTCATGACCCCCCACACAGTAGATTAGAAGAAAAAACCTCACACAGATCATCCTTAATGAAGTTCACTTGGACTCAGCTGATCTGAGTAGTTTGTTCCCCCTTCCCCACCTTTCTTTCTTTATACTTTATACTGTACTGTTATTACAGTAATCACAAAATCCATAGCAGTGGAGATTAGATTAAAAGAATGAGGAGCACTACAGACAATCGTGAGAGCCTGCATTCCACTTTCAGGGGAATTGAACGCAGTGAAAGTGCAGCCTAAACCCTTTCATTGTTTTTGCAGTGTTGCTTATTACGAAAAGCGAAACCATAGATGAAGAAAATTATGCTTCGAAATAGAGCATCATCAGTCAAATGTTGCACTTTCAGTACTTGGAAGTTGCAGCTGGTTTAACAGCATTTCCCCCTAAGAGGCTGAGAGATGTGTAAGAAAAAAGAGATCAGAGGAAAAAAATTAAAATTATTTGCAGTCAACTTTATAAAAATTAAATAATAATACCAAAATTCCACAGTCTAGGGGTGCAATCCTGCACTTGACTTGGTACGTTTGCACCTCCTCAGGAGGAAGCTCAGGGAAGCGCTCAGAGAAGCGGCCTGTGGAGGCTGACACAAGCCTCTGCACCAGCTTCCTCCTTGTGAGTTGCATCGGCCCAGCTGGGAATAAAGCTGGGAATAAAGGAATAAAGGTAGGCAGGGGGAGGCGGGGAGGAGGCAGGAGGGAGGCATTCCTGGGCGGAGGGGGCGTCCCCAGGGGGAGTGGGAGGTGGTGCTGGGATCCAGCAGATATGCCAGATCCTAACCCCCATTCCCGGGAGAACTTGAAGCTTCAAGCCGCTCCGCTCTCCTCGGACTTGCTCCACCTCAAGGTGTGGTGCAAGTCTGAGGAGACCCTGACATAAGGAGAAATGTTTTCCCTTACCTCTGGCTGAACCACTTACGGCCACTATCCTGCGCTGGATACAGCGCAAGCCTCCTGGCTTTCCTGTTTCAACTCAGATTAGGATTGTGCCCTTAGTATACGAACACCTTTAAAGTTGAGCCTCCATTTGCCTAAAGATAACATCCGAAGGTTGCCAGTTCGAGGCCACCGGCACCGTGCGACCTTGAAGCAGCTGACAAGCTGAGCCGAGTTATTCCATCTGTTCTGAGTGTGGGAGGATGGAGGCCAGAATGTGCGACCAGATCAAGAAAGAAACATCTGAATGTTGTGGTTTCTTGAAAGATAGAAACCTTCTTTCAACTTGTAAAAAACCCTACGGGGATTTAAATTGCCTGCCTATGTAAACCACCTTGAATAAAGTCTAAGGAGAAATCTGAGGAGCCAAGAAAGGCAGTATAGAAATACCTGTATTATTATTATTATTATTATTATTATTATTATTATTATTATTATTATTATTATTATTATTATTATTATATACCTGTGATATTTTTTATCTTTGATTTACAGTCATTTCAATAGTTGATACAAAATTTAGGAGTGGAATTATGGATGTTCCATCTGGTTTGCCCTTCATCTGCAAAATCTGGTTTCCAGACCAGCTCCAGGAAATGGTCAGAGAGTCTTTCAACATTCTTCGTACCTGAATATTCCCTGAAATTTGGGATTTGGAATGACCTGCTTTTGTTTACAAAGTGCCACTGATGAATTAAGAATTCTTCACTTTTTGTTTACTATTTCCAGATTATGTACTACAACTCTTATGCATAGTAAGAGTTGGGGACCTACAAAGTCTAGATGACTTTGTCCAACCCCCTGCCCGTAGCAGGAAATCCTCCTAGAGCATCTCCAACAGCTGCTTGTTGAGCCTCTACTTGAAGATCTCCAGTGAGGGAGAATTCACCACCTCCCTTGGCAATCTGTTCCACTGCCAAACCACCCTGACCATCAGGAATTTTTTCCTGATTCCCAATCAGAATCTCTTCAGTTTTGTACCAGAATCAGTGTGTACCTTGTTTTCTAGTTCTACTTTCAGAGGCAGTTGAGAATGAATATGTCCCTTTTCCCTTCAAGCATTTAAAGAGTGCTATCATATCCCACCTCAGTCCCCTTCTCCACATTCAGTGGCGTAGCTAACGATCCTGCTGCCCGGTGCAGAGCTCAAGATGTTGCCCCGGAAGTGATGTCACAGCCAGAAGTGACATCACTCCCGGGTTTTGATTTCACACCCCCTTTTTTAAAAAGTGAAAAATAGCAAATCTGCCACATCCCCCAAGCTGCCTCCCCCATCACCAGCTCCCTCCTACTCACCTCCATTCCCTCTGAGGCCTTCCACTGGGCTCTCCTGGGGGAGAGGCAGTCGCCACCACTGGCACGTGCCCCACCAGCCAGGCACGTTGGGCCACAGGGGGCAATGGGCTACATTGAGGGGAGCCCTGCCGCCGCTGTTTGGTGGTACAGCTGGGGTCCAGCCACTGCGGGGGGGGGGGGAAGAGGAGGCTGTGGAGAAGCCACCATTCACATTGATTGTGGGGGAAGGAGAACTCAGGGCAGGCAGTGGGGAGGAAGTTGCACCTGACTGACTGAGGCTCCAATCCTATCTGCGCTTACCTTGGAGTAAGCCCCATTGGGTATAATGGGACTTACTTCTGAGTAGACCTGCCTGGGCTGGGCTCTCAGGCTCCTATCCCAGCCCCACTTTCCTGGGAATAAGCCCCATTGACTATAATGGGACTTACTTCTGAGTAGAGCAGCACAGGCTTGGGCTCTGAGTTGCAATCCTCTTCACACCTTCCTGGGAGTAAGCCCCATTGGCTACACTGGGACTTACCTCTGAGTGGTGAGCGAATGGAAGGCTTTCCTGCTGCGGCTGGGGGGAGGAGGACCTGGGCCTGGGGGCAGGCAGGCTGGCAGGTGGGAGGACGTTGGGCCTGTCTGACTGAGGCTCCAATCCTGTCTATGCTTTCCTGGGAGTAAGTCCCATTGGACACAATGGGACTTACTTCTAAGTAGGCATGCATAGGATTGTGCTCTGAGGCCATGCAGGAGGTGGTGGTGGTGGTGGAGGAGGAGGCGTGGGAAATCCTCCCTCCCGCTGCTGGCTCTGGTGGGACAGGGGCAAACGAAGCCTTCAGCGCCTGCAGCTGTTGGCTCTCAGCAGAGGGAGGGAGGAGAAGGAGGCCCCATCAGCTGCCTCCTCCTCCTGCACCTCCTCTCCCCACATTGAAGCGCCCCACGAAAGCCTTTCAAAGCCCCGCCGAGGTCTCAGGCACAGCGCAGCAGAGCTGCAAACTTTCTCTGCTCAGTGCCTGCTGCCGCAGCCTCGACCCCCATCCAGGCTCCGCCAGCAACAGACATGCAGCGTGTCTCCTGGCCTCCTTCTTGCCCAAATGCAGAGCGAGGGCACCTGGCAGGGCTGCAGCAGCCCAAGGCAACTCGCATGTGGGCAGAGTTGCCCCGATGTTGCCCCTCTCAGCAGCTGTAGCCCGGTGCATTTGCTACCCCCTGCGCTTACATAGCGATGCTACTATCCACACTGAACATACCAAGTTCCCTCAACCTTTCCTCATAGGGCTTTTACTCCAGCCCTCTGATCATCCTCATCACTCTCCTCTGAACCTGCTCCAGTTTGGCTGCATCTTTCTTCAAGTGAGGTGCCCAGAATTGCAGAGTAAAGTGGATCCACAGCTTCTCGCTACTTGGAAGTTATGGTTCCAAATTCATGAAAAGAACTGCAAGCTGCACCTGTTCTCATTTTGGAAACAATTGTAGAAATTCTCTTTGTAAACAGAATTAGTGAAGAGTGGGATGCACCCATGGGATGCTGGGGAAAAAGAAGCATATGGAACACCTAGTCATCCAGACACAAACCAAAATATATCTTCTGAAATAAGTGATGATCCTTAACAGGACTTTTATATTGGTGCATATTTCTGATAGCAAAATTCTCCGATTCTAGTCGTTGGTTCACCTGATTAGCTCCAGGTATAATAGCTCTTCAATATTCATGTGTTATGCTTTAATCTTTCTGCTTGAAATTTAAGTCCATAGCTGCTTATTTTGTGCACAGATGAGCACTTCCAACTTTCACCTTTCAAAATAGCTATCTGCATGTTGATTGGGCAAAACGCTCCATTTTTGTGATTAAAACCAAATACAATAAAATTATATAGTTCAAGACAGTTTAGTCCCCGGGAGAAATCAGTAAAGATTTTCTACTATAGTGTAGCAACACCAAGGGAACTGGCCACTATTTTGTGATCCCAGATTTTCAAGGCTCCTTCTTCTATGGTAATAAAATACAACACGATCAATGAAAGCCCTGCTTAAGAAAAAATGGCCAATTCATGTTTTATGCAGGATAATGCAGTGTGATTTCAGAATAGGGCAGTCTACATCTATATTGTCCATTCATGATCGTTATTCCAAGATGGCTGGGTTTTAAAGAAATCTCCTTTCCTCCATCAAATGTTAAATAATTCCATCCATTTCAAATGGACAATGGAAGAATCCTTCTTATTCCTTTCCTTTACATTATCAAAATCAAAAAGTAAACGGCAACATTAAAAAAAATGTTCATGGGATATTTATGTTGTCAACCACAAGGTAATATGAGGCCAGCATATAGCTTCATGTAGCTGAGCTGTTTATTTCACAGAATTAGATCATCATAGAGTTGGAAATACACCACAAGATCATCCAGTCCAACCTCCTACCTAAAGCAGAAAATCCTCCTAAAGAATCTCCAGTAGATGCCTGTCCAGCCTTTGGTTTTTAGTGCAGATGGTGTTAAATTTCATCTCAAGTTAAATCTGAGGTGCGTTACTTTCTTCCTTACATTTTGAGACAATCTTTCCTCCGAGGATCTCACAGAATACCTGGGTACTTTTTTCCCACCACATTATCCTGCAAAGTTGGGCAGACCAAAGAGAGTGATGTGCCCAGGGTCACTCAACGAATCTCATGGCTGAACAATGACTAGAACATGGTACACTGGCTCAGTTGAAGACTCCTGCACAGACAAAATATCCAGAGGTCCTCCATGCGGGAAACTATGAGGTCTAACAGAAGGTGATGCCAGGCAGGGGAATCTTGGAGAACATGTTTTGGTCCAGGAAGGGTGGAATGAGGTCTTAAATGCATCCAGGTTCAGAGCACCACTTCCAGGCCCTGCCTGGAGAGAGCAGAGACAGGGCCTAGGAGAGGGGAGTAAAGGGGGGTAAATTTGTACCCAGGCCCAGGGTCAGAAAGGGGGCCCAGGAGCCAAAGGAGGGGGCCCAGAAATTTCCAATCTCACCCAGACTCACTGTACACATGGGATGCAGCTGGCACATGGCAGCAAGTACTGCCAGAAGCCACATGCACCAGGCCCAGGAATGTTCCTTAACAGGGAGGAAGCTGACCTGCGCCAGGAGCTCTTTGGCTTGTGGATCTGCTTGCCAAGAAGAAGTGGATGGGAGCTCAGGGACACAGCTGTGGGGTTGCAGCTGCTACAGAAGGCTGCCCACCCCATTGCTCACCTCCCCCCAGTGTGTTACACTCCCTCCCTCTTTGGGAAGGGACCCCAAAGAAACTTTGTACCCCCTGATAGGACTCTTCTTGGAGGCTCTGAGCAGAGAGGTTTAAATTGGCAGCCCTCTGGTTTGAATCTTGCTTTCATTTCATCACTTCCCTCCTGGCTTGCTGCCAGTATTGGTGTGCAGGCTCAGGGGGAATGAGAGAGTTTTGGCCAGGATGTAGGAGCATGTAAGAGACTGGTTCTTGGATAGACATGGCCTCATTGACCCCAGTGGCCCCAGCACCTGGACTTCCAGCTCCTGTTCCTGGTTTTACTGGCTGTCCAGTTTCAAAAGCTGGGTCTGGTGCATTCCTTCCAAATTGCCAACGGACTGCCAATCTCTCCTCAGGTTCAGACTCTCAACTATTTCTCAGGTTGGAAGTTGCAACACTTTTGGGTTTTCAGAGGACCTAAAAACTCCAATCAGATTTGAAATCATGATCCAGGCTGTTCCGGCACCTCTCCAGTTGCCCCTTAAAGTCATCCATGACATCCGGGGTGAATATGGAAGGTTCTGTTCAAGCAACAGATGTGTAGAGATTTTTAAAAAGGCATTTATGTTGTATTCTCCATTAATAGTCTCAGGTAGTAGGGCAGCCCAGTCCTGAGCTTCCTGGCATTCAGGGCTACCATGGCGTCAGAATGGCTGCTATGGTATCCAGCAGCCACTAGCAGCTCCTTGGAGGAACTTTTGTCCCCCCAGGTAAGGGAAGCAGCCCTGCTCTGGAGCTGCCATGGAATCAGAAAGTCCCGTGTTCAGGATCACGTGGAGCTGAGTTCCACCGGTCCTGCCCTCCTTCCACTCAACTCACTCCTCCACCACACCTCCTCCCCGTCCTTCATCTGCCTTCCCGCACCTTGGAACACCTTCCCCCCAGATCCCCACTCACCTCTTTGCTGCCAGGCGGTCCAGGTGACTGCTGGGCAGTAGAACGTGGACCCAGTGCCAGAATTGGGCCAGTGCAGGCTTGCACTGAGCTGGCTCCAGTACACTGTAGGGGCTTGCAAATGTGCCGTACAACATGTTTGCGAGAGTATGCGCCGGCAGTGAGGATCAGGCTCTAAGTCAGTCCAGCTCTTCACTGGGTTGCATGTAGGTTGATCAGGGTTAACAGAATGGAATGGGGGTTGGGGGGGAATCCATTCAATCCTAAAAGAAACTTCTCTTGGACTTTTTTTCCTTTCTATTTTCTCCTAGAACAGGAATCACATTTTCCAAAGCACAAGGCTCACTGCACTTGAGTCTGGGCTGATTCCTTTCAATCTGCAGATTCACTGAGGCTAAACGCCCTTTAAGCATCAGACATGAGCACCAAGCACAAATGTAAACACCTCTGTCCTTGTCCCTTTGAAGGGCAAAAAGATGTTTGCCTCCGGTTGACTACAGTTTTGCTTCCCCAGGAGCCTCCTTCCTGAGAGGGCTCAGCCCATTGCTTGGTGATACAGAAGCACTTGGAAGCAATGGCAGAAATCCAGGAAGCAAAACCATGGAGATCACAGCAGCTGTGGGAGGCAAAAATTTCAGGAAAAATTGAAATGTGTCATTGAAAGGTGCAAGTACCTGGTTTAGAATAAATGGTATTGTAAGAGGGATCTGTTAGACCAGTTCAAGAGGGGGGGAAAGTCCATGTCTCCTTGAGATGCATAATTTTGTGCATCTCAATTATGTCCCAACTCAGGTGCCTTTTTTCTAGCCTGTCTTATCCAGAATCTAGTTTCTCACAATGGCCAGTCACATGCCTTTAGGAATTCCATGAAGAGGACATGAAGGCATACCCCTAGCTCATTGTTGCACCCCTGCAACTTCTATTTAGCGGCATACTGACTGCCTTAGAACCTGGAGAAAACAGGTAGCTGAGTAACCATAGTTAGGTTTGTTCTTTATGAAATCCCCTTTTCAAGCTGACCAAATTAGTGGTCATTGCCACATTTTGTGGAAGCAAACTCCATAGATAAATTGTGCAATATGTGAAATACTTCCTTTTGTCCATCCTCAACTGCTGCCAAACAGCTTCAAGGAATTACCCCTGGTGTTAGTGTTCCTTTGAAAAGGAAGCAGAACAGGTAGAGGGGACCAGGAATGTGGGGGGGGGGAGCAGGTGAGGCAGAGCTTCCCTCCATTAGTCCTTTGTAAAGGAAGCAGAACAGGTAGAGGGGACCAGGAATGTGTGGGAGTGGGGAGGCAGATAAGGCAGAGCCTCCCTTTGGAGCCCTTTGAAAAGGAAGCAGCAGGCAGAGGGGGTAGGGATGTGTGGAGATGGAGAGGCAGGTGAGGCAGAGCCTCCCATTGGAGTCCTTTGAAAAAGAAGTAGGACAGTCAGAGGGGGGCAGGGATGCAGGGATGTGTGCCTGTCCAGCTTCCCTTTGAAAGGACTCCAGAGGGAGGCCCTACCTCACCTGCCTCCCCACCACACACACATCCCTGCC
Source organism: Tiliqua scincoides (assembly GCF_035046505.1). Taxonomy (NCBI): domain Eukaryota; kingdom Metazoa; phylum Chordata; class Lepidosauria; order Squamata; family Scincidae; genus Tiliqua; species Tiliqua scincoides. The sequence goes on from NC_089834.1 coordinate 4,518,458, forward strand.
CCCCACTGGCTGTTTCGCTTCCTTTTCAAAAGACTCTGGTGGGAGCTTCTGCCTCACCCGCCTTTCCACCCACCACACTTCCCCACCCCCCTCTGCTTGTTGCTTCTTTTTCAAAGAACTCCAGTGGAAGGCTCTGCCTCACTGCCCCACCCCCCACACATCCTCTTCAACCACATTCTGTAAACTATGCATAATTTTATAGTTTTCCGCTACACTTGACTTAGGGCACAATCCAGCCCTTGATGTTTGTGCCTCCTCAGGAGGAAGCCGGGCCAGCTCTCAGAGAAGCACCGGTCTGCAGAAGCTGATGGAAGCCTCCGCTCCAGTTTCCTTCAAGTGCCTTGCGTCGGAAGGCTGGGCTGACGCAATGAGCACAGGCAGGTGGTGGGGAGGAGGCGGGAGGGAGGTGTTCCTGGGTGAGGGGGCAGTGGGCGGCCCCAGGGGCAGGTGGGCAGAGAGTGGGAGGTGGGGCTGGGATGGGATTCGACAGTTATGCCGGATCCCAACTCCCATTCCTGGGGAGAATGGAGTGGCTTCAAGCCTCTCTGCTCTCCTCAGACTTGTGCCACATCAAGAGGTGGTGCAAGTCCAAGGAGACCCATAGGGGCCAGCAGAAGTTTCCCCTTGTCTCTGGCTAAGATGCTTCTGGCCCCTATCCTGCGCTGGATACAGTGCAAACCTCTTGGCTTGCTTGTTCCAGTGTAGGATAGGATTGCACCCTAAATGCCTAAAAATTGAGACTGAAACCCTAGGTCAACTTACACATGAGTCAATACAGTGCCTGATGTGGGGGCTTGTGGGAAGCTCAGCAGCTATCTGGTGAACTTGGGGGGGGGGGGGTGGAACTAGGCTGAGAAGCAGGGCCCAAGGGGTGGAGGAAAAAGGAGAAATTTTACTAGTAGTTATGGTATTCTGCACAGGAAGAGAAGTGATGGCACTTATGGGAATTATAGTCTGTATAAGGGTTGCTGGTATGGATGTGCAGCACTTACTCCTCACAAAGCCTATGGAGATCCCACAAGTCCCCTCATCTCCCAGTTTGGAGAAGAAGGTGAAATGCCTCCTTTTTTTGTCTTTTTGCCACAACCTCAGAACATTCCTGGCAAGTCCATTTCAAAGGATTTCACACCCTCCTCCATTGAGGGGTCTGGGTTTCAAAACACCAGGATGCCATCCTCATTTCCATCTGAAACAAAGTCCCAGGCTGCAATTCAGAGTGCTATGACTTAAGAACAACACCCATGGAAAGCAATGAGTCTATGAGTCTATGAGTAAATAGGGTTGCAGCTTTGTGCAGCTGCACTTGCTCATGCTCAGTCCTTGTTGCTTGTCTCTCTTCTGTGAATTGAATTGCACACTCCCAGTTATATGTTTTATGTTACATGTGACATATTAAGCCTCTGGCTTCGAACAGCAGGCAACTTAAAGAAGGCTTTGTTTAATGGTGCTACTGGTATGTTGTCCTCAGAGCACTTACTCTGATAGTGTTTACAAAAAGGTTGTGAAGACCAGAATTTAAAAAGTTAAGGAATAAAATGTGTCTAAATTTTTAGTAAATTGCAGGCAGTATAGTTCTTAGGCAATAATTACTGATAGGTTATTTTTCAGGATCAGGCTTCTGGTAAAATCTATAGACAAAACTAGACAAAACTATAGACAGACACTGCCCAAAGGGAGCTGAATATACTGAAACTATGTACAGTGAAACCGACAAGCTGTATGCAGGTGGTAGGGTTGCTTTCAAGGTTCTTGTTATTCCAAATTCTCCCCAGACCTTGAGTTTTTGAATGAGCTTGTCCTGATTCCAAATGTCCCTTCCTTGCTGGCCCTCATGCCTTGAACTGCCTCCCAGACCACATATGTGGTGACTCCTCTCTAGTAGTGTCACCAGGATTTGTGTCACCCAGTGTGGGAGGCCAGCATGTCACCCCCATGATGGACCTCCTCTCATGCAGTGGGTGGGGCAACACCCTGGGCAGTTGATGTGGTGATGCACTATGGGTTTTTTTGGCTATAACTTTTGATAGAATTAAGATATTTAAATGTACTAGTTTGTTTCATTGCATTCTGCATGAATGCAGAATGTGTTATACATTAAATAACACAATGGTATTATTCGAAAATACCAAGTATTGAAAAATTCTGGCCAGTAGTGCACATCACCTGGTATGCTCTGCACTTCCCTAGTGACAGCACTACTCTCTCTAATCCCCTCTCAAAGCCACTTTGTACAGTAGGCTCTTCTCTGGTCTGTCCTCGAGTTCCTTTGCAATTGAAATCCTCTTTTAAACCAGGTTTTTAATTCTGAATTTTGCATTGAGCCGTCTGTATGCACTGTTGACCAGAAAACTGCCAAACCCTCCACTGTGTACCCCTCCTTGTAATGTCATCCAGGCAGCCCAATCCTAACCTGCACTGGAACAGGCTCAACAACCAGGATTTCCTACTACTGGGTGACTTTGTGGGTCCCTTCCATCTTCATGATTCTATATGAAACATACGGTTCCTTGTTGAACACCAAAGCAAGACTTGCTCGCTATCGTATTGTGATATTTCTGTAGCTGGAGACACAAACTTTTGTGCACGCTGATGCTCACAAAAAAAAACAGTCAGCTTGACAGTATGTGCAGCACTGTACGCTGCCCCAGTGATCCATGTACAAAAGCTTCAAAGAGCAAAAGTGAGACTAATGCTGCAATCCTAACCACACTTTCCTGACAGTAAACCCCATTGAACAAAATAGGACTTACTTCTGAGCAGACCTAGTTAGGATTGTGCCCTAACAGACTTTTCTTCCATCTCTGCAACATCAATAGGAGCTCCTTTACGGCAGAGGTGAAATTGAGAAGAGTTTTAAAGCCTTTGTCATTGTACTGTGAAGGCGTCATTACCTCTCATCACTAGGGCAGTGATGAGCCAACCTGGAGGACAACAGGTTCATTCATTCATTCTTAATTTTGACTGACCTGGCATTCACCATCAGCAAGGTTACAGAGGAGATGCTGAACCCACATCACTTAAGATGCAAGGTTAGATGGCTTTCTGGATTCTCCTTTTATCTCCTTTCGGGGCCATATCTTTCCTGCTCCATTAGACCACAGCCTCTCCAGGAAGACAGATTACTGCAACCCTCCAAAGAACTCAACAGGTCTTCTGCTTCCAGTTGCAATCCTGGCCCATGTGCCGCCTGGGGATAGGACCGCAGAACATGCCCCCCCCAGGAGACTGCCATCCTCCCCCACTTCTTGTCATGTTCAGAGCCTCATGTGGAATCCTCTAGCCCTCCAAAAGCCCTCCCAAAGCTTTCTGAGGTCTCTGCAGAGACTTTAAACATTACTTCCAGTTTTCATCAGAAGGCTAGAGGTTGCCAAACAAGGCCTCTCTAGTCCCCAGAAGTGCTCCGGAGGGCAGGAAGTGGTGGCAACAGCATAGTGGTAGCACAGTGGCGGGGGAATGGGTGGCGGTGCTACCCCCACAGGTCTCACATACATAGTGCCTCGGAGCATTCACTTCCCTTGACCCTGCCAAGGAACACCACTGAATCCCACCAAAAGAGCCTGCCATAGGACCTTGGGCCACCTTGGGCCACAGGGCCACCTCTACAGCATATACTTCCAGTGAAAACCATCATCTCCACATCTTAATCTTAAAGTGGAGGAAGCAGCAATATAACAGTCCCTGGATGTGGCCACCCTGGGACAATCAGATACGTAGTAGTCTTCAGTTGGAGACTGAGGAGGAAAAGCCCCATTCCCACTGCTGTCTCCCTCCACCCTAATTCTCCAAAAAAAACCTTCCTGAAGGCAACTTCTAGCTGTTAGCAAGCGCTCACCCTCATCTCTTTCCTTGCCTCTGTCACTTAGACATGGTGTATAGTGACTGTTTGCCATTGATACTTATTAGCTCTCCAGCAATGGTGTCACTTGGATTTGTATGGGAGGCCAGCGTGCCACCTGCATTATGGACCTCCTCCCATGCAGTGGGTGGGGCAAGGCCTCCGGCTGTGGATGTAGTGATGTACCATCGCCCCACACCTGCTGTTTTTTTGGCTATAAATATTGATAGAATAGAGATAATTCAACACAGTTTGTTTCATTGCATTCTGTATGAAATTACACATCAAATGATATATGATGATATTATTCAAAACAGCAAGATTTTAAAAATGTTGGCCAGTAGTTGTGTCCCCCCTCCCCGTGCGCATCACCCAGTGCAGCCTGCACCCCCCGCATTCCACTAGCAATGCCACTTCTCTTCAGGATGTTGTTTGCCTCATTGCAGTTCATCGCTCAGCTTCTCGAGCTGGTTTGTTCATTCATATTTAGCCCTGTGGATCTTGCAAACCTCACAGCAGAGCAATTAACCAAAAGGGGAAGCCTTTGCACAGCTCCACTCTTGGTGGTATATTTTATACTCCAAACAGGAGGGGTGCTAAGTGGAGTCTTAGTCCCTGTACTGATCTCATCCTAGCTCTGCACTGGATTTACATTTATTGGCAGAGATGAATAAACTTGGTAACAAAGGGGGTGAAAAGGAAAAAGGTGAAAAGGGAGGTGAAAGGGGACTGGCAAAATATTCCTAAATTATCTTCCTGGCAAGGCTGATTCTCTTTCACCTCCCCCCTTCACAGCTTGCTGGAGTCCTGAAGATAGCACATTTTATTTGCCTCTTGTGTGGCCTGCTATGTCAATTATTCAAATCCAAATAACTAGGGCAGCATTTCTCAAACTGAGAGTTGGGACACACTAGGTGGGTCATGAGGCAATTTCCAGTGGGTTCTATAGCACCTAGCTCAGACACCACTGGAAATAAAGAGCTGGAAATACAGGGTCCAGTGCTGCTGGGCAGGGCAGACAAGCGGCATGGTGCTTTGCCCTGAATAGGTGGAAAGATGGAACCTTCTCCAACACAAAGCCCTCCCCCATTTCCAGTGTCCCAAGTTCACACTCTGCTTCGACTTCCAAGCTGGAATGTTTGAATTCCAAGCTATGCAAAGTAGCAGCACAAAGCATGCGGTGTCATGGGACCTTTGGCTGATCTCAGCTAAGCTTTGAAGTCTATCATGATGATGTCACTTCCAGCTGTGACATCATTTTGGTTAATGAAATCACTTCCGGTGGGTTCTGACAGATTGTCATTCTAAAAAGTGTGTCCTGGTGCTAAAAAGTATGAGCACCACTGAACTAGGGAATTCGGCAAATCTAGGCCACTGAAGGTTTGCCATAAATACAGTCTGAATGCCAGTTTTATGCAGAGCCATGTTCCAGGGATGTGCTCAAGTCCCTAAGCCCAAGTCTCGAGTCAACTCTCAAGTCTCGGCCTTCAATTCTAGTCTCAAGTCCTTGGCAAAATTCTCAAGTCAGGTTTGAGTCTCTCAAGTTGCAAGTCTCAAGTCTCTGAGCCAAATTTAACAGTAAAAGGTGGTGGGTGGGTGGGACTTGTCACACATGCAACCTCAGTGTTCCCATCCTACCTGCACTCCAATCAGCTATGTGCTGGTGCTTTACTACAACCATGATTTATGTAAACAAATGGCGTTCTTATTCGAATTTATCGCATTTCTGAAAAAGTCTGATGGTGTGTGCAGCGGGTAGGGAGGGAAACAGCCTTTGAGCCAAATAAAGCAGTGACCCCATGCCCAGCATTTTCTTCTTGAAGCCTGCCCTGATCATGCCTGGCTTCAAAGCTGACCCAAGTGGAGATAAGCCACAGCAACCATCTATATGCAACAGGGAGGGAAAATAGCTTTTGGGCCAAATAAACCAAAGACCCCACTCAGAATGTTTTCTTGGATCCTGCCTGCTCCATGTTGACCTGCTAATAAATAAGAAGCTGACCCTAGTGCAATGAACCACTCGACCGCAGCACCCAGGGTGATGGTGTGTTCCTCCTCCTGTATCGCAAAGAACCATCCCCCCATTATCTGCCCACCTCCTTTCGCCCCTCCTTTGTACAGAGAAAAAACCCTGGAGCCGTTCCAATCCTTTCTTCCTATATCCAAAAGAGAACCCCCTCCCTCTGTCCTCCTCCTCCTGATCCCAGGAGGAGGGATCTCCTCCTGATCCCTCTGTCCTCCCTCCTCCCTTTCACAGCAAACAAGAAAATCTTAGCCATTTCTTCTTTGTATCTTGCCAAAGAGTTGAGCCCCCACCCCACACCCTGCCTCACCTTCTTGTCCTTCCCACAGACTTGTGCAGAAAGGAAAAAAAACCCTGACACCCTCTTCCTCCCCTCATTCAGCACCCTCCTCACTTGCCCCCACCTCCTGGAACCTGCCCTCCTACCATGTCTGCTGTCGCCCAACTATATGCCTGCTTCCAGTTTACCCCCAAGGTTTTGTGATGTGATGTGAGAACATACACACACACTGAACACACACTTATCAAACACACACACTATAAATTAAGGACTCAAAGCCAAAATGGCTCCCAGTCTACAGCCAAGTCGCAAGTCCCTGGCTTTGATGGACGCAACTAAAGTCCAACTTGGGGAGAGTCCATTCCTGCCTTGTTCATCACTTTGCTCACCCAGACTCAGACAATAAGAACAGAAGCCGCACGTGAATGTGCCACGAACATCCAGTGGGCAGCTCAGGTCTGAAAGAGAGCACAGTATGGTCATGACTGCCCTGCCCCCTCACCTGCCACCCGCCCACAGGCCTGCCCACCCCCAAACACTTCCCTCCTGCCCTCCGCATGCCCCTCCAGACCCCCTGGCCAGCCTAGCTTGGCCAGCGCAAGCTCACCTTTTGTGCCAGTTCAACAGGTCTTGGGCCAGCTTCCCTCCTCTCCTGGTGGTGCAAAAGTGCAACACTGGTGGGCCAATGCAAAGGACTTGTGACAGCCCATCCTCTCCTCTGGATTGTGCCCTTAAAAAAAGAGAGAAATGGCCTCAATGCAATTTGGTCTCATTGCTCACCGTTCTCCTCTGTCCTCCCAACAGAATGTAGCAACATTTGGGTTGCAGGACCTTGAAGAGATTCTCTAAGAGAATTTCCTGCTACAGGAAAGGGGTTGAACTAGATGACCTTGTGGGTCCCTTCCAATTCTATGATTCTATGCATTCCACCAGCTATGTGTACCTCATTTGGGGTTTAATCAACTTCCTCTTTTTGCAACTTGGCTTCCAACATTGAGGAGGCTGACCATCACCTAGCTGTGCATGGCAGATAGGATGCTTTAAGCTTGGTGGTACTGCCCCAGATTAAACTTCGTCAACCTAGAGACCTATTTAACATTGCCAAATGTTGATGTGTCAGGGGTAACCTGCAAATGTGGAATGTAAGACCACATTCCAGCAAATCCCCAGCACCTGCTTTGAGAGGCTGCCGAGCTTGTACCAGCACACACCTTGCCACAAGTATCATTGCAGAACCATGCACCACAACACACATTATTTTGTCTGACAAAGTCACCCTGAGGTCATACGTGGGATTTTGAACCCTGCAAAAATACCGCTGTTTCTGCTCACAATTTACAAAATCAGCATGAGCCAGATGGCCACTCGCTCCTGTGACACAGCTGGCTGCTTGGAAGGCAGCTGGGGAGGAGGAAAAGCTCCCACCCCAACTCTAAGAGGAGCAGAGGAAGGAAATAGATTTCCCACAAGTAAAATCTCAATTTATTGCTTCAGATGGTGCTAGAGCTCCTTTTCTTTCCAGTTTTCCAAATGTGATCTGCAGAGGGAGATCAACACAGACGTCCTAGGCTGATGGTTTAAGGCAGGACTAGTCTGCCTTTAGGGGTCTTTGGGTGCAATCCTAATAGCACCCTGGGCTGGCGCAAGTCCTTTTTGCCAGCCTGGGAGGGTTGCAAACGTGCCATAAACCATGTTTGTGCCTCTGTGGGAGTAAGCTGGGCCGATGCAAGGATGTGCACCAGCCCATGAAGGCTGCACCCAGCCTTTGCTGCACCAAAATGAGGTAAGTCTGTGCAGACCGAGTTCAGCCAGTGTGGGGGTCTGAAAGGTGGGGAGGAAGTGGGGAGGAGATGTTTTGGGGTAGGGGCAAGGCAGGTGGCAGGCAGGCCCATGGACAGATGTGCAGAGAGTGGAAGGTGGGGCCAGGATCTGGCGATTTTGCCAGATCCTAGCCCCATTCCTGTGTAGCACAGAGTGGCTCCTGGCTGCTCCATTCTGCTTGGATCTGTGCCACTTTGTCAGGTGGCATAGATTCAAGCAGAGACATATTGGGGCTGCTGTAGGTCTCCCCAGGGGAAAACTTTCCCCTTGCCTCAGGCTGAGCCTCAGCCAGCCCCAAACTTGTGCTGGATATAGCACAGGCCCCCAGGCCTGCCTGTTCCAGTGCAAGTTAGGATTGTGCTGCCAGCTTTGTTTCTAGAATCCCCATGGTCCATTGGAGCATTTTAGATTTACAAAGCAAAAGAGGACATACTCATAATCTCTTAACAGCTGAAGTTTAACTATTCTATGTTAAGTGATCCTGAGTTGGTACTCTTGCTTAAGAACTCAGCCAACACAAGGAGAACCCCAGAAAGCACTACATGATCCACCAGAAATTGATTCATGATCCACTTGGCAGACCATTCTCTATTCTTGCCATAGATCAGTGGTTCCCAAACTGTGAGCTGTGGCTCCCCAGTGAGCCATGGAAACCAGCCGGGGGAGCAGCAGAGTCCTTGCAAAAACTCCTCAGCCCTATACAATGTATAGGATTGTAGTCCTAAATGGAGAGCCATGGCCCAGCAGATCAAGGGAGCCACAAATCCCAAGTCGGGGAAGCACTGTAGCTTGATTTAAATTACTGAGAAGGAAAATGTGGATTTTCAAGCCACCAAGCTCCTTTGTCAGCCAAAATTTCAAGGTTCATTTTTTGGTGGGGAGGGAGGGAGGAATTCTTGAGATATTTCTTATTTGGTTTTGTAAGCAAATACCCCTGCTTTTCCGAATGTGTATAAGGCTTAACCCCTGTAAGCCTTATATCCCTGCTAATTGGGTAAGAGGCACTTTTTCAAGTTGGTGCTCCTTTTTTTAGCAGGGGGAGAGTAACTAGCCCACCTCACCTCAGCACTGTCTGTTCTAGTGGCTGTCTGCTGGCGTTCTTTTGCATCTTTTAGATTGTGAGCCCTTTTGGGACAGGGAGCCATTAGTTATTTGATTTTTCTCTGTAAACCGCTTTGTGAACTTTTCGTTGAAAAGCGGTATATAAATACTGTTAATAATAATAATAATAATAATAATAATAATAAGAAGAAGAAGAAGAAGAAGAAGAAGAAGAAGAAGAAGAAGAAGAATGAGAAGAAGCACAGTTCTTGCTTGTCTCACTCTAATTTTGCGTGAGAGGGTGACTTGGCTACCCAGGCAGGCTCAGAAATTACTTAAGTCAAAGTCTCACCCAACTAGGGATGTTGTGAACGTTGGACTGGCGTGCTAAGAAAAGTGAAAAGACCCCATTTGAAGGCTTGCAAGCAGAATCGAAGAAAGTGCTGGCATGATTCCAAAGGCTCAGTGGTGTAGCTAGAAGGGGTGCAAAGTTTTGCAGGAAGCCTCACTGCAGCATTGAAGGGGTCTGTCCCCCTCCCCTTCAGAGCCATTCAAGGTGGTGGGAGCAAAACGGAGGTGAACGCCTGGCTCCAAAGTGGAGGGGGGACCCTTGCATGCTGCATTGAGGCTCACTGCAAAACATAGTGCTTTGCACCCCCTCTAGCAAAGGCTCACCCTTTCGTGAGCATCCCCACTGACGGCTCGTAAAGGCTCAAATGTAGAACATTCACTGCATGATTAAACCCAGTTTTGAGTTGGCTGCTGGAGTGCTTGTGCATCCCTTCCTCCACCTTGGTCCCCTCAGACCCAGAGCAGCCAACCCTGTTCCTCTGCCAGGAAAAAGTAGATTAACCTGGTACAGGACCCATGCTGAGTAATTCTGAGATTGCCCTCAAACGGAGAATGTCTGGGATCGGCTCATAATTATTCCATGTTTCCAAACTGAGGGAGTTCGTGTCCCTTTTGGATTGAACAAGCTGTGCTTAATGGCTCCAATTTGCTCTTCATTTCAGTTTGCAGTTATGGTTCTTGTCTTATTTAGAATTGTTTTTATGATGCAATATTTTTTCACAATATTATTCTGTTTTTATGGGCTTATTATTCTTTTATGGTTTCTCTGAACAGTGTCAAAGGCCTCATGGGGCAGAATGGTGGATTATAGCTAATAACTTGCAAATAAATATATCCTGAATTTTCAGAAAGCATAATATTTGATCCTAACTTCCACTTGTGCTTAATTTTTCAATTGCTGCTTTATATGCAACGTACCATGTACCTCCCATGCTCCATGCAGCACATAAAGTCTTGATCCAATGCACACTGACCTGGGAGTAAGTTCCATGGAACTCAATGAGGCTCACTTTTAAGTAGACATGCATATGATTGTGCTATAAATGGCCCCAGTGTAATACACATGTAATACACACGTAATAACCAAGGTTGCAGTCACATTATGCAGAGCTGATCAATATGTATTACATTTATTTCTGTATTTATTAAGCACCATTGATTTGCATGGTGCACATACACAGAGTGAAATGAAAAGCCCCAACGCTTTTACAATCTAGATCAGTGCTTTAGGTGGGTTGTGAGCCAATTTCAGGTGGGTCCCCATTCATTTCAATTTATTCACTTTATTTCTAGACTTGATGCTACCATTGTATGTAACTGCATTTGGGGAAATGGAACAAGGCCTGTACTTTCAACAGGTTACAATGTATATGTTTTAACAATGATTGTCAGTGGAACTTGCTCCCAGGTAAGTGTGGATAGGATTTCATCCTTTGGGGGGTTTTTTGTTTGTTTTTTTAAACAGATCAGCAACTGCTTGGGAGGGTTAGGAGGGCTCTTCATTTTAAATATTTTTTTAGACTTATTGTAAACTTTTAATTTACTTAGGGTGCAATCCCAACCCTTACTTGGGCCAGCGCAAGTCCCTTGTACCCCAGCAGTGTCACAAAAATACCATAAGTCACTTTTACACCACTTCGAGGGAAGATAGGTCAGCACAGGGATGTGCGCCAGCCTTCCCATGCTGATGCAGACCTCAGAGGGAAGGTGAGTTGTGTCAGCTGAGCTTGGCCGACACAGAGATCTGGGGGGACATGGGGAGAGTGGGAGGAGGTGGGAGGGAGGCATTTCGGGGGTGGGAGGGCAGGCAGGGGGCGTTCCTGGTGGCAGGTGGGTGGGGAACAGGAGACGGGGTCAGGATCTGGTGGTTATGCCAGATCCTGACCCCGTTCCCAGGTAGCACAGCGCAGCTCTGGGCTGCTCGGATTTGCACCACATTGCCAGGTGGTAAAGATCCAAGTAGACCCATTGGGATCGTTGCAGTACAACACGGGGTAAGGAGAAGGGCTTCCCCTTACCTTGGACCATGCTGCTTTTGGCCCCAAACTTGCGCTGAATACAAGCTTCCAATGCAAGTTAGGATTGCACTGCCAATTTACTTAATTTACTTGATATGATTTAGTCATATGAGGGGTGTTAAAAATGTTCCTACATGATTATGTCGCTTCCAGGTTAATGACATCCCTTCCTTTTGGTTCTGACAGATTGTGATTCTAAAAAGTGGGTCCCAGTGCTAAAAAGTTTGAGAACGACTGTCTAAATATTGACACAATGGATATGAGAGAGAGAGAGAGAGAGAGAGAGAAAACATTTCCCACTCTAATGTTCAGTTTATTCTCAGATCTTATGCGCAGAGATGCATGACCTCTGCATGTACAAACCTTGATTGGATGAGACCTGAACACAACCCATTCAGTCATTAAGATTCCAACAAAGGTAAAAAGACTGACACACACACACACACACACACACACACACAAGAGAGAGAGAGAGAGAGAGAGAGAGAGAGAGAGAGAGAGAGAGAGAGAGAGACCACCCAACAGGTTTTTCCAGTGTCCAAATGTTAGGACAAGCTGCCACAGCAAATGAATAGCTCTGCTCTTCATCTCTCCAAGTCTCGACTGGTCTTTTGCTGAAAGGCTGTAAATAAAAGGAGAAAGTGGAAGCAAACAGCTCAGCTGTTAAAGTGGCAGGATTTACAGGCTGTGTTTCTCATGTGTAAAGCGCAGCGCCCTGTCACATCCCTTAGTTGCAGAGATTTGTAACTGAGAAGTTGCTGACACCAAGTCTACTTGCAACATTGCCAACTCAGATGGGAGCACAGGCAATGATCATATTTTATCATTAGAGGCTGGCTCCTTTATTGATGTGATTTAGGAGCCAGGCTGTGTCTTGGGCTGTTTATATGGAGGCAGTAACAACAACCAGATCCTCACATCAAAAACCAGACAGGACTGGTGGTGAGCAGGTTGGTAGTGACATAGCCATGCTTGTCATGTCATCACTCCTGCAAAGCCATGTGCCACGAAGGCTGTACAACAAAAATGAGCTCTAAATTTCTCCATAAGACTGTTTTCTTCTGCCACTACTTTGAAACCTTACAGGTTTCATTTAAGGATCACGATCATTTCATTCTAGACTCTTAGAATGGATTGCACTAGTTTTAAAAGGAAAGTATAAAATGAAAGGTGGAATCTGAAAAAAAAGAAGATTCCAATTAAATGCCAGGTATATTGGAGTGCTTGCCAATTCATGCTTACTTAGAAGTAATAAGTTACACTGTATGTCAGACTTAGTCTTAGGTAAATTTGCGCAGGAATGTAGCTTTAATTTACATGAACTTCAAGCTATCTCTCAGGCAACCTGTCAGAAAGATGATGCCTTGATATTAACGTTGTCCCTTAGGTAGAATTTTCAGTTTACCTCCAGCTGCATCTGACACTAAGTTCCTTTTGAAAGAAGTTTTGAAAACCTGACTGCTCTGCTAAAGACATGACTGCTGCTGAGGCAGGAGAAGTCCCAGGGCTCCATTTACCCCTCTAAAGCCAGCTGTAGGGAGCAGATTGGTGGGAGGTCGGAGAGGGAAGGTCCACCTTCATGTCTCCACTGCTCCTGCTTCTCCTTCCGCTCCCTGGGTAGGAAAAGGAAGAGGAGAAAAGGAAAGGGTGAAAGAGTGAGCGAAGAAGAGTCCCCTTCTCCTTCCACCTTCTTAACTGTCAATGGCTGTGGTGATGGCAGGATGAGGGGGCACCTCCCCTCTCCCTGGAGCTTGAAGTGCTACAGTAGCATCACTGGTGCCAAGCACAGAGCCATTTCAGACACCATAGGAGGAAACTCTGGTGTTTCTCTGGTGGAAACTCTCCCTGGGGCATTTGGTGGGCTGCTGTGAGATACAAGAAGCTGGACTAGATGGGCCTATGGCCTGATCCAGTTCTTATGTTCTTATGTAAACAGGAGGGGAGAGAAAATTAGAAGAGAGACAGGGACCTCCCTTCCCACATCTGAAGACACAAGCTGGCAATTGGTTGCCTATGTGGTCCCAGTAGTCAAGTAAGGGAGTTTGGGATTTTGTTGGTGGAATGGTGAAGACCCCACAAGCCTCCCTGTGATCTCAACAAAAATGTCCAACCTTGTGGCACCTTAACCCAACTTCCCAGTTAGGTCATCATCAGTGAGAAGCCCCTCGTGTAGCACAGTGCCTTGGCCTGAGGAAGCCCTTCCATGAATTCATGACCAGATATGGCATTGTGTGTGTATGTCACAAGCCATTTGCCAGCTTGTAATGCAATGCACTGCCCTTCACAAATGGACAGCTGTAAGCCAGAGGGCAGCAGGCAAGCACTCCTTCTTCCTGTGCCAGTCTGGGCTCCACCAAGCTTTTCTGCTGATTGAGAGCAGGCTGCCAAGTACCATCGCAGGCTGCACCTTCCATTTCCAAACTCATTAGCATGCCCGGGAGCAATACTGCACTGGCAATGGGAAGGACAGCTGATGAACAAGGTCTTTACAGTCGGCTTTTCACCCCATCAGGCATGGCGCTCGTGGGGTGGTGACTCCAAATCGCAGTTTTTGCCTGTGTCAATATCACCTTCCGTAGGAGCTGGACTCTTCCAGTTTGCTGATCCTAGATTGACAAGGTCAGTTTTCCAGTCAATGTTAGGCAATGGTCTTCCACTGGTCACTGGAAGGACGTGACCCAGATGTGGATAACAGCCTGGGTGTGTCATAGCACTGAGGCCACTGCTATTGAGGTGGAAAGGTTAGCAATTGGGGTCTTTGAGCCCTGATTCCTGGGCCAAAGCTGTCACAAAGACAAAGGAGGAAGATGGAGCAGCACCACACCTCTTCACTCCTTCCTTTTCCCTTTTCTGCCATGGCTTTGGTCCACCCTCTCTATGGTTTGGAAGGAGAGAATAAGATGAAACAGTAGCAGTGAGCATACAGAGGCACATGGTGACTGCGCAATGAATGCCCATCTACCTGTCCATCCTACATGTCAGCATTGCCACTCATCTGAGCATGAAAATAGGCCCCGTGTCACAAGTTGGGGGTTACCAGTCTGCATGGGTTTGGTGTATACTCTTGCACATCATCTGTACATTCTATACCAGTGGTTCTCACACATTTAGCACTGGGACCCACTTTTTAGAATGAGAATCTGTCAGGACCCACCGGAAGTGATGTCATGACCAGAAGTGACATCATCAAGCAGGAACATTTTTAACAATCCTACCCACACTTACCCAGGAGTAAAACCTGTACTTGTTAAAAGTACAGGTCTGTAACATTTCCCCAAATGCAGTCACTTACCATGGAAGCATTGAGTCTAATATATTAGAAATAAAATATTCAGATGAATGGGACCCACCTGAAATTGGCTCATGACCCACCTAGTGGGTCCTGACCCTCAGTTTGAGAAACACTGTTCTATACAGCTGTAAACTGCAGCTGTTCTTAATTGCACATGTAGATTGCAAGAGGTGTGGATGGATAGTTGAGCTGCCGGTACTGCCTGAAGAGTGAAGCAGGAGAATCTGTTGTCATATTTTGGGATGGGAGACGGAATGCCAGCCTGTGACAAGTTGCAGTACCAGTTGTGGCCAGATAGAGTCACTGTGGAGCTGATTAGCCATGCAGTGAGAGAAGTATAGGAGTGTGTAAGAAGGCCAGTCAGCAAAGAATGACCCAGAGGACTTGTCCAGGCTTGGTCTAAGCTTGCCTACTGAAGCTTAGTGGCACACAGCCAGAGGAGAGAACCACACTGTGAAGGCAGCACCTGGTGACTGAGGATTCTGTGATTCACAGAATAGATTTGTAAAAATTCCTTTGGAAAATGGTGGTTTAGGCTAGCCTGCCCATGTTAATAATAATAATAATAATAATAATAATAATAATAATAATAATAATAATAATAAACTTTATTTTTACCCCGACTTTCTTCCCGAAGGGACTCAAGGCGACTTACAACAGGTTAAAACAGATTTAAAACATAATTTTAAACAAATAAAAACATATTAACACATATCATAAAAACAGCAGTCAGATAAAAAATAGTCAGGTAAAAAGAGCATAGAGCAGCAGCAAATCATAAAAGAATCAGGCCTGTAAAAAATATTAAAAGATGTTACAAAGATGTTAAAAAGGCTGAGAACTCAGAAGGCCTGTTTAAACAGAAGGGTCTTCAGGCCTCGCCAAAAAGCCTCAAGAGAGGGAGCCATTCTTAAGTCAAGGGGAAGGGAGTTCCATAGCGTTGGTGCCACTACTGAGAAGGCCCTGTTTCTTGCCGCCACCCCACGTACCTCCCTAGGCGGCGGCACTTGCAAAAAGGCCTTCTCTGATGACCTAAGAGGACGAGCCAGATTGTACGGGAGTAGGCAATCTCTAAGATACCCTGGCCCAGAGCAGTATAGGGCTTTAAAGGTCAAAACCAGCACCTTGAATTGGGCCCAGAAACGAATGGGCAGCCAATGCAGCCGCTGGAGAAGCGGACTGACAGAGTCGAACTGCCTACCTCCAGTAACCACATGGGCCGCCACATTCTGCACTAGCTGCAGTTTCCGAACCATCTTCAAGGGCAGCCCCACATAGAGCGCATTACAGTAATTAACCTCAGTGTCACCGAGGCATGGATCACCGTGGCCAGGTCTGCACAATCCAAGTACGGCCGCAGCTGGCGCACCAGCCGAAGCTGAGCGAAGGCCCCCCTAGCCACAGCCGCCACCTGGGAATCCAGGAGCAGCTGCAAGTCCAGGTGGACCCCCAAGCTGTGGACCTACTCCTTCAGGGGAAGTGCAACCCCATTTAGTGCAAGCCAATAGTCCAGCACCTGCATCGAGGATTTCCGAACCAGGAGATCCTCTGTCTTATCCAGATTTAATTTCAGCTTATTAGCCCCCATCCAGATCCTCACTGCCTCCAGACAGCGCTCCAGGCCCTCAACCGCCACCCTAGAGTCTGGAGGAAAGGAGAAATAGAGCTGGGTGTCATCGGCATATTGATGGCACCCCACTCCAAACCCCCGGATGACCTCTCCCAGCAGTTTCATGTAGATGTTAAATAGCATGGGGGACAGAATTGAGTCTTGTGGCATCCCGCACCTCAAGGGCCAGGGTGTCGAACAGGCATCCCCCAGCACCACCATTTGGGACCGATCCTCCAAGTAGGAGCGGAACCACCGCAAAGCAGTGCCTCCAACTCCCAACTCGGCCAATCTGCCCAGAAGGATACCATGGTTGATAGTATAGAAAGCCGCTGAGAGGTCCAGCAGGACCAACAGGGACGCACTCCCCCTGTCCAGTCCCCGGCATAGGTCATCCACCAAGGCGACCAAGGCAGTTTCCATCCCAAAGCCCAGCCTGAAGCCAGATTGAAAAGGATCCAGATAATCCGCTTCATCCAAGACCCTCTGGAGTTGGGCCGCCACCACCCGCTCAATTACTTTGCCCAGAAACGGGATGTTGGAGACTGGCCGGTAGACGCAGTGAGTGAGGGAGAAGCCCAGGGAGGGCTTCTTCAGGAGGGGGCGAACCACTGCCCATTTCAAAGTGAGTGGTAACGTCCTCTCCATCAAGGAAGAGTTGACCACCACACCTGTCCACTCAGCCTGTCCACCCCGGGCAGCTCTTATCAGCCAAGCTGGGCAAGGGTGAAGCAGGCAGGCAGATGGCCTCACACTCCAAAGGAGTCTGTCCACATCCTCAGGCTGTACAAGCTGAAAAGACTCCCGCACAACACTGGACAAGCAGTTGCCAAGGGGACATCATCAGACATTGTCAATGTGGCATCCAAGTTGTGACAAATACGATCAATTTTATCTGCAAAATGTTGTGCAAACACGTCACAGCGGCTGACTTTGTGTTCCTCCTGGTCTACTGGAGGGGCCTGATGGAGGAGGCCCCACACCACACAGAACAGCTCTGCCGGATGGTTGTCAGCAGATGCAATGGTAGCAGAGAAGAACGATCTCTTCGCTGCTACCACCGCCATGGAATAGGCTCTATAATGAGCTCTACTCCATGTCCGATCGGATTCATCCCGAGTTTTCTGCCACCGTTGCTCTAGATGCCTGCCCTGCCGCTTCATCATTCGCAGCTCCTCAGTGAACCAAGAAGCCACTCCGAGTCTGCGACGTGGCAGAGGTCGCTCTGGAGCAATCTCATCCACTGCCCTGGTCATTTCCCCATTCCAGAGGTCCACCAGGGCCTCAGATGAGACGCCGGTCTTGGCAGTGGGGAAATCCCCCAGAGCCCTCAGGAAACCTTCAGGATCCATTAGCCTCCAGGGGCGGACCATAGAAAATGGTCCCCCGCCTCTGCGGAGGTAGGAAGTCACAACAAGCCTAAACCTTACCAGGAAGTGATCTGTCCATGACAACGGAGTGATCTTGATCTCCTCTACATCCAGATCACTGCCCCCATGCCCAGCTGTAAACACCAGGTCTAGCACATGTCCTGCAGTATGTGTTGGGGCCAAGATCTTCTGGGACAGACAGGCCCATGGTTGTCATGACAGCCATGAAATCCTGAGCCTTGAATGCTGTCTAAACAACAGAGAAAGTGGAATATAAATAAATAAATAAATGATACCACCTAGTGCAGAGGCTGGCAAACATTTTGGCAGGAGGGCCACATCATCTCTCTGACACTGTCGGGGGTGGGGAAAAAAGAATTAATTCACATTTCAAATTTGAATAAATTTACATAAATGAATACATTAGAGACAGAACTGATATGAAAGAATGTTTACTGAGCTTATTTAGAGTGTGCATGAGAACTATTATACAGGCATGTAGAACCACATGAGAACTGTTTGCCACACACCTCTTGCTCAGTGAAAGCATATAGACCAAGCCAGAAACACATTCAGAGACAATGGGGAGGGAAAAGCTGGAAATGTCTGGAGACTAGAAAAGGCCTTGCTCTAACTTGGCTCACACTCATGTCTGGCAGTCTCAACCATCAGTCGTGGGCCAGCACGGGCTCCAGCAGTCTCCGATGGACCAGAAGTTCATTGGAGACTGGGGGCTCCCTAAGGGTTGAATTAGGGGTCCCTGAGGACTGCAAATGGTCCTTGGACCAAGGTTTGCCCATCCCTGACCTAGTGGATGACCTATGTGAGTGATACTTGAGCACTTTTCATTCTTCCTTTGTGCTCATGACAGAGTTGGGACAGTGATTGTGGGAGGATGGTCTGCGTTGGTGTGGTACTGTGTGTGGATGTGTTGCTTGGAGGCAGGGGACTTGTAAGCATGTGCACACCCCAAAGTAGCCTCTTCTGCTTAGGTATGTCATGGACTCCACCCCTTTAATGTTGGGCTCTGCCCATGGACTCTTGGAAGTTAGTTAAGACATTTTGTGTTCATTTTCCATAGCTACCATTCATACACTAGCCATGGGAAAAAGCACCTCCCTGCATATCCCCTCCTATGTCCATTCATGAACACAGGTTTTTATTCCAGTCAGATCTCTTTTTCAATTCCCTTTCAGGTCATCAGCAATGCCTTGGTCCTTCAGGATTTTATATCTTAATCATGCCTTAATCTCTCCATGCTTAATCTCTCCATTTCTAATGAATTCCAGACTAACTTTCCTAACCTCTCCTCACTGCTAGACCCTTGAGGCTTTTAATTGTGTCAGTTACCCTTTTGGGCACCTTTTCTAGTGCTTTCTATAATAAGCACAGACTGCTAGCAGTGAAAAACTCTTTCCTGGCATGCTCGGGGCAAGTTTTCTAAGGGGCAGGACACTGTTACTCTTCTATCTAGGACCATGGGCTGGTGGTATCTTGGAACTGCAGAAAGTTGGCAATAGATTGCATGAAGCTGTTTTCTACTGAGACCACTGGTCCCTCTAGCTCAGTACACCAGGGGTGCCCAAACCCCAACCCTCAGGGACCCCCCAATCCGGCCTGTGGGGAGCCCCAGTCTCCCATAAGCCTCTGGCCCTCCAGAGACTTGCTGAAGCCTGTGCTGGCCTGATGCACCTGCTCTCAGTATGAGGTCAACCGTTCAACCTCTCACGTGAGCTGCAGACTGAGGGCTCCTTCCACTGCTTGCTGTTTCACATCTGTGTTGCAGCAGTGGCAGCAAAGGAAAGGCCAGCCTTGCTTTGTGCAAGGCCTTTTATAGGCCTTGAGCTATTGCAAGACTGTCATTCATTCATATAAGTTCCATCTCTAATATATTCATTTATGTAAATTTAATCAAATTTGAAATGTAAATTAATACCCCCCACCCCCCCACCCCCGCTGACTAGTTCTGTGCCAGAGGACAGGTCCTCTCGTGGATTGAGAACTGGTTGGAGGCCAGGAAGCAGAGAGTGGGTGTCAATGGGCAATTTTCACAATGGAGAGAGGTGAAAAGCGGTGTGCCCCAAGGATCTGTCCTGGGACCAGTGCTTTTCAACCTCTTCATAAATGACCTGGAGACAGGGTTGAGCAGTGAAGTGGCTAAGTTTGCAGACGACACCAAACTTTTCCGAGTGGTAAAGACCAGAAGTGATTGTGAGGAGCTCCAGAAGGATCTCTCCAGACTGGCAGAATGGGCAGCAAAATGGCAGATGCGCTTCAATGTCAGTAAGTGTAAAGTCATGCACATTGGGGCAAAAAATCAAAACTTTAGATATAAGCTGATGGGTTCTGAGCTGTCTGTGACAGATCAGGAGAGAGATCTTGGGGTGGTGGTGGACAGGTCGATGAAAGTGTCGACCCAATGTGCGGTGGCAGTGAAGAAGGCCAATTCTATGCTTGGGATCATTAGGAAGGGTATTGAGAACAAAACGGTTAGTATTATAATGCCGTTGTACAAATCGATGGTAAGGCCACACCTGGAGTATTGTGTCCAGTTCTGGTCGCCGCATCTCAAAAAAGACATAGTGGAAATGGAAAAGGTGCAAAAGAGAGCGACTAAGATGATTACGGGGCTGGGGCACCTTCCTTATGAGGAAAGGCTACGGCGTTTGGGCCTCTTCAGCCTAGAAAAGAGACGCTTGAGGGGGGACATGATTGAGACATACAAAATTATGCAGGGGATGGACAGAGTGGATAGGGAGATGCTCTTTACACTCTCACATAATACCAGAACCAGGGGACATCCACTAAAATTGAGTGTTGGGCGGGTTAGGACAGACAAAAGAAAATATTTCTTTACTCAGCGCGTGGTCGGTCTGTGGAACTCCTTGCCACAGGATGTGGTGCTGGCGTCTAGCCTAGACGCCTTTAAAAGGGGATTGGATGAGTTTCTGGAGGAAAAATCCATTATGGGGTACAAGCCATGATGTGTATGCACAACCTCCTGATTTTAGGAATGGGTTAAGTCAGAATGCCAGATGTAGGGGAGAGCACCAGGATGAGGTCTCTTGTTATCTGGTGTGCTCCCTGGGGCATTTGGTGGGCCGCTGTGAGATACAGGAAGCTGGACTAGATGGGCCTATGGCCTGATCCAGTGGGGCTGTTCTTATGTTCTTATGTTCTTAGGAGTTGCTGACAAGCCACAGTGAGGTGAAATTTGCTTGGCTTGATTTGTAGCTATCTGTGGAAAGCTGTGGAAAGTTGGGAAGGCATGAGCTGCGCAACTCACCCTCTCCCTGGGGCCTGCGGAGCAAAAGAAGGGTGGTGCAAAAGTGCTTTATGGCACTTTTGTGACTCTCCCGGGCCGGCTCAAGGAACTTGAGTCGGCCCAAGTGAGAGTTAGGATTGTGCCCATGTGAGAGTTAGGATTGTGTCTGTCTTTTAGAACAGTCCCATCATTGTGTCTTGGCTTGTAAACCATCTGTAACGGAAATGTGCAAGATCCCTCAATGAGATAGGATGTAGTGTCAGCAGTGGCCCCTTGAAAGGCAGAGTGTGCTGCACAGCTGCAGCCAGTAGGCAATGAGGTCTCTAGGGATATAAGGAGCACCTGATGCAGGAAGGGTAGTAGGTGGGTAGTAGAAGGAGAAGGGAGAGATGAACTGAGGAACTAATGGCTGATGGACAAAATACAGATGGGTGAATGGATTTCTGAGGACTACTAGAGACTGCTGGAGACACTGAGATTGATGTGTGGCTGCCATGCCCAAGACCTTCTGAGGCCAAGGTGCTGCTGCAGTAGTGGGAGGAGCTGCTGGCAGGAGAGGGGAGGAAGGAGGACCTCTGCAGGTTGAACAGGTGAGCTACCCTGGTGGTGGGGTCCAGCAGTGCAGAACTAAGATAAGAAGGGGAGCTAATTAGCTATAAGTGGGCATAATTTTTTAAGTGATGCTTGGACTGGGAATCTGGCAAAACACTGTCCAACCCTCTGAAGACTTAAAATACTTCCATGGGTTCTCTCACAAAAGTAGCAAGATTGAAAAGTCTCCCTGTCCTCCCTGAAACATTATCAGCATGGCAAATTTTGCCCAAAGTGTGGGGGTGAAATACTTGGCACATGCTACTTTTAAATGTGGGGGTGGCAAACTAGATGCCATCACTTTGCATTCAATAGTAGGGCAAGTGAAAGTGGACATAGACATGGACATAGGAAAGTGCCTTAAAATACAATATTGCAACATAGGTCATCTTGCAACATCATTCCTGGTGTGGGAATGTAGCAAGTCCATGCTGGCATGCAACACCATCCCATAAAAAAAGCATCTTGTAAACCACTGTTTTTCACAACTTTCCATAAAATTGTACGACGTCTTTAATCTGGGCTCTTTGCTTTTTATGGCTCAAAAGCTATTTATGATCTCAAAATGTTCTCTTATTTTAGCTCTTATACATTAGACTGCTGAGTGTCCAAAACACATACACGGAGAGAGAGAGAGAGAGAGAGAGAGAGAGAGAGAGAGAGAGAGAGAGGAATCATGAAACTGCCTTGTGAATGATCATCATTTAAGGATGTGTTGATAACCCCCATTCCACTCCTTGGCTGCTTCCTTGGCTCCCTTCCCCTGCATTGCATTCCTCCTTTGCTCTGGGTTAAATATGGGCCTGATCCTATCCAACTTTCCAGTGTTAATGCTGCCCCAAGGTAAGGGAGCACACATGACTGCCTCCTCACCACAGGATGTCATAGACACAGCAATCATTGTGTCTTAAAACAATTTGGATGCATCCTGATCTTTCTTGTTCGCTGTAGGTGCATTGTCAACATTTGCGGATGTTGGGGAACATGTAAGTTCCCCTGTACATGTTCCATATCCTCTTACTCACTCTCATTTTCTTATTGTCCTCCACTCACTGACCCCCAGGTATTATAGCCCCACCCCAGTATTTTCAGTTTCAGTCATGTGTATCTCCCTTCCCATGAACTGACCCATTTACCAGTTAGCTGCCCACCAGAAGCTGAAGTTGTTTCTTCAATTTGGAGCCTAATGGGAGGCCTGGGTTAATCCCAGGCTGCATTCCTGTCCACTTGCTGTTGGGCTCCCCCCCTCCCCCGTGCTAGATTCCTCCCCACAACCAAGGATTGGTCGTCTTGTAAGTTCCCCAGATCCTTCCTTGGGACATCACCAAAATCTCAGCTTTGGGGATGCATCCCACTTGGCAATCTTCCCTGTCATGATGTGACCCCTGAGCTGAGAGTGAGGCAGTGTCAAGTTCAGGTTCTGGCCCAAATTGCCATTGATCACTGATGAACTGTGCTTTGTTCATACTAAATCCCCTGCTGGTCAGTTTCATGGAGGTGACCCCCTCGTTCTAGAGTTATCTGAATATCTGGCACGGTGTTGAGGGCTGAAAAAAAAAATTAAATATAAAATTTATTTAAATAAATTAGAGATGGAAATTAGATGAGTGAATAAATGAATGGATGGAATCATTCATTCAACCTCTCTGGCCCTTGAACACCCTCCAGATGCAACCAGAGCATAGTTCCAGTCACGTTTGGCCAAGTGGGCCAGAGGTTTCCAGGGGACAAGAGGCTGGCCGCGGGCCAGATAGAGGCTCA
This sequence comes from Tiliqua scincoides, assembly GCF_035046505.1. Classification (NCBI taxonomy): domain Eukaryota; kingdom Metazoa; phylum Chordata; class Lepidosauria; order Squamata; family Scincidae; genus Tiliqua; species Tiliqua scincoides. The sequence goes on from NC_089834.1 coordinate 4,541,715, forward strand.
CCGTGGGTGATATCTGGCCCCCGGGCCAGGGTTTGGAGACCCCTGCTCTAGTCTATCCACTTTGTTCTCATCGTGCATAATTTTATAAGCCTCTACCATAACACCTCCCTCACAGCTGCAGTTCTATGCAACTTTTCCTAAGAGCCAGCCCTGTTGAAAACAGTGGGATAACATACATGTTACTGTTGAGTAACATACATAGGCTTGGGCTGAGAAATTGCAAGCCAAGGCATGACTACTCAGAAGTAAGTCCTACTTGCTCCTATGTACTCACCCAGGTTATAAGATTTCAGCTTTATGATACAATCCTATTGAGGAGTGGAGTGACCACTCCTTCTGTGCAAACTTTAGCAAACATGACATAAAGCATGTTGTGACAATGCGCCTACAGGAAGCACTGGAGGAAAGGCAGAGCAGGGGTGGGGGTGGGCAGATCAAGCCCAAGAGGGGGCGGGATTGCGGCAATGGCATTCACCATATCCCATTCCCCCTTCCAGGGGGGAAATCTGCTGCCAATTCTCCTATGTGGATTGATTATCCAAATTGTCTTGTTACGCTGGTGGACACAAAGAGGGACACCCAGAATCTATCACAAGCTTTTGGAAGACCTGGAGCTTGTTCATGTCTGATCTGATCTGAGCAGAGACCATTTTTTCAATTCACACAGGAAAATTGGCACAGAAGGTGGCACATTGTAGGATGCTCCCCAACATCTGCTTTTTTCTGCATCGACATCATCTGATTATTCAAGTGTTATGAAATTTGTTGGACAGGGTGATTTGTAATTCTTGTCTGAGTTCCAGATTCTTCTTCCAGATTCTTCTGAGCCCAGTTCAGTTTGACTGGTGGGAATGTCCTGCATTTTGCCCATGTGCTCTAGAGAGTTTTGACCCTCTCTGATTTTCTTTTCAGCTCCCTTTTTAACTAGTCCCCTCATTTCTGATAAGTCCCCTCTTTGGAAGTCAAATTTGTCTGTGTTGGACTTCTGGAAATGATCCAACTGTGTATCTGTTGAAGTAGAAAGCACAACCATTCCTTTGTATAAGGATTTGTTCTTGCTTCATCTGGACATTCTCTTCTTTCCTTCAGTACAACAAGAACCATTTTGAAGTGTACAGTGCATATTCAAATGAAGAATGGACAGCCCAATCCTGAGCTGCGCAGGGCTACAGCAGCCCCCAAAATGGCTGCTGCCTCATCCTGCACAATCCAGCCAGCCGCTGCAAGCTCCTTGGGAGAAGGGGACTTTTGTCCTTTTCCCCCAAGTAAAGCAAATAGCCCTACAATGGGGCTACTCAATTCTATGGTGAACCAAAGGTCAACGTAGAATCAAGAGCCTCCATGTTGGGTGGCCAGCCCAACATGGAGGCTCTGGATCCTGTGGAGCAAAGCTCCACTGGTCCCGCTTTTCTCCTGCCCCACTCCCCCTCCCCCAGCATGCCTCTTCCCTGCCCTCTTCCTGCCCTCCCTCTGCCTTCCCTCACCCCAGAACACCTGCTCCCTGGCCTCCACCTACCTCTCCACTGCTCAGCAGTCCACACAACCAACTAGCAGCGGAGCTCTGGTGCTTGCCTGGTACTAGCCCAGCACCAACCAGGAGCACTGGTGCTAGGACCTGCAAACATGCCTTATGGCATTTGCAACAGTGCCACGGCAGAGAGCCAACACGCAAAACTTAGAATTGGGCCCTGAGAAAGAGAGAGGTCAAACAGTGTCCTCTACCCTGTTCTGGCAGTTCAATTACACCAGTGGTTCCCAAACTTTTAGCATCAGAACCCACCTAAACTCACCAGGTTTGCAAGACTTTGTAAAAAGGAGATCTAGAAAGAAATAGTTTTTTTACTTATAAGCTATAACATTTTTATTTATTTATTTACAAAAAGCTCAATCCAGTTCTCATAATGAACTTTAATATGCTCACCACCTTTTCCCACATTTTTCCCGGGGAAGGGAAACCATAAAATCTTGGTTTTGTTTTTTTTTAATTCTTTATTAGGGTGCATCAACTAAGACCTATTGATCTCCTTATAGTTACACGTTCTTGCAAACTGCAGGAGCTTTGCAAACCCCAGAAGTTGAGCTCTTTACAGGGCAATTAGTAATTATCTGATTCTGGAATAGCCTCAGAACTTGAAGCAGTTAGTTATCTGATCATTACCTGTGTTTACTTTGGAGCTTCTGCCCAATCCACTAAAAATTGGTTGGCAACCCATCAGTGGGTCCTGACCCACAGTTTGGGAACCACTGAGCTACATGATTCATTTCAATCTATGTGAAAAGGAACTTGGACTAACAAGGACTAATAAGGACAGATGGCACAGGCACCATCTTTCACCAAAAGCAGTCTCTGTAAAAGTTATATCTTCTTGTACTGCAGAAATAATGAGATCCCAAGCGTGGAGAGTTTCAAGAAACTATTTTCTCCCTGCAATGTGGTGAGGAGTTGAGGGAGCCATCCTTTGGTTGTCCTTGCATCTGCAGAAAGTCACTTAAGATCCCAGGTGCAAAAACGTTTGCACAGTTTCCAGCCCTGCAATCTTCTGCTTTGGCAAACCAGGCAGCTGGTGCAAAGTTTTTCTTCTCAGTAGGCCTTCATTTCAGAATGACTGCTGTTCTTTTCAATCAGATGTGCAGGTCATTTATTAGATTTTATCATCACTGGTTCTATTATTGGTGGACTGAGGTCTTCAGCCAGCCCTGGTACAGTCTGTTGAGTGCAAATCAATATGTGAATTCATTCCGTTCTCTTTATATGCAAATTAGTTATCCACAAATTCACTTATCCCCAAAGCTGCCACCTATCTCTTGTTATCTCTGTTCTCATTATCCATGAATACAAACCTAGTGGTGGTGGTGGTGATGATGATGATGATGATGATGCTGAAAGGTTGGCGCTTTGGACCTTGGACTTGGGAACCTTGGACCTTTGGACCTGGGACTTGGGAAAGCCCAGGGAAGGAGCCAAGAGAGAGAGACAGAGGAGGAGGACAGGTGAAGCAACCTCCTCCTCAGTGCTGAACAATGAGGCCTCTTTCTTGGACCAGCAACCTTCAACTCATTGAGGGATAGCCTGCACAGAGAAATTGTCATCATCACAAGCTTCAGCACATTGAGGGATAAAAGCACGGAGGAGGTGTTGGAGAGGTGGATGAGCCCTTGCCCCACCTCTCCAACACCCCATAGACTAGATTCATAGACAAGATTCAGCCCCATAGACATTCAAGATTCAGCCCCATAGACATTAAAGTAAGATTCGGGTTCACAAAGGTCATAAAGTATGGTTAAGAGGGTTCCCTGGAAACTAACCCCATTTTCCTCATAGGCTCAATGATTTGGTATTCACTAATTCGTTTTTCCAGGAAACCTAACCCAAGCGGATAACGAGAACTGACTGTATTAGCTCTTGCCTCTATGCTTTATCAGTTGTATCAGTTCCCCATCTCTTGCTTGCTCCCCACTTGCATCAGTTCCCCATCTCTCTGGCTGCATGCATGACAATCAAGAAATTGACTTTCTTTGGGTAGGACTTCTACAGATCTGAATGAGAATCAGAAGAAACTCTTAAAGATATGGTCAGTGGGTGTCCTCAGTAGGACTTTGGATATTGCATTCAATGCATTGGGCTTCAAATGTGTACCTGGATCCTCATATTCAGGACGAGTTATCTCTGCTTTTTAAAAATCCAAATCACTTGAGCTTGACAGATCACAATCCCCAGGGCCATCCAAGTGCAATTTAACATTAGTTCAACAAGCATGTCAGCAAATATTCATTGGATGGTAAAACAAGATTGACAACTGAAAGCTCTGGTACGTGACTTCTTGGACTCTATGCCCAGACTTCACTCAGAACTCCAAGAATAAAGCAGATTGTGGAGATCCAAGGCGGGCAAATCAGTCAAGACTGTCACAATGAACTGAACATTCAGGGTTTAGACTAAGAAAGCATTAGCTGTTGGGGGGGACAACAACAAAGAATGGACACTGTACAGCAGTGGTTTTCAAACTGGGGCGTCACAATGCCCCACCTTGAAGGCCTTGGTCTCTGCCCCCTTAAGGGGCGGAGACAACAAGAAGGCAGGCAGAAGGCAACGACGCGATCCCCAGGATTGCATTGCTCCAGGGCTGCAGGGACTGGGATGCACTCATGAGTCCCTGCAGTAGCGTCCTGGGGTGCAGGGAGCCCTGTGCGAGTGTCTGCAGGGTCTGCTCCCCGCCTGCAGAAAATGAACATGGAGCAATTGCACTCCACCTCCGCAAAACTGGAAGTTGAGCATGATCACTCAGCTTTCACTTTTAGCTGGCTGGGGAGCCCTGCAGATGCTCACGCAGGGCTCCCTGCACCTCCAGGATGCTGCTGCAGGGACTGGTGAGTGCATCCCAGTCCCTACAGTCCCCCCTGAGCTGCTGAGCTCCCTCCCTCCCCTCCCCTCCCCTGCAAGGACTTACTGTGCTTTCAAACTCCCGGAGAGTTTGAAAACCGCAGTGTACAGTCTTTGAAGGACCGCAGCTTTGTCTCCTTTGTCTCCTAAACCACATGCTACAATGAAGGCATTGTGGCAAACAAAGTCATTTTTTCAGACTTTTATGCCTTCCCCCCTCCCCACATGACACAAAACTAAACCTTCTCTTCCTTTTTGGTTTTCCTCAAGAGCATAATGCAGGCCACATCATGCTCGATGAACATTGTGTTCCTGGACAGTACAGGGATGGTTGCACTCCACCACGAAGTTCACTGTGTCTCAATTAACAGGCATGTTTAGGAATACAGAAAGGCGCTGAGGATTATCTGTGAGGTCCCTAGATGGGAGAAACATCTCTACCCTTGCTTGATTTAGAATTGGGCTCAGAAACTTACCTCCATCCCTCCACCAGAGGAAGTCTAAAGGAAGCTCCTACTCCTACTGTACTAATCCATTCTTATTTCAGTTCCTTATCCCCTCTCTCTGCCCTTTTCCTTGAGCTTCTGCCCCATAAAGCCCTTTTTTTCCCTAGCACCTGTGTGTGACTTTAATGTTTTCACAGACTCAACTCATCACCCAATGCTACACAGCAGACCCGCATGTCTGAATCATGCACAAATCCTGAACTTCAGGTCCTTGCGACCTAGAATGCATACACATGATTCTTACCACTTCAAGAGGAATGTACAGGCATTTCTTATTAAGTGAGTTTGCATGTGCCTCATGATTAAGAACATAAAAATATTCCATGTCACCATAGTCTTTATTAGAATGCAGGGATGTCCAGACTTTTTGGCAGGAAGGCCACATCATCTCTCTGACACTGTGTTGGGGGTCAGGGAGGGGGGAAGAATTAATTTACATTTCAAATTTGAATAAATTTACATAAATGAATATATTGGAGATGGAACTTATATGAATGAATGAAGGTCTTGCAATAGCTCAAGGCCTGTAAAAGGCCTTGCACAAAGCAAGGCTGGCCTTTCCTTTGCTGCCGTTAATGCATCACAGATGTGAAACAGCAAGCAGTGGAGGGAGCCCTCATTCCACAGCTCAGGCGAGAGGTTGAATAGTTGCCCTCACACTGACAGCACTTGCGTCGGGCCAGCACAGGCTCCAGCAAGTCTCTGGAGGGCCAGAGGTTCATTGGAGACTGGGCGCTCCCTGAGGGCCAGATTGGGAATCCTCGAGGGCTGCAAGTGGCCCCAGGGCCGGGGTTTGGGCACCCCTGTTATAGTGGTTCTCAAACCTTTAGCACCGGGACCCACTTTTAAGAATGAGAATCTTTCAGGACCCACCAGATGTCATCACTGGAAGTGACATCATCAATCAGGAATATTTTTAACAATCCTAGGCTGCAGTCCTACCCACACTTACCCAGGAGTAAGTCCCATTGACTATCATTGTTAAAAGCATCTACATAGTGACCTGTTAAAAGTACAGATGAGTCACATTTCACCAAATGTAGTCACATACCATGAGAGCATCAAGTCTAATAGATTAAAAATAAAATATTGAAATGAATGGGGACCCACCTGAAATTGGCTCGTGATCCATCTAGTGGGTCCCAACCCATAGTTTGAGAAACACTGGTCTATAAGGTAAGAATGCCAATGACCTAGCAGCCAGAAGGCACAAAATGGTCCATCAGAAATTGGTCAGTGGTTCCACAGTGGACCAAGTGCCAGCAGTTGCTTCAGGCAAGGGTAAAGAGGTTAAATTCCTCCTTTGCAGGATTAACCCTGCTTGCTTGGCTGGTGATCACCTCTCTCCCTCTTCACATCTTGGGGGTCTTTCTCTCTATCCCCCTCCCAGAGGACTTCATGGTTCTTCTGCTGGATGAGGGCATGGAGGAGAAGGGAGTGGTCTGGAGACTCTCTTGCCTTACTAGAGCATCTCCCCATCACTCTGCTCTCCTTGACTTATTTTTCTGGAAAGAGGATGGTGGGGACGAGTAACTGAAGTCACAGTGGTACCTGCAGGGAGGAAGTAAAAGGTTAGCCCTAGTGGGGTGGGGGAAGTAAGGAAAGGAGAATGGTGGTGGGCTTGATAACATTTGGTCCTTTGTCTGTGTGCCCCGAGATCTTGGGCTGACCAATGGTGAACCATTATCTACCTTCTTTCTTCACCTATTGCATACATCCTCAAGCAGCATTCATTGGCTTATGAAGATTTGATACAGTGAGTATAGGTGGGAAATCAATGGATACTGGGTTCCACCTTTAAATGCCTTTGTAGCAAGGTATAAATGCATTCAGCCACTAGGTGAATAATTCTATTAGATTCTATTATTCACCCCATCTAGTGGCTGCATGTGGTATTGTACCTTCTGGGGTGACAATGGAGAAACAAGAAACCAGGAAATGGGTCTTTAAAGCTAATTTTAACCCGAGAAGCTTGCAACTGGTACAATTTAACCACACAGAGGTAGGAAATGGAATTTTGGTGCTTTTTTACACCTTTACACCTTTGGTGCCTTTATTACAAGGCATTTAAAGGTGGACCCCAGTATCAGTGGTGAATCAAATCAGTAGATGCCGAATCAGTGGATACCACCTGTATTATTTTTACATCATGGAAGTGGTTACATAGAATCATAGAATAGAATCAAAGAATCATAAAATTGGAAAGGGCCTAATAAGTCATCTAACTCCTGCCTGTAGCAGGAAATCCTCTTAGAGCATCTCTAATAGATGCTTATCGAGCCTCTGCTTGAAGATCTCCAATGAGGGAGAGTCCACCACCTCCCTCAGCAATCTGTTCCAGTGCCAAACTGCCTTTATGGTCAGGAATTACAAATGTGATCCTCTTGAAGGAGAAGCCCCTCCACCCTCACCCTCTTCTGCAGCGGTCCAGGCCTCTCCCCTTCCAAACAACTTTTTCCTTGTTGGAATACTAGGGCTGCAATTTGAGCCACACTTTCCTGAGAGTACGCCCAATTGAACATAGTGGGATTTATTTCCAACATGCATAGGATTGTGCTGTAGAGTCCTATAGCACAGGCTTTCACTGGTTGAACTGTCTTGGATGTAACTGCCTTTTAAAAGTTTTTACAGTACACTTTTGTCTTACTGCTCTTAATTAAGTTTTCATGTCAAGAACTTTGAGAGCATTGGCTACAAACTGTTATATAAATGTGAGGAGGGACTGAGCGGAAAACTTGCCCCCAGTGCACTTACATTTCAAAAGTTTTCTCTGAATCTCTGCCAAGATCCACATACCAAAAGGAACCTGGGGCTATTCCCTCTCTAGAGATAGTGTGATTACTACATTATTCCAAGGCTCAGAGGGGGAGCTGTGTTAGTCTAATGCAGAATAGCTACCAAGAATCTTGTAGCTCCTTTCATCTCAATTTTATTGTGGTGTAAGGTTTTTGGTTTTTTTTAAGCCAGAGAGCTAGCAAATGAAAGCTTCCACACAATCAAATTGTCATCTTTAAGATGTTATAAGACACTTTGTTGTTTTTATTTCAAAACGTTCCCAGCTCATTATATGGACATCAGCAGCATCATGAAAACCCGATATCTTTTAATGCCTACAGTCCCTGTATCTTTCAATACCAGAAGTCTAGCACTAAACCCCTGAGGTCTCTCCATTTAGGACTCATCTGATGCTTCTTCCTCTGTTCTGACTACCTCTCAACTCATTGAAGGATGCTGGCCCAATAATGAGACCTCAGAGTTCAGCAGTGGGGAAGCGGTTGCTTCACCCATCCTCCACTTGTCTCTTGGTTCCTTCCCTGGGCTTGCCCCAGCCCCAAAGCAGCCCTCAGGTAGCCTTCCAGAGACCTCTCATCATCGGCCTCTCATCATTGCTATTGTTGTGAAGCTGGAGTTCGCAAGTTGCTGACCAAGATAGTAGGGTGAGTCTGGAAGCCAACACAAATGTGCCTGATGATTCTCCACGGGCCAATCCCAATGTCCTTTTGATGCAGAAAATTGACCCAATCCAGACAACTTTCTAAATAAATTGAGGAGTTTAATTGGCTGGAGTTTAATTACTGTAAACCCCTCCCCCACTGGCGTCTCTCCCCCCTGTATAGCACGAGCACTACCTTCTGCTCATGACAAGGCCACTGTCTCTTCTCTTCTTCCTCCAGCAACTTTTCTCATCCCTGCCCGCCTGCCTACTTGTAGCTGCGCTGACCCCCTCCATCCCAAGTACACTGGTGCAGAGTTCACAAATAATGAGAGGTAGGTGGCAATTCTGCCTCTTGCAGGTAAGCAAATTCATGGATAAAGAGAACAGATTGTATTTTCAACACACTTATGCACAGTGATACAGAGGCAGACAAAAAAGGAACTGAAGACCATATCAAACACCAAGTGAATGGTATTAAAAATATGCATTTAGGCCTCCTTTGCACCAAAACAGGTCAAAAAAATTTAAAAAAATGAACAGTGGACAAATCTTAATGCATCAGTTCCACTTTGGGACCAAGACCCTGTAAATCAGCCCTCCAAAATGTGGAGATATATATTATTATTATTTTATTATTATTATTTTATTAATTTATACCCCGCCTTTTTGCCCCATGGGCACACAAGGCGGCTTACAACAATAAAAATACAAAAATAGCAATTAATTAAATAATTAAAACAGGTGCACATAATTAAAAAATCTAAAACAAGCCCTGTGGATTCTAATATAAAAGAGAAAAAAGAGAAAGAAAGCCAGCCAGCCTGTCAGCAATTAAAAGCTTTTTGAAATAAAAAGGTCTTCAGTCCACACCGAAATATTAACAAAGAGGGAGCAGTTCTCAATTCTAAGGGAAGGGTATTCCAGAGTTCGGGGGCCAGCACTGAGAAGGCCCTCTTCCTGGCCGCCGCCCCTCTCACCTCTCTTGGTGGTGGCACAGTCAAAAGGGCCCCCCCAGATGATCTAAGAGCATAGGCAGGATTATAAGGAAGGAGGCGGTCCCTCAAATACCCCAGGCCCGAGCTGTAAAGGGCTTTAAAAGTCAAAACTAGCACCTTGAATTAAAGAGGAGAATTAAGGCAGCATCCTTCATCTCCGTGCTACAGGACAGGGTTTCTTGCCCATTGCGTCCCATGTTTCAAAAGATTTTGTCACCAATTCAGCGGTTCCTTTTCAAGTCCAAATAGTGATGAGGCCTGGTGGATGCATTTTCTGGAGCTGCACCAAAAAAAAAAAATAATGTACTCAACAATTCCTGGCACCATCAAGCTCAGAGACCACCTTGCTAGTTAATTCTGCAATGGCCCCAAACTGAACACAAGGCATGATGGATGGGAAAGGCTAACTGAGTTTGATCAGTGCTATGAAGTGTATTTTACACTCTGTAAATTTACAAATGAGCATCTACATTATAAGGTGTCCTATATATGGCAAGGCAGTCCACCATGTGAATTGGGCAACATCCAGAGGAGCTTCTTCGTTTTTATTTCTTAGCAACATGGAAAAGAACAGAAATCCTTTCACCTTCATACGGGACTGTCCTCACGTATTAATCTTGCTCATCTGTGCTTGCCTCTGGTATTGGCATTATTGATGCTTCTCATCCAACCCAATGATTCTTGCTTTCCTTGGTTCTGCACTGCTCTTTCCCTGAACCACAACAGTTTCTTGTCATAAAGAGCCTTGGTGAATCTTCTCGATCAGTGGTTCCCAAACCTTTTAGCACTGGGACCCACTTTTTACAATGACAATCCATTGGGACTCACTGGAAGTGATGTCATGACCCTGAAAGTGATGTCATGGCCAGAAGTGACATCATTCAAGCAGGAAATTTTTAAACCTTCCCCCATACAATAAAATCAAACCAATTAATCATAGAATCATAGAGTTGGAAGGAACCTACATGGTCATCTAGTCCTACATGGTCATCTGTAACAGGAAATCATGTTCAGCAGGTGCTTGTCGAGCCTCTACTTGAACATCTCCAGTACACAAATTAGTAAGCAGTCCTAACCAACTTTCCAGCACCTACATAAGGGCAATGCAACTCTGAAATAAGGGAACAAACATTTCCTTACCTTAAGGAGGCCTCCATGACTGCCCCCCAACTCCAGGATGCAGCATATACCCCACTGACACAGCTACGCCAGTGCTGGAAAATTGGTTAGGATTGTGCCTTTTAAAGTTTACAATAAGTGTATGTTTAAAAATTTATTTAAAATAAAGAAGAACCCTCCTAACCCTCCCAAGCAGTTGCTGATTTGTTTAAAAAAAATTCCCGAAACATCCCAAAGGCTGCAATCCAATCCACACTTACACAGGAGTAAGCCCCATTGCCCATCATTGTTCAAAGCATATACATAGTAGCCTGTTCAAAGTACAGATCTGTCACATTTCCCCAAATGCAGTCACATAGTAGCATCAAGTCAAACACATTGAAATGAATGGGGACCTACCTGAAATTGGCTTGCGACCCACCTAGTGGGTCCTGACCCACAGTTTTGGAAACACTGTCTACATGTAATAACACAACTCAGCTGAAGTGATCCTCAGGGCCAGCAAGTTCATAAGGTCAAGCAAAGTAGTCACCTTAGGCAGCAGCTTGGTGGTAAGCTTCCATCTCTGTTTCCACTACTTGCCACCGCTGGGGAGGAGCAGAGGCTGGTGCATCACCTGGAAAGTGCAGGGCAACTTGGAAAACTGCCTCAGGTGCCAAGAGTTTTTTGTTCAATCTATGGAAACAAAACAGGATGGGCAAACCATGCTGGAGAAAGCAGAGACCAACCTGAAGATCAGAAGGGGTCTTGATAGTCTCACCTTGTCACCCCCTCTCTTTACAATCCTGAGCTCTGTGCATGCTGGCATACCGCCAGTGCACACTGTTGCAAGTGTGCCATAACTGTTTGCAGGGCTTAGTGCTGACCCAGCGACGGAGCTAGCCCAGGGCGAGCCTGGGCTGGGCCAGTGCTGTTGGGAGGCTGGCTGTTCTCCGGTTGTTGGTTGCCTGGACCACGACCACCTGGCGGCGGAGAGGTCAGTGGGGGTGTGGGGGAGGCGGGAAGGAGGCATTTAATGGTACTCACACCACTCAATAAGAGTTCTAGTATGAACTCTGATACATGGAAATGAGAGCTGACTCATACTAACACCTAACTGGTTCCCTACTGTGTCATCGTAACACCTCATTTGACTCTCAGAACAATCATTCACTTTGGTCAGTTTTGAGTGAAGGAAATTCACTTTTTGTGACATAAGGCAATTGTGTTTTCCTTTTCTGATTATTTGGCTATAACATAGATAGAAAACAGATATTTCAATGTGGTTTAATTTGTTGCATTTTGCATTAAATTCCACATTGAATGATATATAACATTATGCAGTGTTTCTCAAACTGTGGGTCAGGACCCACTACATGGGTTGTGAGTCAATTTCAGGTGGGTCCCCATTCATTTCAATATTTCAATATTTTATTTTTATTTTTAATATATTTTATTTTATTTTTAATATATTAGACTTGATGCTACCATGGTATGTAACTGCATTTGGGGAAATGTTACTGACCTGTACTTTTAACAAGCTTACTAACAAACTTTTAACAAGGTATACTCTTTTAGCAATGATAGTAAATGGGGCTTACTCCTGAGTAAGTGTGGGTAAGTGTGGATTGCAGCCTAGGATCATTAAAAATGTTCTTGCTTGATGATGTCACTTCCGATCATGACATCACTTCTGGTGGGTCCTGACAGATTCTCATTCTAAAAAGTGGGTCCCAGTGTTAAATGTGTGAGAACCACTGCATTATGATATTATTCAAAACCACCAAGATTTTCACAGTTTTGGCCAGTAGTAGTGTTACAGCCCCTCCCCCAGAGTGCATTCCCCTAGCAATGCCCCTGCCAAGCATACTGCTCCTGGGTTCATCCTTGATGGAACCGAGACTACTGTAGCAACAACAGCCATTGCCCTTGTAGGCCTTAGCCTACAACGGGCAACCCATGAGTCTTTGTCCTTGACTAAAAGATAGCATCTAAGCAGATCAGAGACACAAATAAATGCATTATCTGCTTTTCCAATGGGAAGTTGAAGCACAGGAAGATTAACAGAGCCAAGGTCGCACAAGGAGAACTGACAGAAGTTGGCCCGACATCAAGATATCAGAGAACAATCCCCATGTTCCTTTCCTACAAAACATTCTTGCCTCTCCAAGCCTGATCTAAGTGACTGGGAGGGGAGGGGGGAACACCCTCTATTGGCCCTTATCTGCTAGGGTTGATTTATCCCCTTTATTTTTTTTTTTAAACTTACTTTCCAATTGTATTTTGCTGCTTTTGTGCTGCATAGATGGCTGTGGCTTGAGTAATCAATTTCTTTTTTATCTACATCCTTGGTATCCTTTATACCCTTGAGACTTTGAATTCAGTGGTTTGTTGCATGTGGCTGCAATAGGAAAAAAAAGAAGTTGGGGGAAGGGAAGAGCTTTGGAGTTTTCTTTTTTTAGTCAAGGGAGAAAATAAAACTGCACATGCTGGATCTATTATGCAAAAAGGAAGGTCTGGGGAAAGAGCATCTCTAGGCAAGGAAACATGTCTTCAAGGAGAACTCTGTCCTAGTGGCATAGCTAGAGGGAGTGCAAAGCACTAAGTTTTTCAGGGTGCCTCACCACAGCATGCAAGTGGCCACTCCCCCTCCACAGGAGAAAGTCCCATTTACTATCATTGTTACAAGCATATCCATAGTAGGCTGTTAAAAGTATAGTTCCCCGAATGCAGGCATATAACATGGCAGCATAAAGTCTAATACATATTAAAAATAAAATATTGAAATGAATGGGGACCCATCTGAAATTGGCTCACGACCCACCTAGTGGGTTCCACTAACCTTTCTTATCATCTTCTCAGGACTTCAGGAAGGATAGAACAATGGCTTAGCAAGAGCAGTGTTTCTCATTGTTCTATCCTTCCTGAAGTCCTGAGAAGATGATAAGAAAGGTTAATTCTGTATTTTAGTCAAGCGGCATTTGCAAAGAGGTAGACCTGGAACGAGCTGCCTTCGACAGCGTCTCTTGTACTGAGATAACAGCCCTATATAGTTGCCCATTCTCACTGGCGTAACTAGAGCACACTAAATTTTGCAGAGAGCCTCCCTACAGCGTGCAAGCCGGCCCTCCCCTTTGGAGCCATGTGGGCGGGGGGAAAGGAGGCCAGTGGCTGCCAAGGGAAGAGCCCTTCAGAGCCATTGTGGGCAGGAGAGCAAAACAGAGGCATTCACCTCTTCTAAGGGTCTTCCCTGGCACTTCCATTTTGCTTCCCTGCGTGGAGTGGCTCCAGAGGGGAGGGGGAGTGGCCGCTTGCATGCTGCAGGGAGGCTGCTTAGTGTGCCACCCCCCCTCTAGCTATGCCAGTGCCCATTCTGTGCATTATTCTTCTCGGGTTATTCTTCTCTGGTGTGATGAACATCAAGGGCAGAGGAGGGATTGTGGTGAGTCATGACAGGGATTAGACACTTTAATAATTCCATCTTCATTTGTAACCAGCGTTAAACAGAATTTTTTCCTTTTAGTCGGCATGTTCTCAGTGGTATAGCTAAGGGGTGCGGGGGTGTGGGCCACACCGGGGGACACACAAGGGGGATGACGCACACTGGAGGGTGACGCGCTAAAATCACGGTTTGAGGAGGAACCCTGTCATGCCATACACCATTGGATGTGGAATTTCCAGCGGAATGCAATGCAAAAAACCAGAGTGAAATAGCTCCTTTCCTTCAAAAGCTATGGCCAAAAAACTGGAAGGAAAAAAATGCATGGAGCCCTATGGGAAGTGAAACCAAACCATATCATGCGTTTACTCATGAGTAGGTGAACTTGCCTTAGTGCGACGGAAAGGGCAGGCTAAGAGGAATCCAACAACACCAGAATGGTCCTGATCCAATGAATGCAGCCCAAAAAAAACACCCAAGAACGAGGTCTCTCCCTCCCAGCTGCCAGTGTATTGAGCCCTATGGAAAGCAAAACGAAGCCACACGGTCGCGTTTACTCACAAGTAGGCAAACTTGCCTTAGTCCGTCAGAAAGGGCAGGCTGAGAGGACTCCAACAACGTCAGAATGGTCCTGATCCAATGAATTTAGCCCCCAAAAACACCCGAGAAGGAGGTCCCTCCCTCCCAGCTGCGAATATATTGAGCCCTATGGAAAGCGAAACAGCCTCAGGGTCACATTTACTCATGAGTAGGCAGGCATGCTTTGGCTTGTGATCAGGCCACGCAAAGGGGAATGTGCGGCAACCAAAATGGTCCTGATCCAATGGAACTGGAGCATAACAAATGCTCCAGAAGGCAGCCTCTCCCCCACTAAAAAGGACAAAAAAAAGAGGCTTGAACTGGTAAGGACAACGTTTTCTATTTTGCACTTGTAAAGTCAGGTGGGTCTTTATCTTGATCTGCTTGAAACAGAAGAACTTTAAACTGGGCACTGGGGAGGGTTGGAAATCTCACTGATTCTTTTGGGGAGCATGTTTTTGCAAGCAAGCTACAGAGAATATTCACTTGGTGGAACAGGGCTGGCTCCCCCTTATTTAATTATTTCTTTTATTTTAATTTAATTATTTATAATTATTTATTTTAATTTGCTTGATGATGTCGTTTCTGGCCATGACATCACTTCCAATGGGTCCTGGACAGATTGTCATTCTAAAAAGTGGGTCCCAGTTTGAGAACTTTGAGAAGTTTGAGAACTGCTGCAATAAGGTGTTCTATCAAAAGGTACAGTCAAAAAACCAGTGGGGGGGTACATCACCACGCCCACCACCTGGGTGTTGCCCCACCCACTGCATGGAGTGACACGCAGGCCTCCCACGAATCCTAGTGACGCCACTGCATGTTCTCCAGCTGGTTCAACAAGAGATTTTGTTGGAATGAGAACGTGGAGGCACCTTGTTGGGTTGGGTCTTAAGTGATAATCCATTGCTTAGCCTTACCACGTAAGCTGCATGCTCTTCCACTCCAGCATGAACCTTACTTCTTATATTTTGAACTTGCCCATCCTCCAAACAGAGAATGGAGCTCAAGTTTTTATCTTTCTCTTTCAGCCAGTGGCATCAATGGGGTTTGCATCACCCAGTGCAGGAGGCCCAGCATGTCTCCCGTATGACGGACCTCCTCCCATGAAGTGGGCAGGACAATGCCCTGGCCAGTGGGCTTGGGAATGCACCATTGCCCCTCCCCCTCTGGTTATAGTTTTGGGCTGTAACTTTTAATAGAACAGATGTATTTCAACATGGTTTGCTTTACTGCATTCTGCATGAAATTACACATCAAATGATGATATATATGATGTGTTTGTGTATACAGGGTGAACCAAAAGTAGGTGGACAGTAGGTGGAATAGCGTTTGTGTTAGGGTTATACTATAACAATGGTGTTGATTATACTATGGCGTTTGTGTTATATTAAATTTTATAACTAAATTTATTTAAATTTAATATTTTTTTCTTTTCAGATAGTTCAGATAACCCATAATGGCAAATAATTTAAATACTGATGCAAGAAAATGTTATCATTTACTGTCCACCTACTTTGTCCACCTACTTTTGGTTCACCTACTTTTGGTTCATATATATAACAAATGATGCTTAACATGATGGTATTATTCAGAAGTTCAGAAGTTCAGTTTTATTACAGTCACTGACCAGCATAAAAATGTCATACATCCACTATATACAACTGAGCATACATACAACCCATCACAGCAACCTAACATAGGCTCTTGTCAACATAAAATACTAAATAAGAGGCATTATTCAAAAATGCCAAGATTTATAAATTTTTGTCTCACACCCCTGCACCCCATAGCGACGCCACTGTTTACAGCACTAGAATGACAGCAACTGATGACAGGTTGCTGGGAGCCCTGGAAAAACCCTACACTGCCACTCTGCCTGTTCTCTGGGTATGGGTGCTGCTATCACCACTGCAGGAGCTGGGGGCTGATTATTAAGCTGCTGGTACTGCCTCTTTAGTGCAGTTTGGGCAAACAGCTTTCCTACTACGCTAAGGAGAGAGATGCCGCGGTAGTTGTTGCAGTCACCCCTGTTGCCTTTGTTCTTGTACAGCGTGATGATGTTTGCATCCCTCATGTCTTGAGGTACTCCACCTTCTCTCCAGCAAAGACAGAGGATTTCATGCAGCTCAGTGACGATGATCTCTTTGCAGCACTTTAGGATTTCAGCAGGAATGCTGTCTTTTCCTGGTGCCTTGCCAAAGGCAAGGGAGTCCAGGGCCACGTGAAGTTCTTCTAGGGTTGGTTCACTGTCAAGCTCCTCCAACACAGGCAGGCACTCAATGTTGTTCAGCACTTCTTCGGTGACTACATTTTCTCTGAAATATAGCTCAGAGTAGTGCTGCACCCAGCGTTCCATCTGCTGTGTCCGATCCTGGATGACCTCGCCTGCTGCAGACTTCAGAGGGGCAATTTTCTTCTGTGTTGGACCTAGGGCCTGCTTGATACCATCATACATCCCCTTGATGTTGCCTGTGTCAGCTGCTATCTGTATCTGGGAACAGAGCTGGAGCCAGTTGTCATTAGCACATCTTCTGGCAGCCTGCTGGACTTTGCTGCAAGCAGCTCGGAGGACCTGCAGGTTGTGCTCACTGGGACAGGCCTTGTATGCTGCTTGAGCTCTCCTCTTTTCCTCAATGACTGGTGTCAACTCCTCAGAGTGGGCTTCAAACCAGTCTGCCGTCTTGTTGGTCTTCTTGCCAAATATGGACAAGGCGGTGTTGTAAACGGTATTCTTGAAATGTTCCCATCTGTTGGATGCATTTGCATCAGCTGGGCCTGGAAGAGATTCCTCAAGTGCTCATGCAAATTCCTCCACTTTCCTCCAGGTACTTGCAGAGATTGTCTATCCAGAATCGCAGTGCGGATTCCGAGCCAACAGGTCCACCACTGATATGGTATTCTCCCTTAGACAACTGCAGGAGAAATGCAGGGAACAACGACAGCCACTCTTTATAGCCTTCATAAATCTCACGAAGGCTTTCGACCTGGTTAGCAGGGACGGCCTCTTCAAGATTCTCCCCAAGATTGGATGTCCACCCAGGCTCCTCAGCATCATCAGATCTTTCCACAAGGACATGAAAGGCACTGTTGTCTTCGATGGCTCCACATCAGACCCCTTTGACATCCGAAGCAGAGTGAAGCAGGGCTGTGTTCTTGCGCCAACCTTGTTTGGGATTTTCTTCACTGTCCTGCTGAAGCATGCCTTTGGAACTGCAACAGAAGGCATCTGTCTCCGGACCAGATCAGACGGAAAGCTCTTCAACCTCTCCAGGTTGAGAGCACAAAGTTCAGCTGAAATGTCTGCGTGACTTCCTCTTTGCCGACGATGCAGCTGTCACTACCCACTCTGCCAAAGATCTCCAGCAGCTCATGGATCGTTTTAGCAAGGCCTACCAAGATTTTGGGCTGACGATCAGCCTTAAGAAAACACAAGTCATGGTTCAGGATGTGGACTCACCTCCCTGCATTACAATCTCTGCGCATGAACTGGAGGTTGTCCATGACTTTGTGTACCTTGGCTCAACGATCTCCGACACTCTTTCTCTCGATACCGAGCTAAACAAACGCATCGGTAAAGCAGCTACCACGTTTTCCAGGCTCACAAAGAGAGTCTGGTCCAACAAGAAGCTGACGGAACATACCAAGATCCAGGTCTACAGAGCTTGCGTCCTGAGTACACTTCTGTACTGCAGCGAGTCATGGACTCTTCGCTCACAACAGGAGAGGAAACTGAACGCATTCCACATGCGCTGCCTCCAACGCATCCTTGGCATCACCTGGCAGGACAAAGTTCCAAACAACACAGTCCTGGAACGAGCTGGAATCCCTAGCATGTATGCACTGCTGAAACAGAGATGCCTGCGTTGGCTTGGTCATGTCGTGAGAATGAATGATGGCCGGATCCCAAAGGACCTCCTCTATGGAGAACTCATGCAAGGAAAGCGCCCTACAGGTAGACCACAGCTGCGATACAAGGACATCTGCAAGAGGGATCTGAAGGCCTTAGGAGTGGACCTCAACAGGTGGGAAACCCTGGCCTCTGAGCGGCCCACTTGGAGGCAGGCTGTGCAGCATGGCCTTTCCCGGTTTGAAGAGACACTTGGCCAACAGTCTGAGGCAAAGAGGCAAAGAAGGAAGGCCCATAGCCAGGGAGACAGACCAGGGACACACTACACTTGCTCCCAGTGTGGAAGGGATTGTCACTCCCGAATCGGCCTTTTCAGCCACACTAGATGCTGTGCCAGAACCACCATCCAGAGCACGATGCCATAGTCTTCCAAGACTGAAGGTTGCCAACAAGGTACTGCCTGAAGAGCTAAGTAGGGGAATCTGTTGTCATGTTTGGGATGGGATTCTGTGATTCATAGAATAGATTCGTAAAAACCCCTTTGGAAAATGGTTATTTAGACTAGTCTGCCCATGCTAACGCCTTGAATGCTATCTAAACAACAGAGAAAGGCGGTATAAAAATACTGAAATAAATAATAAAATCATAAAATTTGCTCATTATGGAAGGGTAGTGGTTGGCCTAGCTAGGTAGAGTTGACCATGTGTTTGATCCCTGATGCCAGCCCCTGACAAGACAGCCCCTGACAAGACTATTATACCCCAAGACTATCCAATGAAACCGATTGGTAGGGGATTCTGTAGAAACAAAAAGAGGCCCTGATTCACACAGTGCACCATTAGTCTGTGGAATGCACTGCCACAAGTAATGGTGATGGCCACTATCCCAGATGACTTTGAAAGGGGATGAAACCTGTTCATGGAAGTCTATCAATGGCTAATAGCCAGGATGGCTACATGGATATCATTTTGACTGTTGCATTTTAATGAAAAGTATCCCAAACAAACCTGTGTAGCAATCATCATACAATAATTACTGCATCAACACTGCAAGTCTATCCTGATGCGACATCCAGATCAAAAGGGTAGTTCAGGTACAGTCTGTTTTCAAACAATGGCTACATGTCAGCTCCGGGCTCAGAGGCAGTGTGTCTTTGAATTGAAGTGAATTGAATTGAATCAAGTGTGGATTGAAAAAGTATTTTTTTAAAAATTCACATACTCTGTGCTCCTCACACCCTCACAGTGCAATTTACATAGTTTAGGTGATTTATGGCAAGTTCAGGCAATTTACACAATTTGCATAAATTAATGTAACTTTATGAAATGTACACAGATTTACACTGTGACATCTGTGGGCTTGAAAATCTGTGGATTTTGGGTCTGGAACCAAATGGAAAGCCCACTATACTAGTTGATGCTAGGAGGCAACAACAGGAGACATCTCTCCTAAAGGACCCTGACTTCCCAAAGCCATCTGATTGGGAATAAGGAAGCTCAACTAGTTGGACCTTTGCTTTGATCTGTAAGGCCTGTTGTTGTGTGGCATTTCTATCTTCCCTTCATTTTATCCTCATGAAAAGGTAAGCCTGAGAGACAGTGGCTGGCCTAAGGTGACCTTCCAAGTGTCATGGCTGAGTGGGCATTTGGACTGGGCATTCCACTGAGTGGGCATTCTGCTCTTACATGACAGTACATCACCCTCACTCTAAGGTGAACAAGCAGTGGGAAGGTGAGTAGGTGGTTCCCTACATAGGACTACACATTTATTTATTTTTTTTAGGAATATAGATTTTTATTTATAAATTTTTCTTACTACTGCGAAATTTTATGTTCCCAAATGTGTAAAAACTGTCACACTTTGGATTTTTCTTATAATGCTAATGAACAACTACCTCTCTAATATACCACTTGTTAGGCCTTTGGCATCCCAGGCCCTGAATTGTTATAAGCCAGGATGTGGCAGGAGGGGCCTTGATGCAAGTAAGAAATGGCCTGGTAAGAAATGCAAGTAAAGGAACAGCTGCACTGTATATGTATATGATTAGCAATCAACTGCACCTGTGTTCGGTGAGAGCCTTGTGACCTGGGAAGATGTGTGCAGAGTCACTTGGGCTATGGTGGAGTGGTGCAATTCATCACTGGACAGCCAATCAGAGTGGGTTACAAGACTGTCTTGTGACTATGAGGTCCCCCATTCTGATTGGCTGGCCAATATATGCGGGCAGGAACAGACACCAAATGTGGATTGCTGTGGTGGAGTTTCTGCGTGTTGTGCTGCTGGTTTGTTCTGTGCCTTATTGTGACTGTGCCTCTCCATATCCCTGACTTCTGGACCGTTTGACTGACTACTCTTCTGCCTGCTCCTTCACCAATACCTGCTTCTGCAACAAACAAGCCTGTGTCTGCTTCTTTGGCTCTGTTTGGAATTGCCTGCTCCTTGTGCTGTCTCCCTATGCTCCCATGCCACTTTTAACAGTTTTCAAACATTTCTACTATGGGCTCCTCAGCTGACTATTTGGAGCTGAGGACCAGGCTCATTCAACTGAGTTGCAGTGCTGAGGGCCTGATGAATCAGCTGGTGATCCATCACTGCCAAGACTAAGGTGTCAATGACACAACCAGCATGTCCTTTGAAATGAAGTTGCTGTTCCGAGGACCTCTTTTAAAAGCTCTTGTCACAGTCCCCACTGCTGCTACCTGTCCATGAATCTTCCCAGTCACTGAGCCACTGCCAGAATCTCTTACTCCTGAGACATCCTGGAAGGTTGGGTGAGTTCTCCAGCTTATTCCATGTTTGTTTCCTCCCCATAAATGTTGTGTATGGAAAGAAAGGAGAGCAAAGTACATTTCTATGTTGGTATCAGAGAGAAATGCATGATGATGCATTTGATGATGCATGATGATGCATGATGATGCATGATGATGCATGATGCAGTCCCAATACAGATCAGTACCGCCAGGATGGCAACTGCTATACAGGCATAAAAAGCAGTTTCCCTCCCAAGGCAAACGGCAGCTTTGAGGGCCCAATCTAGCAGGAGGGAACGGTGAGAAACCCTTCACTTCCCAGCACTGTGCTCCTGAACTAGAAGGGGCCCCTTCCCAGCTAGTTTTTTTTTTTTTAAATGAAGTTTTAGAAAATATCAAGACTCTGATGTATTTCATGTTAACCCCTAGGCTGACCCTCAGTGGGACCAGAAGCAATGTTCTCCTTAGCACACGAGTGCATGGAAGACTTTGAGGCTTCCAAAAACCTTCCCATCATTTTTTTTTCTTTGCACAGATTCAACAAACAGCCTTAAGACCACAGTTTGCATAATGTAATGCCTTCCCAAAACAGAGACCTGAATAATTCATGCTAAACTGCATGCTAATCACCTTGCAACACAGAGGGGTAGCGCCACCCCCCATCTACTCTGCTACCAGAGCATCTACTCTGCTACAGATACCTGGTATTAATAGATGCATAAGTAGCAAGGTGGAATCAGATGAGCTCTGCAAAAGATGAGAGCTTTTGTCTTTTGCATCTGTAAAATTACAGCTGATCCAAAAATTCTCTTGCATTTTTCAACACAATTCAAAGGTGCTGGAGTATTTGTGGATGAAAGGAGGGGCAGGGGAAAAGTTGTTGGAAAGTTTATTGCAAAGGTTTGAAGAGGAGATGGACCACACTTGGGTGGTGGCAAGAAGCATCCTGTAGCAGCACTAGCCACAGAGGCATAACACTCTGCCCTGGCACCTGGCATCACTGATTGTCGTGATGTCACTTCGGGGTTCTCCATGGGAGAAGCAACAGGAGTGGGAAGCTGCTTCAGCAACCACTCCCTCCTCCAAGGAGAACCAAGAAGTGACTGTCTAGCAGCATAAGCAGCACAAGGCAGTCACTTCCAGGCCCTTCCTGGAGAAGGGCACTTCTCCCATTCCTCCGTTCGTTCTCCTGTGGAGGCTCCCCTTTGAAGGAGAAGGAACAGGGGGAACGAAGCCGCAGGTGCCTCCTTCGTAACTAAGGCAGAGCCTGAGGTCATGCGCCCCTGTTTTGGCATGCACCTGGGGCTCATGACCCTCAGGCTCTACACTAGCTAAGACTAGCCCTGCTGTAATTTGGGGAATGTTCGTCAAGTTTCTCAGGCACACTTGAAAACTGCCAATATTCCTGCCCCCCCTCCCCATTTTCACCACCTGAGAATATGGTGGAGAAAATGGGTGGGGCATTTCAGATCAGCACCAGGACTGAACTTCTGAAAAAACAAAAGCTTGAAGTGAGGCTTCCTCCCCAGCGGAAACATCAAGGGAGCTTAAAATAAAAAAAAAAGGTTTTAGAGGACAAGTGTCAGCGCTCAAGAGGGCTTGGCATATATCTGTGACCTGAAGAATCTGCAGTGTTTTCTTTGTATTGGTGTATTCACACATACCAATTACTGCTATGCACTGTGGTTGGGACAAACATGTTTGCCCTCTGTTGCTGTAGAGTGCCAGAATTACTGTGTTTCTAGCCAAACAACAAGAAAAAGAAATCACAACTGCCTTATGCAACAAAAAAGTGGATCTCCTTAACTTCAAACCAATGAGATTGATCACTCCAACAGCCAATGAGGTCTTGTTAGAAGCAATAAGATGTTCTCCCAGCAGGGTTAGTCTGAGTCAGCTCTCATTTCCCTGTATCAGAGCAAACACTAGAACTCTTACTCCGTTGTGTGAGTGCCATCAAGTTGGCCACTGGCATTTGGTTGGTTATTGATTTGCCTCTGCTAAAGCACACTCACCAGCACCAGTTATCCCTCTCCACTCTCTGCATCACAGTGGTGCTTGGGGGCACAGGGATTTAGAGGATCAGAAGCACTGAACTGATGAGCTTGGTCCGGGCAAACCACACAGAGATGATGTGGATCCTGGTGCTATCTGTAGTGGCAGAGCGGGTTGCAGCAGCAGCAGCAGCAGCAATTATTCCGTATCAGATTGGTGCACAAAGCTTCTGTGCAAGGGAGCACTCCTTCCTTGGAGCATCTCCATGAGCTCTCACTTTGCCATGGGGGAAACTGTGCTTTGGTTAAATCCTGAAATGATGTCTTCAGCATGGATCTTGGTTCAAGACTCAGTGAGGACCGCCAGCAAATGGCACGTATGTGTGACAACAGTGCCATCTAGTGGGCACACACAGCTCCTACTTCATTTTGATGCAGCTTCCCATTGCTGCTTATCCCTTTCTGGTTTGGCCAATGCAAATACCTTGGCTTCACTGGGAAGGCATCTCCCACATTTTGAAGCAGAGGAGCTGCCCTTGGCTGCCCTTAAAGTCTTTCATTTAAGTCCTGGGCAGGCAGCCCATGCTCTGGCAGAAGGAAGAGGGATCACAATTTCAGGGAAGCCGGTGTACCTGATCAGTAGATCTTCTGCTCTGGATGCAGAAGGTCCCATGTTTGATTCCTGGAAATATCTGGAGAAAAAGTTGGGGGGAAAAACTTTCCTGAAGCTGTAGAAAGATATTGTGTGGGTAGTGGGATTGCTAGGGGGTCCATGGGATCCATGGGATATGGACCACACTGGGTGACACACTCGGGGGGTGTGATGTGGTGTTAAAAATTGTTAACAATGTGATGTGATGTTGTGTTCACATCACATGATGTTGATGTGATGTTGTGTTCACATCACATGAACAATGTGATGTGAACACATCACAACACAAACAATGTGATGTGAACACATCACAACAATGTGATGTGGTGTTAAAAATTGTTAAAAATGGTGTTAAAAATCGGGGGTGTGATGTGGTGTTAAAAATTGTGAAAATATTGGTATTTTTTCACTGGCAAAATTGCAAAAATCTTGTTGTTTTTTTTTATCATATTTGATGTGGAATCTCATGCAGAATATAGTGGAACAAACCATGTTGAAATATCTGTATTATATCAAAATTTATGGACAAATAACCTGAAAAGGAAAACACAACTGCTTTATGAAACAAAAAGTGGATTTGCTTAACTCAAAACTGATCCATGAGACCTGATTGTTCAGCCAATGAGGTATTGTTATGGCATAGAAGGGAACCAATCAGGTGTTTGGATAAGTCAGCTCTTATTTCCATGTATCACAGCTAACATGGTGATACATGTATCACAGCTAACATGGTGGTCTGTACTGTTGAAGAAAGAAAGAAAGAAAGAAAGAAAGAAAGAAAGAAAGAAAGAAAGAAAGAAAGAAAGAAAGAAAGAAAGAAAGAAAGAAAGAAAGAAAGAAAGAGATACCAACCCTAGTGATGCCACTGCATTTAGGCTGTGTGCATGATATTGTAATTTTTCTGTATGGCCTGGTATGGGAGGATGTCCATCCTGGGGATGATGCAATGATGCAAACCCTGGTGATGCCTCTGTGGGCCAAACAACGAGTACCATTAAGGTGCAATCCTAACCCACTTTCCAGCACTGGCTTGGCTGTGCCAGTGGGGCATGTGCTGCATCCTGCAGTTGGGGGGTAGTCAGTCACAGAGTGTTTGTTCCCTGACCTCAGAGCTGCGTTGCCCTGACCTCGGTGTTGGAACATGGGTTAGGATTGGACCCTAAATTTATCAATGAAAAATCATAGTTTCGTCAAAACACACAAAGCACCTGCTGCTGCAGATTGCACAGAATCTAAAAGGAATCTAGAATTAGGAAAATAGCTTTAAAGGCAAAGCATATACTTGGTATCTAGGAAACCCTTGGGTCCATTTTAGACATGGGGCAGTTCCCTTGGCCTGCCTCCATGCTCCCTTGATATTTGACCTCAAAACAAGACAGCCCACCCATCAGCCCTCTGAGCACTCAGCCCGCAAGACTACAAAACATCAAGTGAATGTGGTGCTGCCCACTCGGTGGCATAGCTAGAAGGGGTGCAAAGCATGAAGTTTTGCAGGGAGCCTCACTGCAACAGGCATGGGGCCCCTCCCCTTTGGAGCCAGGCGTATGCCTTCATTTTGCTCCCTCCCGCCCAGAATGGCTCTGAGGGGGAGGGGGCGTTTGCACGCTGTGGTGAGGCTACCTGCAAAACTTCATGCTTTGCACCCCCTCTATCACTGCACCCACTCACCCTGGGGAAAAGCACAAGTGCAAAATTCACAGGGCACTGAACTGGAATAATCAATTGGGGAAGAAAGGATGCTGAGTTTACAAAGGTCCATCTAGTCCAACTTCATATGTCTCGCAGTCGCCCATCTGATGTCTCAGGGACCACACTTTCAGCCTTTCATGGAATTTCTGGAACAAGAGCATATGGGTGAAAAATGCTTCTGAGAGGAGACATGATTGAGATGCACAAAATTACGCAGGTGATAGATAGAGTGGAGGTAAGGATGTTGTTTTTGTTGGAGTTGGTGCAACTGCTGTCCAGAGGGGGCAGAATGATGTCAAACTATGGCCCAGTGATTCTGGCCTTTCTACCTATTCTCCCTGTGATCCTTGTGGATGTGGCCCTAACCCTTTATCCTTTCCTTCTCCTCTGAGCACTTCCTCTTGTCCTCTGACCACCGACCTGTCAAGATACGCACACCAGGGCTCTGATGCCCAGGTCATCTTGAGCACAAGGCATGCAGGGTGAGGCAGCTCCAGGGCCTTGCTATCTCTAAGTGTTAGCTGAACCTCTGATCCTAATCAGGTGCTGTAAATATGCATTCTATGAAATTGTAAGTAAAACAACTTCATTTCTGTGCAGCTTTAACAAGCCATTGCCTCTTTGTCTTTTTATTGAATAGCAGTCAGCACCTGCATCCTTGTGCTACTCCCTTGCACCTGACATTCAGAGATAGGCTGCCTCTAAATTCCAGTGGTTGCATCTACTCATCATGGCTTGTAACCTGTGATGGACTTCTCCTTCAGAAATCTGTCCAATCCTCTTTGAAAGGCATCTAAGCCAGACACCATCCCACCTCATGTGCCAAGGAGTTCCACAGAATAATTACACACTGGGTAAAGAAATATTTTCCTTTGTCTGTTGTTCTGTCTCTCGCGACCCTCCATTTTAGTGGTTGTCCCCTGGTTCTGGTGTTGTGTGAGAGAGAAAACAACATCTCCACTCCATCCATCATCTGCATAATTTTGTACATCTCAATCATGTCTCCCCTTAGAAGCATTTTTCCCCCATATGCTCATGTTCCAGAAATTCCATGAAAGGCTATACTTGAAAGTGTGGTTTGAGCCACCAGGTGTCACACTTGGTTTTTTAGTCATATACTCTGTTTAAATTCTCATTGTTGGCTTTTATGTGATGGGGCTATAGATGCAATGCTTCTGTTAGCTTCTTGTAATATGTCAAATGCGACAACTGTCCCAATGGAGCAGGGACAGTCCCTATGTTCTAGTACATGTCTCTAGTAAATCACTGTTTCTCTTTGGGGGAGATGGGAAAGTTGCCTATAGAACATTTTATTTATGGAAATTCCTAGAGTTATCTTTAGGGCTCAGCCCTCTCAGCCCTCTCACCAGTGGCCTCTAGAAGCTGCATCTGTAGGGAAAGTTGGGTGCATGTCATCTCAAACGCACAGCCTCAGTGACGTAGCCAGGGCTTTTTTTGTAATGGAACGTCCCGGAACAGCGTTCCAGCACTTTTTTCCCTCCTCCCCGCCCTGCACTGCACTGCTGGCTAGGGAGGGATTCGAACCTCCAACCTTGTGCTCCACAGCCCAGCACGCTCTCCATTGGGCTATAGGAAAGCCTAGAGTTACAGTGTTCAGAACTAATATATAAGGTCCTGAGCCCAGCTGGTGGCCATCAGCGCCTCAAGTATTAGTTCCAAACACTTTGAGCCTAAGACTTCCTATGGCTCAATTGCTAAAGTGCTGGTCTGTGGAGCCAGAGGTTGGGGGTTCAAATGCCCATAAGGAATAATTTTTTTTCTTTTTTTTTTAGGTGGGGAGGTAAATAAATAAATAAAAGATTACACTTGTTAATCTTAAACTTGTTCTTGCAAGTGAGCTCCTGCACCTTTTTTTTTACAAAAAAAACACTGCCCCTGCCTCACAGCACTCACAGCTCTCGCCTGAGCCCAGCCCGCCTTTCCTCTCCCCGCTCTGCTTCCCGCGCAGCTTCCAAGCCGGTGGAGGGCGCAGGAACGTGTGCTGAGGAGGAGGATGATGACGACGACGACGACGACGACGACGACGACGACGAGGGACAGCCAGCCAGCGAGGGAGATGGGCTGCAGCACCCAGGTATTGGCTTGGCAGAGGGGGGGGAAGGAAGCTGGCTGGTGCAGCCCCTGCACCTGAGTAGCTGGCTGGTACAGCCCCTGCACCTGAGACAGCCTAGGCATGTCTACTCAGAAGTAAGTCTCATTGTGCTCAACGGGGCTTGCTCCTAGGAAAGGGTGCATAAACTTGCAGCCTGAGAGCCCAAGCCTATGCATGTCTACTCAGAAGTAAGTCTCATTGTGCTCAATGGGGCTTGCTCCTGGGAAAGGGTGCATAAACTTGCAGCCTGAGAGCCCAATCCTATGCATGTCTACTCAGAAGTAAGTTCATTTTTAGGGGGGAAGCACATACAAAATATTTTATTTCTCCTATAAAAAATGGTTTATAAATAAATAAATAAAAGATTAACAAGTTGTGAGTTCCTGCACCTTTTTTTTTAACAAAAAAAGCACTGGGCGTAGCTAATGATAATGTAGCCCGGTGCAATTGCTGCACAGCCACATAAATGCAGGTGTATGAAGGCACCACATCTGTCAGGAACAAGGGGTAAAACTACATTTCCCAGTCATCCTAGTACCTGGTTACTGTAGCAGTACCAAGCACTAAACACTGGAGAGGAGGAATAACCCCTTTCTTTCTCCTGCTGTAGCCGCCAGCAGATCAGGATCAGGACAGAAAGCAGCCAGGGGAGAAAGCAGATTAGCTGCTTGTTGTTGTGCAAACCGGTGGTGGGGGGAACCTCATGGGTGGATGGGGTGAGAGGCTCATGGAGGAGAGAGACCTCTCTGCATTGCACTCCTAGCTGGATGTGCACTTGACAGCACAGTCCTGTTCAGGTTTACTCAAAATAAGGCCCATTCAGTTCAGTGGGGCTTACTCTTAAGTAACTATGTATAAGATTGCAGCCACAGTCCAATTTGATTTAAATTTTGATTTAACCAACTCTTTCCTGATATTTTCCCAAGTCAATTCAAGGCAAAACAGGAGGAATTCACCAATCACTATTGAAGACTAGAGGGGGGGCAGGGCAGGGCAGGGCTGGCCCATCCTGGCAACATGTTGGTAGTCATGTTGGTGCCCACATCCAGTGCTTTTTTTGTAAAAGAAAAGTGCAGGAACTCACAACTCGTTAATCTTTTATTTATTTATTTATTTATTTATTTATTTATTTATTTTTAAACCATTTTTTATTGGAGAAATAAAAATTTTTATGTGCTTCCCCCTAAAGATACTTACTTCTGAGTAGACATGCATAGGATTGGGCTGTCAATCTCCACATCCCCTTCCCCCTAGCTACTTTTTCTACACATGGGGAAAAATACTGTACAGGTGCACTTGTAGCATGTAGTGTGGCACTACTTCGAGGAGAGGAAGCAGTGAATGGATTCCGAAAAATGGCTTACATGAGTTCCATGTAGTAAAATTACTCTAAGCAACTATGGGAGTAAGAACAAAAAAGGAATTCTTACACGAGAGGGGTCCTTAGGTGCACATAGAAACAGCTGCATTTGCAAACAAGCAATTAAATATGGTTTAATTCAGGTATCAGAATACTCTGTGTCTTTGGGAAGGCGCTTGGCATGCAATTGTATGTTCTCTGCTGCCCTGAGCAGCTGCTGTGCATTGCTGGAGAGGAGCTGCAAACGCTGGCTGGCGGGGGCCATGCTTGTGGGGGAAGGACGAGGAAGATCTCTGGCAAGGCTGGACAGCATGTTGTACACACGTAGAATCCCTTTTCACCTGCCCTTAGCATGTGAAAACGGGTGCAGATATAGATCTCTGCCAGGATTAAGAGCCCAATCCTAGGTATGTCTACTCTGAAGTAAGTCTCGTTCTAGTCAATGGAGCTTACTCCCAGGAAAGTGCCTAGGATTGCAGCCTAAGAGCCCAATCCTATACATGTCTACTCAGAAGTCCACTTTAGTGAATGGGGCTTACTGTGGATAGGATGCAAGCCTTAAAGTCCAATCCTGTGCTTGTCTACTCTGCCTCTGTTTTGCTCCCCCCCTCCTGGAATGCCTCCGAAGGGGAGGGGCCCCTGCAAAAAGGTGCAGGAACTCCATCCCCCCGCGTTCCATTAGAAAAAAAGCCCTGCCCACATCCATCCATTCAGCTCCTCCTCTTCCTTGTCCCACTGTTGAGGGCAGCCTCAAACAATGCCATGATCGTCCGCATTGAGTTTGCCCACATATATAATCTGCAGAATACATTTTTGTTGGTTTGTTTATTGATAGAGTACCCTCTCTGGACAGGGCATCTGTCAGACATGAGGGGATAGGTGCTTCTCCTCAGAGGTTCAACATCTAGAAATGGACACAAAGGAGACAACAAGGGAAGGGGAGTTGGTGGTAGAGTAAAAAAGGGAAGAATAGGCAGTTATTTCATGGACAACCACATAGACTTGGTTGCAACTGGGCAGTGGTCTTTAATTTGTTGGGAGCTGGGATGGAAGGAGTGGGTAGGTGAATGTCCATGGTTCCTTTTCTTCCTCTGCTGGTGGTGATCAATTAGCACTCACTGTTACCATGACATTATGCCCAACCTCCCCCCCCCCAGGCCAAAGGAGGTGCAAAGCAAGGCAGAAAAGCAGGGGGAGCATTGTGATGTGGAGGTGGGGGGGAGACAGTGGGGGGACCACTGAAGTCTGGGTGGCTCAGCCAGAGCAAAGCCAAAATCTCCAGGGGGATTTGTCTTAGACCCCCTAAGTCTAGCTACTGTTAAAACTCAAACAATGCTGCAACCCACCCCAGGCTTGATTGCCACCCACCTGCTGAACACCTTGGCCTTGCACTTCTTAAACAAAAGACTTCCCGTTTGACATCACTTCCTGTCTCTCACTTGGTTTATGGCAAGATCTGACTTGGAGGCACAGCTCCTCCCAGTGCCAACCACACAAAAAAATCAAATTTTTGTAGGGTAATTCCCATACACATAATCACAATAAGAAAAAAAAATGTGAATTAGCCGTTGCTTAAGAAGCTGCTGTTAAGCATTGTCTACTGATTGTAGCTCCTCAGGGCTCATAAGAACCCTGTTGGATCAGGCCAAAGGCCCATCTAGTCCAGCCTCCCTATATGTCACAGTGGCCCACTGGATGCCTCAGGGGGCACACAAGACAACAAGAGACCTGTATCCTGTTGCCATTCCTTTACAACAGGCTTTCAGGTATAAGCAACATCTCAAACCTGGAAGCTGCATGTAGTCATCCTGACCTGTGATTGATCTTTCCTCCAGAAATCCAGAGGAACCCTATCATTTCCTCCAGAAATCTGTCCAATCTCCTTTGAAAGGCATCTAGGTCACTTCCTGTGGCAAGGAGTTCCACAGATTAATGACTCTTTCCCAGCCCTACCAAGAGAGAAGACAGGGATTGAAACCTGGGGCATTCTGCAGGCTAAAGCGAGCCCTCTGCTACTGAACTAAGAAAGTTCCTGGTCAGAAGATGAAGCTGCTGTCTTGCTAGTTACATCATTGGTTTGTGCAGTTCAGTATTGCCTGCACTGACTATCAGCAGCCATCTAAGGTTCCAGACAGGGGTCTTTTGCAGGCCTACCTGGGACTGAGCCTGAGATCATCCACATACAGAATGCTCTACCAAAAAGTTAATGTCCCTTCTCCGGCATCATATACTACTGTATTCAAAACTGTCTCCCCTAGTCCCTGAGAATGATTCTGCTAGTGTTCCTTCTGGGGCTGACCGTCCCCACTCCTAAACATTGTGTTTCACTTCTGGTGGAGGGGGGAGGAGAACATCTTCAGGGAGCTCAAAGTGGTAATGGGCCATGAAGCATATGGCATGAAGTTCTGCCACCTCGAGAGCCATATGTGCAGGCCTGCCGACTGCCGCGATGTGATACACTACAGATAATATCCGTGATAAATTATTCATTTAACCAAAAATTGTACATCAAACCTCAGCAGCTGGTAAAAGCTGGAGTGGTGCCCAGTACATTAAGGGAAGTTTGCTTCCTCAAAGCTGACTGTTCTTTGGGGGATTTGAATAATGCATGTTACCCTGAAAGCTAATGCTGTACATATGCGTTCAAAGTTATTATTAACCTCATCAAGTTGAGGAGGAGGGGAGAAAATGGCTGCTGGTTGTTTCTTTTTCCTTTGCCTCAGACATTCGGGACACTGGGGAGGTTTTCAGGACCAGCGGAGAAAGGTTACCAGCATCTTTATTGGAAGGCCAAGAACCTGGCAAAGAGCTGAGCCTTCATTCAAAAGTACTTCATGTACATTATCTCAGGGTTGCAAGAGCTGCACAACAACCCTATAAGGTAGGCCAGTAGCATTTAGCCTCACTTGTAGATGAGAGGCTGAGACGGTGGTAGTTTGTCTGAGGGCATCTACCTCTCCTGGCCAAGGTGAGATTTGAACACGCCTACTTTTAAGCACATCTGGTGTCCTGCATAGTGTTTTAACAGACCTCCCACAATGTGAGGAGTGGGTGTCTTTGAGATGCCAAATGGAATATGCACATTTAATTGGGACCCATTCATTTGTCTTTCTTTCAACAAACCCAATAGACAAAGCAGAGGTAATTGAGGAAGATTATACCCTAGGAGGAAATCTGATTACAACTGCCGGAATAAATATAACCAAAACTGGAAATTAGCCCTTGCACCCTCAATTAAACAATAGTTAATGGAGATCATGGAAAATGCTATATATGACTGAAGAACATGGGGGGGCAAGGTTGCAATCCAAAGACCCTCATTCCTCAGCTGCAGTGGCCATGGCAAGACACAATGTGTATTGTGGATGTGGTGCCCCATGGGGGAGGACCGATGTGGTCCGTTCAAGTGGCCGATTATTAATTATTATTATTAACAGTATTTATATTAATAAATCAAGTGGCAGGGGGGCCCTGTTATCCACACCTGATCCATCCTCATCCTCGTTACTGCCTCTTGCACTTCCTGAATTTGGAAAGAAAGAGTACACAACAGGGGAGGAAATGGAGGAGAGAAGAGTCATGGCCTTGCAGAGACACCTTGGGCCACCATTCTCCTAGGAGACACCTTGGGCCACCATTCTCTTCACCTCTGCACTTGTGCTCCATTGCCTTCTTCCTCTGCAAATCCAGGTGGTGCAGGAGGATGGTGACTGAGAAGGAAGAGGAGGCCACAGTCATCAGGTCTTCATTCCTGCCAGCACCCCACTGGGTGCATCACCAGATAAGAGAGGCAACACCTGGCATTTCACCTCACAGGCCCCCAGATTTGGGGCTGGTTGGGAGCAATGTAGCAACATGAGCAGCATGATCTGATCATGACAAACACACATCTGTCTTCATTATCTGGTTTCTCCCCCTTGCCACTTGCCAGCAGGATCTGTGATGGAATGAGGTCCAGGAGATGGGGTGGGGATGCAGAGCTTGAGAACGCAAATAAATATTTCACCAAGCCTTATCCTATGGGGATGGCAACATAAATAAAGGGAAAGAGCAAGGAGAACGACTTCAAAACCATTTGGCTTAAGTCAGCTGCGCCTCTGCAGGAGTCAAATGGATCAGAGAGATTTATTCCCAAGCAAAAATGGAAAGGGAGGGAAGTGAGAGATATTTTTATTCTAATTTGCCTTGACATGCATGCAAGTGGCACAAGGAGTGTGCCAAGAGGTCAGGAGGGAACAGTTGACATGATCTGCCTCCTCCTGGTGATGTATTGTAGTCAAAACTGTTAACTCATAAAAGGCCTGTTTTGAGCTGCTGGGATGCTAAAGAAGGGAGGATGAGCTAAAATCCTGCTTTGGGCCATCCTAAATAACCATCCGCTGAGCAGGGTTGTAGCAAAACATGAATGCTACTTTGCTTTAAGGACTTTGGATGTCCTTTTGAGTTTTGCTAAATGTACAGTTGAAGTTTAGAGCAGCATTGAGACTGTGGGTTGGGACCTGCTTGCTGGGTCGTGTGAGCCAATTTCAGGTGAGTCGCATACCACTTAGCTTAGCTGTTCTTCAAAATCCAGAGCTGAAAATACAGGGCACAGAGCAACTGGGCAGGGCAGACCCTGGTGGGAGAAAGGCCAGGTGCTTTTCAATATTCAAATAGGTGGGAAGATGGGATGCTGGAAGGGGTGAGGGTTGTGTGCATGGAGAAGCCTGTTCTGGTTTGACTTCCAAGCTGGAATGTTTGAATTCCAAGCTATACAAAATAACACATGCACACTGTGTAATGGGACCTTTGGTTGATCATGGCTTAGGGGATGGTCATGACATAACTCCTAGGTTAATGACATCACTTCCAGTGGGTTCTGACAGATTGTCATTCTAAAAAGTGGGTTCCCATGCTGAAATATTGAGAACCACTGGGTTGGAGCAATTGGATGGAGTTGGGTAGTAGATACATCTGCACTGATCACAGACAGACAGATGGAGTAGTCAAAGTGCTGCTGCTGTTCTTTGCCAGGACACTCTGGTCTTACTGGTAACTCTAATACATGTGTTCTGGTCTAATATCGTGTGTTCTGGTCACGATAAGGAAACCGGATTTCTTGACGTGCTAAATGACTGTGGCTTAGAGCAGCTAGTCACGGAGCCCACCAGAGGACACGTGACTCTGGATTTAATATTGTGCAGTACGCAGGACCTGGTTAGAGATGTAAACGTTACTGAGCCATTGGGGAACAGTGATCATGCTGCGATCCGTTTTGACATGCACGTTGGGGGAAGAATACCAGGCAAATCTCTAACAAAAACCCTTGACTTCAGACGGGCGGACTTCCCTCAAATGTGGAGGCTGGTTAGAAGGAGGTTGAAAGGGAGGGTAAAAAGAGTCCAATCTCTCCAGAGTGCATGGAAGCTGCTTAAAACAACAGTAATAGAGGCCCAGCAGAGGTGTATACCGCAAAGAAAGAAGGGTTCCACTAAATCCAGGAGGGTGCCCAGCCAAGTTAGAGAGGCTGTGAAGGGCAAGGAAGCTTCCTTCCATAAATGGAAGTCTTGCCCTAATGAGGAGAATAAAAAGGAACATAAACTGTGGCAAAAGAAATGTAAGAAGGTGATACGGGAGGCCAAGCGAGACTATGAGGAACGCATGGCCAGCAACATTAAGGGGAATAATAAAAGCTTCTTCAAATATGTTAGAAGCAGGAAACCCACCAGAGAAGCGGTTGGCCCTCTGGATGGTGAGGAAGGGAAAGGGGAGATAAAAGGAGACTTAGAGATGGCAGAGAAATTAAATGAGTTCTTTGCATCTGTCTTCACGGCAGAAGACCTCGGGCAGATACTGCTGCCCGAACGGCCCCTCCTGACCAAGGAGTTAAGTCAGATAGAGGTTAAAAGAGAAGATGTTTCAGACCTCATTGATAAATTAAAGATCAATAAGTCACCAGGCCCTGATGGCATCCACCCAAGAGTTATTAAGGAATTGAAGAATGAAGTTGCAGATCTCTTGACTAAAATATGCAACTTGTCCCTCAAAATGGCCACAGTGCCAGAGGATTGGAGGATAGCAAATGTCACGCCTATTTTTAAAAAGGGAAAGAGGGGGGACCCGGGAAACTATAGGCCGGTCAGCCTAACATCCATACCGGGTAAGATGGTGGAATGCCTCATCAAAGATAGGATCTCAAAACACATAGACGAACAGGCCTTGCTGAGGGAGAGTCAGCATGGCTTCTGTAAGGGTAAGTCTTGCCTCACGAACCTTATAGAATTCTTTGAAAAGGTCAACAGGCATGTGGATGCAGGAGAACCCGTGGACATTATATATCTGGACTTTCAGAAGGCGTTTGACACGGTCCCTCACCAAAGGCTACTGAAAAAACTCCACAGTCAGGGAATTAGAGGACAGGTCCTCTCGTGGATTGAGAACTGGTTGGAGGCCAGGAAGCAGAGAGTGGGTGTCAATGGGCAATTTTCACAATGGAGAGAGGTGAAAAGCGGTGTGCCCCAAGGATCTGTCCTGGGACCGGTGCTTTTCAACCTCTTCATAAATGACCTGGAGACAGGGTTGAGCAGTGAAGTGGCTAAGTTTGCAGACGACACCAATCTTTTCCGAGTGGTGAAGACCAGAAGTGATTGTGAAGAGCTCTAGAAGGATCTCTCCAGACTGGCAGAATGGGCAGCAAAATGGCAGATGCGCTTCAAAGTCATGCACTTTGGGGCAAAAAATCAAAACTTCACATATAGGCTGATGGGTTCTGAACTGTCTGTGACAGATCAGGAGAGAGATCTTGGGGTGGTGGTGGACAGGTCGATGAAAGTGTCAACCCAATGTGCAGCGGCAGTGAAGAAGGCCAATTCTATGCTTGGGATCATTAGGAAGGGTATTGAGAACAAGACGGCTAATATTATAATGCCGTTGTACAAATCTATGGTAAGGCCACACCTGGAGTATTGTGTCCAGTTCTGGTCGCCGCATCTCAAAAAAGACATAGTGGAAATGGAAAAGGTGCAAAAGAGAGCGTCTAAGATGATTTCGGGGCTGGGGCACCTTCCTTATGAGGAAAGGCTACAACGTTTAAAAGGGGATTGGACAAGTTTCTGGAGGAAAAATCCATTATGGGGTACAAGCCATGATGTGTATGCGCAACCTCCTGATTTTAGAAATGGGTTATGTCAGAATGCCAGATGCAAGGGAGGTCACCAGGATGAGGTCTCTTGTTATCTGGTGTGCTCCCTAGGGCATTTGGTGGGCCGCTGTGAGATACAGGAAGCTGGACTAGATGGGCCTATGGCCTGATCCAGTGGGGCTGTTCTTATGTTCTTAATAGCTGGGGCATCTCCTTTGTTTGTGCAGTCTCTTGAAACCAAACTGGAAGTCTGCAACTAAAGGAGGGCAGTATGAAGGAGTGGACTGGGGGCCCTTGCCTCCTGCCTCAGTGGCTTGAATTTATTTCTTGTGCCCCTCCCAGAAACCCAGGTTTGAATCTCAACCCTGTCTTGTTTTGTTGCATGAGTGGAATATGGA
Source organism: Tiliqua scincoides (assembly GCF_035046505.1). Taxonomy (NCBI): domain Eukaryota; kingdom Metazoa; phylum Chordata; class Lepidosauria; order Squamata; family Scincidae; genus Tiliqua; species Tiliqua scincoides. The sequence goes on from NC_089834.1 coordinate 4,578,072, forward strand.
GCATGACGGACTTCATGACTCTGTGTTCATGTATGAAAATAATCCCAACATTTACAAGCTGCCAACCCTGGCTGGAACCACCAGCCTTCTTGACGGCATAAGAATATCTTCTCATCTCCCTCTTCATTGTAAGCTCCTCTAAACAATCTCTGGCAACTCTAGTCAGCTGGGATACAAATATTCTTTTATTACTAGCCATAATTTATCGGCCTCCTGCATCCAGAGGGCTTCTGCCACCCTCAGCTTCACCTCAATGAATCTTTATTTTAGACTGAAAATGAGCAGTCAATAGTATTTACTTCCTATTTTCATCTTTATCACAGCAGTGGGGGGGGGGGCAGGGGAGGCAGCTGTGAACTTCTATTGACCCTTCACACAAGCTGCTAATCACAACAGTCCATCAAAAGAATCCAGGAGTCATCTCTCTGGGTTATGGATAGTGTTAGCCAGTGAAAGGCATGGAAAGCATTCCCCCCACCCCATTTAAATGTACTTCTGTTTCATCCTCCACTCCACACTGCCCCAAGTTATAAGAACTTCCAGAAACTGCTTCACAGTTGGTTTACTGTGAGATGGGGCAGGGATTGTAGGTCAGCGGTGAAGCAGCTTGCATGCAGCAGGTCCCAGATTCAAGCATCAAGCTGGTCTGGGAAAGACCCAGGGAAGCCACCATCAGCTAGCAAATAAAATACTTCTTTACCCAGCATGCAGGGTTCCATGTCTGTGGAACTCCTTGCCACATGATCTGGCCTAGATGCCTTTAAAAGGGGACTGGACAGATTTCTAGAAGAAAAGTCCCTCACAGATTAGAAACCATGATGGATATGTGCATAAGTTAATTGAGGTTGCCTGGATTTAGCCAGGTGCAAAGGAATGGCAACAGAATGTGCAAACGAATGGCAACAGTATGTAGGTCCCTTGTTGGGTGCTTCCTGAGGCATCAGGTGGGCCACTGTGGGACACAGGAAGCTGGACGTTCTTAGGATGCTGATGGACCAGTACTCTAACACTGCAAGGCTGTTCCCCAAGAGAAATGTTGGCCAAGTGTCTCTTCAAACTGGGAAAGGCCATGCTGCACAGCCTGCCTCCAAGCAGGCCGCTCAGAGGCCAGGGTTTCCCACTTGTTGAGGTCCACTCCTAAGGCCTTCAGATCCCTCTTGCAGATATCCTTGTATCGCAGCTGTGGTCTACCTGTAGGGCGCTTTCCTTGCACGAGTTCTCCATAGAGGAGATCCTTTGGGATCCGGCCATCATCCATTCTCACGACATGACCGAGCCAACGCAGACGTCTCTGTTTCAGTAGTGCATACATGCTAGGGATTCCAGCACTTTCCAGGACTGTGTTGTTTGGAAATTTGTCCTGCCAGGTGATGCCGAGAATGCGTCGGAGGCAGCGCATGTGAAAAGCATTCAGTTTCCTCTCCTGTTGTGAGCGAAGAGTCCATGACTCGCTGCAGTACAGAAGTGTACTCAGGACGCAAGCTCTGTAGACCTGGGTCTTGGTATGTTCCGTCAGCCTCTTGTTGGACCAGACTCTCTTTGTGAGCCTGGAAAACGTGGTAGCTGCTTTACCGATGCGCTTGTTTAGCTCGGTATTGAGAGAAAGAGTGTCAGAGATCGTTGAGCCAAGGTACACAAAGTCATGGACAACCTCCAGTTCATGCACAGAGATTGTAATGCAAGGAGGTGAGTTCACATCCTGAACCATGACCTGTGTTTTCTTAAGGCTGATCGTCAGTCCAAAATCTTGGCAGGCCTTGCTAAAATGATCCATCAGTTTACTCACAAGTAAGTCCCACTGTATTAAATAGCACTTATTCCCAGGAAAATTGGCATAGGCTTAATGTTACAAGAGCTATATACTGTCTCTCAGGTAGCCTATGCAAAAGACAGTGGCCAAGACATTAATATAGGCCCCTGGGCAAATTTCTCCATTTGCTTGCTGCTGGTTCTTCTCAGATAAGAGCTTTTTAACAATAGTTTCAAGGCTACACCTGAGTGCGCCTGATGATGATGCTCCTGCTGTAGGAGAAGTGCCAGAGTTCTGCTTCCCCATCCCCAATCCTCCTCAACTACATCTCTGGGTCATCTCTGCACCCCAGGGCAGGTCTGTGATATGCTCCCTCCATCATGCCACCCCCCCTCTTCGGGATACTCACCAAGGCTCAAGGAGTCTCATGCGATGTTCAACACCACTCAAAAAGCCCTCTGGGGCTTCTCATGTGGTTTTAAACAATACTTCCATTTCCCTACGAAACCGGACATATTGCTTAAGACCCGGCAAGATGCCTCAGAAGGCTTTTCATGTACAGGTGCTTCACCTGCCAGTAGAAGGATTCTGACAAGCAGGCGAGGCAGCCTAGTGGGTGGACACAGCAGCAGCAGGGGTGCTACGAGTGCAGTCCTCAGGATCTCGCCACCCACCCCAGCCCCAGGTCCGACATTGCTCTGGGAATATTTTCAGCGACCTGAAATGAACCAGAAAAGCACCACTGGAGAATTGGTGCTCTTGGAATTTGGACATTTCAGAGACATTCAGCCATGCTGCAAGGCTCTTGTCTTGCAGACTTGGTAGCTGGTATGGCTGTCTCACCTATGCAACAAGTTTCCTTCCAAATATGCAGGGATGGACAAACTGAGCATGGCTTGGCTCAAGTCAAGTCACTGAGTCTCTGCCCCCCATGACTCAACTCGAAAACGAGTCATAACGGGGGCACTTTCTGAGTTGCCAAGTTGCCCTTTTGCAACTCAATAGGACTAGAGTTGAGTTGCCCCCATGGAAAAAAATGGGGCTACTGCTGGGCTCTGCTAATGTCCCTGCCCATCTGTGGGAGGGGGTGGGAGGGACTGCATGAAAGCAGGGACTGAAGTGGCAAGAGGGAGGAGGGTGATGTGCAGCAGCTGTGAGGCTTACCAGGACAACCCAATCCTTGGCAGCTCTACACAGAAGTAGTCTCACCTTAGCAGGTCATTCAGTGAGGGTTGCTCCCCTCAAGTGACAATGGAGCTCACAGCAGCCATGCAGTGGAAACATGATCACTATGAACTGCCTCCCCCTCCACTCCTCTGCCTCCTTCCCCTCCCTGGGGTTCTCCAGTCAATTGTAAGGCAAGAACCCCCTTGGGCTCCTCCTCCTGTCCTACCTCAGCCAAAGAAAATATCAGACCACCCATCCTTCATCCAATGACCTTCAGATCTTTCAGAGATGGGCAAAACAGCCTGCTCCTGCCTCTCTCCCACTTGATCAGATGCAAAACAAACATTAACCCTTCCCCGCCTCCTGGATGGAATTTCCTTGCTGCTTGCCCAGTCTGAATGATGGCCCCATGAGGTTTTCCATGCTGCAAAAACAGCAAGTAAGCACACCCAGACACAGATAAGCTCGAGTCTGTGTGCATGGGATCAAGTGCTGAGTCAAGGGGCCCTTGCCTCGAGTGTTTTGCTGAGAATTCCACATGTGCGACTCGGATGTCCACAAGTCAGCAAAAAACATGCATTTTCACAACTCCAAGTTGAGTCACCTGACTTGTGTTCCCATCCCTGCCAAATAGCCAACGGCCATGATTAAGCCCCTTGTGAGCGACTTCCAGTTGAGTTTCGGCCCTATGGAGGAGGTCAATGTCATGGCAAATCAACTCTTTGCCCCCATTGCCACCCCAGCCTGGATCAGCTCCCTTTTTATACCCACTGCGACCCAGGAGGAAAGCTCTGCTCAACTGTTGCAGTTTTACCCTTTGGTTCTAATTCTACTTTCAGAGACAGCTGAGAATAAATTATTCCTTTCTTCCATATGACAGCCCTGTAGGTATCTGAAGAGAGCTATCATATCCCCTCACAGCCTTCTTCTCCAGGCGGAACATGCCAAGTTCCCTCAACCTTTCCTCCAGGGCTTGTCCTCTAGCCCCTGATCAACCTCGTCGCTTTCTTCTGAACCTGCTCCAGTTTGGCTGCATCTTTCAAGGGACATGAAGTCTGTAGTAGTTCATAATGGCTCTCTCACACAATTAAGACTTCACCATGGATTTGGAGATAGAGCTCAAATGACAGCAGACAGCTTTAATATCAACCCTTCATTACCATTTAGAGAATTAACCACACTGTAATTTTTTTCCCTGTCAATTAAGTGACTAAAACCCAGGTGCCGAGAAAGGAGAATAACAACCCAGATCACCCATTAAAAAGGGGAATTTCTTTTGCTCTAAAATCCAAATTAACTGACTGTAGTGTTAAACTGTTAAACTTTATGTGCCATCTGTGTTCCAGGTCATCAGTGCCAATGGAGCAATCAGATTTCAGAACTATCCTAATTAGAGCCATGACATATAACTTCCCTTGATATTAGTGGTGCAATCTAGGGTTGTTGGGGTCAGGCACCAGCCAAGGCACCCATCTCCATCAGAGGACAAACCCTTTCGCATGCACCCTTGCCCTGATTTTGATAGCAGTGCCATCAGCAGTGGCGGCACTCAATGTGACATCAGGGAGCAGACAGAGGGTACCATGGCGGGGCTCATTGGAGACATACCTCATTGGAGGGTACCGTGGAGACAGCTAATTTCCCCTAATATTTGGTCAGTCTGAACCATATACCATATATGGTCCCTGTTTAAAGGTTCCAGGAGCTCTTCTGAGAATTAGGAACTAATTCATAAAGCAGGGAATCAGCCCAAAACATAGAGGACAATTATGTGGGGAAATCAAACCTTTGTTTGTTTTGTTGTTATTTTAAATTGTAGCCAAATTCCTGCCTCTATGAATAGCTTCTATTGAAATCTTGGCCTAAAAGGCTATATTGCCTTTTGTTAGCTATATCCCCTCTCTTTGCTCTCTTTGCTCCCTACTCACGAGGGCCTTCAATGGCCTCTAGTAACTGCACTGGGTTAGTGCAGGGGCCACCAGTTCTAATCCTGGCTGGTATCAGCAAATATTGTATATGTTAAAATAAATATCTAAGAAGGGAAATTGCAATTATGATGCAATGTGAAAATCACCCAGCCTTGCCGTTTAAATAAATAAATAAATAAATAAATAAATAAATAAATAAGACGAAAGGGATAGCTGCTCACTGGGGAAACCCCATAAACAAATAAAATACATGGGGAACCTGAAGGAAATTCTGAGAGGCCCACGTGGCACCAGGGAGCCTCAAAGCTGCAAGGAGCGAGCTGGGAGAGACCAAGCTACAGAAAGGAGCTGAGGAGAGAGCTGCAGGAAGGAGCCCCTGGGAGAGCCTCTGAGAACCAGGGAACAACCATCCAGCCTTTGCCTCAAGTCCTGCTGCCTCCTGCCTGCCTAGTGCCTGCCTCAGGTCCTCACTCAATCAGGGAATTTGGAACAAGGTTATTTTGTTTGGTTTGGTTCAGGTTCCACTCCTTCTAATAAAAGCCTTAAACTCAGTTTGGTCTCTTTCAATCCTGCATAACAAGTCGATCTCACAGATAAGTCAAGGGCAGATTTTGAGCAAAAACAATCATGGTATTTTATATGACCCTCAGATAAGTCAGGGGTTAAACTTACGGGGGTGTCTGACTATAGTTTTGTCTGATTTTACCTGAGGCCACATCCTGAAAAATAACCTACCAATAATTCTTACCTAAGAATGGTACAGTCTCAAATTCATTTAAAATATAGTAAAAGATTTTTATTCTTTAACTTTTTGAATTCTGGTCTTCACAACCTTTTTGTAAACACTATCAGAGTTAGTGCACTGCAAACAACATACCAGTAGAACAGTGGTTCCCAACCTAGGATAGAATCATAGAGTTGGAAGGGACTTCCAACCCCCTGCCTTAGGCAGGATACATGTACCCCCAGGTGCACTCGACAGGACCTTTAGGGGTACTTGAAAAAGAATTGAATAATGGCAGAAAAAGGCAGGTCATGCTCCAGAATGCCTTGCAGGGCCAGCAAGGCAGGAAGGGAGGTAATTGTGAAAGCCCCACCAATAGCTAGTTTTTGGTCATCAATTCATGTGTGAATCTATGACTGAAAACTAGCACAGTAAAAAAAAGCTTGAACATAATATGGAAAGTGATCAATCACCAATAATTTCTCAGGACACTTCAGGTGCAAAACAGTGCAAAGGCCGAGTCTTCACTTCTTCAAAGAGAAAATACTGTGATGAATACATGAGGACTGGGTTTTCATAGAGGGCTTATATTATTCATATTAATTACAAACATTCAGCTAATATGAGGGGTACCGTTTATGGAATGGGCTGCCAAGTGAAAAAAGGTTGGGAACCATTGCTGAAGAACCATGAATCAGATCCTTCTTTAAGGTGCCTGGTGTGTTAAGCCAGAGGCTCTATATATGACATCCAACTTCTAACACATAACTGGGAGTGGGCAACTCAATTCACAGCAGAGGGATAAGCAACCCAGTGTGAGGCAATGTGCAGCTGTTGACTTTCCCAAGGCACATGGCTGGCTTGCTTGCATGCACCCTCAAGCCCTTCCTCCAGAGGACATTCTACTTCTGACCATCAAACGCCTGAGGAATTATGGGTCTCTCTCTTCCGCCTCTTTTCTTGGGGGGTGGGGGAGTGAAAATGCAATCCTGATTGATGGAGAGAGGACATGTCTCCTAAGAGGAGGAAAGTCATTTCATGTTTAGATCCCCCTCCTATCTTCCAATGGCGGAACTCAAGGCAGCCTATGTGGGACTCTTGGGTGATTCCCCCCCAGGCATTAACAAGAGTTAAGAGATTGAAAGCCCAATTCTATGCATGTCTCCTCAGAAGTAAGTTCCATAATAATAACAACAACAACAACAACAACAACTCGGTATTTATATACCGCCTTTCTGGTCATCGGATTACTCCTCTGACTTTATTCAAGGCGGTTTACATAGGCAGGCATTTCTAAATCCCTCAAGGGGATTTTTACAATCATAAACGATTCTCTCTTTCAAGAACCACACAACATTTCAGATGGATCTTCCTGGTCCAATCTCACTTCTGGCCTCCAGTGCCCCCCACGCAGGCTGACAGCAGCTCCCACATGGAGGGCAGCCAAGACACTTCTTCGCTCAGAGCAGATGGAATAACTCGGCTCAGCTTGTCAGCTGCTTCAAGGTCTTGCCGTTCAGGGAGCTGGCGACCTTCTGATGTTATCTTCGGGCTAACAGAAGCTCTATCCTCTGAATCAGACCTCCTGCCCCCTTATAGTCAATGGGGCTTACTTCCAGGAAACTTGTAGTCTAAGGCTGTAGTCTAAGGCTTAAATCCTTAGCTTAAATTTCAGCTTGTAGTCTAAGGCTGAAATCCTATGCATACTTTCCTGAGAGTAAGCCGTAAAGCCGTGAAGACAATGAGACTTACTTCTGAGTAGACAAGTATGGGATTGTGCTCTGAGCAAGAGAGTTGGCTGCATCATCTATGGGGTGGCATATTGGAGGGGGGGGCATATTTGCTTTATTGTGTCCCTTTGCTTTATTCAGCCATCAATGGATTCAACAAAAAGGGGGGAGGGAGAGAACAGAGGATGAGAAGAGGGATTGGAATCCCCCAGCTTGAAGCCAGCTGTTCTCAGGACAAGATCCTGGAAAACTCCACCCCAACCCCCCATTTCAGAGCCTTGCAGCTGCCTCCCTCAGAGTGCCAAAGGAAGTTCCCGGCCTGCCGGGCTCCCAAAGGTGGATCTTCCATGCCATGATCCATTGTTCCTCGCCCCCCCTTACTCCACACCAAGCACCTTGTGGCTGGCTGCAGCTCTACAGAACATGGGCTGCCTTGCCAAAGTGCACTGGAAGCCCCCGTGGCCACTCTGTTTTCACACAGGATGGAACGATGGAGCGGCCGCGGGTGGGGAGAAGCTTAGCAACCAGGGATTGAGCATGACTCCCAGGATGGGGCTCCCCCCTCAGTGGCACCTGCCTGCCCGCGCCAGCCTGGCTCCTCTTGCCCGGCTGGCTTCTCCTTCAGCAGCACTCCCGCACAGACGCACACCGTGGGGAAGCCACTGCTTCTCCCTCCATTCCTGCTGCGGCCATGAATGGGTTCAGCAGCGCCAGGACGGCCAACCTCCTCAGGCTCAGTGAGGAGATGGGCAGGCTGGGAGTGCTCAAGTGAAGGAGGCGAGGTACTGCAGGGTGCACGTAGCCAAACCAAGGCTCCACCTCTGCCCCAAGCGACCTCGGAGATAAGGCAAAGTAAGAATCTAAGCCTGATTTATTGTCAGAAATTTCTTGCCCTATAGGCGAGTATCTGCGGTAATTCTTTTCTTTCCTGGTCCCCAACACAGAGAGATAACAGCAGTTTACCTGCCAAAATGCCAAAAAGTTTACCCACCCTTACCTTAGGTATTTCAGGCCGCTTTATGGGCATCATTGGTTAAATCAACAATTTTCAACCTTTTTCATCTCATGGCACACTGAAAAGGTGCTAAAATTGTCAAGGCACACCATCAGTTTTGTGACAGTTGACAAGCCACACCATGCTGCTGGCAGGAGATGGCATCCCACAGTGGCTCTGCTGACAAATGATTCTCCCTCAAACTCCCATGGCACATCTGCAGACCATCTGCAGTGTGCCATGACACAGTGGTTGAAAATGGCTGGGTTAAACTGTGAACAAGACAACAGGAAGAGGCTGAAGACAACTCGTTATGAATTAAATTGTTGCCATTTACAATTAGTTCTGGATTTTCCTTCCCCATCTGTCCCCTTGGTTCTACTTCCATTCACTTGCAAAGGGCTGGAAGCATTTCAGCATCAGAGAATCGATGCTTGTAAGACGTCAGCTGTTGGTACAAAAACAAAGAGCATCTCTGTCTCCCTACAATGCCAGGCCTTTGGCAGTACAGAGCTACTCAGAATCAGCAGAGGCTAATATCAAGCTGATTAGGCCATTTTTATTCTCAAAAGGATGCTGGTTATAAGATTTAAAAGATCCCCAGATCATGCGGCCTCATTAATTCCCCATTTGGGCTCAGGTGTCATGAGGAAGCCACATTAAACCACCCGCCTGGGGTAATTCTCAGCGGCGGAAAAATGATGTTTGATCCCCCTTTGCACTTCAGGCAACCCATATAAAAAAGGCATCATTGATTTGCTGTCCCTATTATTTTCCACCAAAGAGCCCTCCACAGCCTTAATAGCACCTCTCCAAAACTTTGAAGGCAGATTTGTGGTTTCCATGGGGACAAAAATGACCCATAATACTCTGACTACTTCAGTTTAAAATGGAGAACATAATGGGAAGGATAATAGAATTGCCTCTTTTGAAAAGAAAAGAAAAAGGAACACTTGTGAGAATGAAAAAAGATGTTACAGTGAAGAGATTTGGCTTGGCACTCAAAAGAGCTTTTGTGTTAAAACGTGCAGGAGGCACTTGTTGGAAAAATAGACCCTGAGCCATCTGGTCCCAAACAGAAGTGAGGAGGTGCAGCCCTTGAAGCCAAGACAAACTTTGCATTCTAATAGGCTCTTTGGCTGAGTTTTCCCACTTGTTTCCTAAAAATCAGTGATAGATGCACAAGCAGGGCCATGCTTTAGGGTGGCAGCCTGATGGGGAGCCCTCCTATGGCTCCCCTCCTGGTCTGTCCCTCTCATTCCCTGTAATGGGAAAGGAAGGGGAGGACAGAGCAGATGTGTGTAGGAATAGAGAGAATGGTGGGCTAGTTGCAGGGGTGTCCAAACCTTTTGGCAGGAGGGCCACATCATCTCTCGGACATTGTGTCGGGGGGGGGCAGGAAAAAAGGAATGAATTTACATTTAAAATTTGAATAAATTTACATGAATGAATATATTAGAGATGGAACTTATACAAATGAATGAAGTGATATAAGGCCTATACAAGACCTTGCTCAAAGCAAGGCCAGCCTTTCCTTCGCTGCCACTGCTGCATCACAAACGTGAAACAGCAAGCAGTGGAGGGAGGCCTCATCCCACAACTCACGCAAGAGGTCAAACAGTTGCCCTCATGCTGACAGCAGTGGTGTCAATCCAGTGCAAGCTCCAGCAAGTCTCTGGAGGGCCAGAGGCTCTGGGGGCTCCCCGTGGGCCAGATTGGGAGTCCTTGAGGGCCACAAGTGGCCCCCGGGCCAGGGTTTGGGCACCCCCAGGCTAGAGTATCCACATTTTCTCCTCTGCTCCATTCCACTCTTCCTTTTCAGGTCCAGAGAAAGGGAAGAGGATGGTTTTAGCTGAAGTGTTGCTGGGCAAGGGACAGGGATCAAGTCATGACAACTCATGAAAACATTTCCACAACTTGTGTCAGCTTGAGTCACAGACATCACTTACGACTTGGCTCCAGTGACCAGAAATGAATCATGACTCAGATTGACTGGAGAGATGACTTGCTATGTGTGTGTGTGCGCGCACTTGCTTCCTCTTTATGCCACTTCTGTGTCATGCCAAAGACCAAGTGTGGTGACCAGGAAGCTGGTATTCAGATTGACAGCAGCAGCAGACATGGTGGGAGGAGGGCAGGTTGATTCCAGGAGGCAAAGAGGAAGGCTTAAAGTTTTTTTTTTCTTTTTTGGCTGCGCAGACCTGGGGGGGGAGACCAGAAGATAGTGGGGGCAGCCAGGACATGGGGGAGGGCTCTCTTGCTGATTGAGGAACTGACAATTGGATGAGTGGGTGGCCTGAATTTTCAACACATTGTTGACCACAGAGGGAATGGGAACATCATGGGAGTGTTAAATGAGAACTTCAATACATACACACCCCACCAGCACCTCCGTTTTTCTGTGGAGTTGTGCCTGAGTTGTGCCTCAATTCATTTCTGCTAATGACTTGTGTCTCAAGTCAAATTATTCTATAAGCGGCTCAGGTTGAGCTACCACAGTTGTGCACTATGACTTGTGAGTCGAGTCAGAGGTTGGTAACTTGCAACTCGACTCAGGCTCAGTGACTCTAGCACATCCTTGGTGAGGGGAAGCAGTATTTGGTGCTCCAGGGATTTTCAGGTTGCTGGAGGCTTTGGAGTGGTTCTGAACATGAGCATCAGCACATTGGCTCTAGGGGAAAAATATCATTTCAAAAGAGCAGATTTACTAATGTACCTAATGCCACACTTGACGCAAAAGTTATTTTATCTCAACAAGCAGATAAGATATGCCATACATTTAACATCACACAACTACACACACCACCAATTTCTATAGTGTGTGTGTCTGTGTCTATACTTGAGTTGCATTGTGTTTCCTAGTGCATTTCCATCAGAAGTTGGTGCAGGGGTGCAGGTTTAGAGGACCCCCCTCGACACTCCATGGGATATCTTCAGCTTTGTAGGAGTGCCCGTTCGCATGCAACTTAAGTTCTGCTCGCAGATAAAATAAAAAATGTAAAGAAGCTACTGAAAGACCTCCTGACTCAGAGTAAAACAAGAAAAGGGCAGCCCAGGCCACAGAGGAAAGTAACAGTCCAATCCTTTTCTAAAAAATTTATTTATTTTTTAATTGACACACACATATAACATACATTTAAGAGTGCTAAATATACCATTACTAATTAATATATTAGTATTAATATATAATTATAATTAATATAATTAATATATTATACTAATATATTATACCATTACTGATTAATCATACCCGATCTCCTAATCTACTAATCTACTTCTAGCTCTTATTCATTTATCCATTTATTTATATAATATATAATAAATTTTCCCTAATGCCCTAATATACTAATATTTTCTAAATATTCTATACTAATATACTAATATTATAATATAATAAATAAATATTATAAATAATAGTTAAATAAATAAATAATATATAAATAAATAATATATAAATAAATAAATAACTATTTATTATTAGTATAATAAAATATACTAATATTTTCTAAATATTCACTTTCTATCAAGCACAAACTAACTTCAATTGCTCATTAACATTCAAACAAAATAATCTAGTTACCAAACTATAATATATAAAACAATTCTTCCATCTACTTCTAACTCTTCTACTCATTTATATGTTTCTTATATCATATATAATAAATTTTCCTAATTCCCTATAACATATTTTCTAAATATTCACTTTCTATTATCTCAACTAATTAATAACATTAATATTAATTAATATCTAATATTAATATTAATATTTAATATTAATTAATATCAATTAATACTCATTAATATCAAATAAAAATAATCTAATTTCCAAACTATGATGGAACCAACAATCTCTTTACCATTCTCAAATCCAATTCTCCAAACTAATTACATTTTTTTCTTTGACATAATAGCCACATATAAAACAATTCATCCACACTTTGACATTTCCAGCTATTTTTTTAATACATTCTAATTCATATATATATGAATATATATATATATATATATTCATATATATATATTGAATTCATATAAATTTCGTATGTATTATAAATTTGGACCACTGCTATTAACTAAATAAAATCCTCCAATTTTCTTTAACCTTCAGATTAACCCTCAGGTTTCTTTTTCTTTCTTACTTTCCATTTTTTCTCCTGTAATATCTTTAATAGTTTATCTCCATAGCAGAATCTAATAGGTCCACACTTTCTTGTATAAGATGTGTTCATTCTTCCAGTTAACTGGGATATATTTTCTCCTTCTTGTTCCAACAGATTTTGTATTTTGTGCACCCATATTACTCTATCTTATCTATCTTGATAAGCACCCCCTCTTCATTCAGTTGATATCTTTCCGCTCTTCTGATTTCCATATCCACTGTTCTGATGGTGATTTCATCCCTCACCATCATCCTTTCTGCTTTCTCACCTCCTTGTTTATCTTTTTTATCTTCTGCTTGTTTCTTCACATCTTCTAATTGCTCCTTGCACACATCCATCTGTTAGGAAAGAGTCTCTAAACTGGCCTGGATCTGCAAAGACCGACTCAGCTGTTGTCATCTCATTGTGAACAATCTTTCCATATTTGTCAAAATCATTTGAATCTAAATTTCTGGAACAGGATCCATCTTGCAATTTCTCTCTAATCCACAAGATGTCCACAGCGTGTTATTCTCCTTACCTCCACCACATCTGCACTGCTCTATCGGTCAGACATTCCTCTCATAGTTCTTGCAGATAACAGTCCAGTGTGGTTAATGGAGAGAGAGACAAGACGAAAGAAACAGTCTCAAGAAGACAAAACTCTTTCAAGTCTAATGAAAATTATGTCCAAAAATAATTCTGGATTTTAGTCCACGCACCAAGTTATAGTTATAATCCACCACCGATTTATTCCACTACAAAGATAAAGAACACTTTCAACATCCTTAAAAAGTTTCTCATTAACACCTCCAGTGTATCCAGGGCTTTTAGCCAAGTCAGTCAATCAAAGCTGGGGACAGTATTAACTTATCTTGAATTTCCAACTTAAACTTTATGCTTCGCGCTTTTTTCCTCCATATGGTATCTTAGCACGGAGCCAGCAGCTTAATTGCAGATCACTGCACCTCCCCCAATACTGTCTCTGACAATTAGGTTTTCTGAGAAGAAAGCCCCCCCCCCCCCGGTTTGGGCTTTCAATCTCTCAGGTACCTGCACCATAGAAAGATCTTGTCTCTCCTGGCAGAGGTCTTCAGAACCTCTTCAGACCTGCAGTTTTTCCAGGGGGGAAACAGACTGTCTCTCAGGAGCCCCTGGAGTCTGTTCATCTACTGTTGGCTCCTCCTCCCTCCAATAACAGCCCCATCCTGAGCTGCCCAGAGCACAGGGCTGCCATGGCACCAAAATGGCACAACATCCAACACCACAACATCCAACGCACAACTGGACACCGTGCGGCAGCTCCTCAGGAGAAGGGGAATTTTGTCCACTTCCCCTGAGTATGGAAAGTAGCCCCACAATGGGGCTACTTGATTCTACAGTGGCTCTGGAGCTAGCGCAGAATCAATGAGTCATATGTTGGGCCATGCGGCCCAACATGGAACTCAGCATCCAGTAGAGCAGAGTTCCACTGCCCTACTCCTGCCCCACTCCTTTCTCCCCACAGTGCCTCCCTCCCACCTTCCCCCACCTCTTCTGCCCTGGAATATTTCCTCCTGCCACCCCCAAACCCTCACTCACCTCTCCACTGTCCAGGTGACGGAAGAGCAGCAGAACGTGGGCCCAGTACCACAGATGGCCCAGCATGGGCTTGCACTGGGCTAGCTCCAGTGCTGGGCCCACATTTGTGACAGTGCGCACTGGTAGTAAGTCTCGTGTCCTGGAAAAAACTTAAATGTCCTGCCTTGTGAGTGGGCCCCTGCAGGCATTACATAGCCTTCTTGTAATTAATAAATGATACATAATAAATTATAGGTTAGTACCTATAAAATCCCCTGGGGGCTGGGGGTAAGAATAGGCCCTCAGTTTGGCTGTACTTGTTGTAAGAGGCGACTAAACAGCCACCGGGTAGATGGGACTCGTTAGCCTGGGAAGGCAGCTCATCTGAGAGAAGGAAAACTCTGATCCCAAACCTCCACTGCCTTGTGGCTACATCCAGTTATGGAAAAGGCTTCAGGAGTCAACCTCGAGGCAAAATCCGGAGCCGGAGTCCCTGAGGCAGTTCATAACTGAACACAGTCACATTCTGGCAACTCCTGCGACACCGCTGGAACCAACCGTATTGGCCTCTGCCTTCCATTGGACCATTTCAGTGACGTGGAGAGGGGGGATTTGCTGCATGGGTAACAGCCTATCCTCCATACCTACTTTACCCAGGCTTCGCGCACTGGAGAGGACACTCTGTTCCAGAGCGTGACACCATAGTCTTCCGAGGCTAAAGGATGCCAACACACAGTACCTATAAATTATAGGTTAGTTTTAAACTTAATCAGAAGTAATAATAGTGTTTAAATTGACCATGTGAAATCAATATACAAGTGTTTTTAGTTTTTTTGTTCATGTCCTACATTTTTCAGTGCCTTGTCCTCTTTTGTGATTATGACATCTGGTCACCCTCAACTACCTACTACTCTTGGTTTATTCTCCCACCTGATTTGTGATCTTTGCCCTCTCTTTAGTCAAATCCCAGTTCAAGTTCTGGCTCTCTCCTTGGCTAACAGGAATGTTAGCCACTTAAACTGAGATATACTATGCTAGAGAAGTGCTAAACAGGTACATCCTTACCACACATCCTGTTTGGGTGCTGATGAAAATGAGCTTGGATCGAGCCCAACTGGTTTCCATTTTTCATTCATCACGACCCAAATGCACAACCCTCTACAGCAGGGGTGTCCAAACTTTTTGGCAGGAGGGCCACATCATCACTCTGACACTGTGTTGGGGGCTGGGGAAAAATAGAATGTACATTTCAAAATTGAATAAATTTACATAAATTTACATGAATGAATATATTAGAGATGGAACTTATATGAAGGCATGAAGGTCTTGTAATAGCTCAAGGCCTATAAAAGGCCTTGCATAAAGCAAGGCCGGCCTTTCCCTCACTACCACTGCTGCATTACAGACATGAATCAGCAAGCAGTGGAAGGAGGCCTCGGCCCGCAGCTAACGCAAGAGGTCAAACAGTAGCTGCATCGGGCCAGCACAGGCTCCAGCAATCCTCCGGAGGGCCAGAAGCTCATTGGAGACTGGGGGCTCCCCGCAGGCCAGATTGGGAGTCCCCAAGGGCTGCAAGTGGCCCCCAGGCAAGGGTTTGGGCACCCCTGCTCTAGAGCAGTGGCTCTCACACACTTAGCACCAGGACCCACTTTTTAGAGTGAGAATCTATCAGGACCCACCAGAAGTGACATCATCAAGCAGGAAATTTTTTAACAATCCAAACTTAGGGCACAAGCCTAACCAGGTCTACTTAGAAGTAAGCCCTATTTTGTTCAATGGGGCTTACTCTCAGAAAAATGTGGTTAGGATTGCAGCCTTACTCAGTCCCATTTACTGTCATTGTTAAAAGAATATACACAGTAGTTTGTCAAGTCAAGTCTGGAAACCTTTATTGGCATTTAAAGAAACAAACGGCAAACGGGTTCACAAAACAGTATAACAAGCCAACGCTTAACTATATACCAAGAGAAAAAGAAAAATCACATCAGGAGATTAAAAAAAGAAAAAAGAAAATGAAAAAAACAGGGAGAAAATGAAGCTATATAGATCAAGAAGGGAATTTTAACTTAGAAACAGTGGAAAGATAGTCTGCTACAACATTAGTGATAGCCACAGAGCTATCACTTAATAAGATGGGTAGAGGGTCAGCAGAAGGACCAGGCAAAGAAGATAGCATAGGGATCAGGAGAGTGTCACGAAGGGAATAGTGAGCTGGGCAACGAAACAAATGTGGTCCATTGTATCCGGTTCAAGAGAACAAAAAGGGCATAGTCTGCAAGCATAAGGGATCTTGGAAAATCTGCCAGAATGAACGGCTGAAGGAAAAATGTTAAATCTCGCTAACATAAACGCTCTCCTCTTAATGGGATCGGTTAACATACTAAAATAATTAAGAAAACAACCACGTGAAGGGAGAAGACCAAAGAAGACCAAAGGGAGAAGACCAAAGGGGAGCAGGTTGGGTTAAGATTAGAGAAAAGTTGAATAGATTCGAGTTCCCAAAGTTTGGCTTTAATAATTGAATGGGCCCTATGGAGATTGGTGTCGGCAAGATGTTCAGGGGACAAACCCAGCTATAAAAGCTTGCGATCGATAAGATGGAACCACTTAGAAAGATAAGAATCCTTAAGCAGGTCTTCCAAAAGGGTCTCAGAGTGAATATTTAGGTGCAAACGAAGCCAAAATTTAAAAGTAAGGGACCACGCAATGGTGGAAGGAAAGTGGATCCCTAAATCAAGCACAAGGGTGGATAATCTAATTAGATTGGGGACTCCCAGGATTTGCCTGAGGAAAGAGGCAGCAATCTTATCAAGGTCCTGATTCTCAGCCTCTATCCAGATAGGGACACCATACACAAGAATTGGGAAAGAATTTTAGTTTTATATATTTGAAGAGCAGCTGGGACATACTGATTGCCGCTAGAATAATGGAAGTGAGCAATCGCATTTAGGTGCAATGAAGATAGAGAAATAATGGATTTCCTATGAGAACGCCAAGAGCGACAAAAGTGAAAAATAATCCCTAAATATTTAAAAGTTTGTACTTGCTGGAAAGAAAGGGAGCCTATCTTCCAGGGGGATGGAGTCCAAGATTTGGCGAAAACCAAAATTTTAGTTTTCTCTGAGTTTATTGACAAACCGTTGGATAAACAATACTCGTGAAAAGAAAACAGCAAGTGATGGAGGCCCGATCTTGTGACAGATAATAGGACTGCGTCATCTGCATAAAGGAGAATAGGGAGAGGAGCACCATTGAGACAGGGAGCAGAATTCTGACCATTGGAAAGATGGGAGGGTAGGTCAGCCAAAAATAAGTTGAAGAGGAGAGGGGCGAGTATACAGCCTTGGCGTACTCCTTTATCGATGGAAATTTTATCCGAGGTGGAACCCCGACCATCCAGCCAAACCCTACAGTAATTAAATGTGTGGAGCTGGCGGATTAAAAAGAGTAGGCGGGGATCAATTCCAAAGCTGGCCGGTTTAGTCCACAACATGGCTCTGTTGATGGAGTCAAAAGCTCCGCGGAGATCTATAAAAGCCGCGAAGAGATTGGCGCCATGGCAGACAGAGTACTTCTTGGCCAGGTTCATGCAGAAATGAACGAAATGCAGGTTCACCAGAACGAAAACCAATTTGTTCTTTGCCCGGGAGACCCTTAGTAAGAGCCCAAGACGATAACCTAGTAAGCAGGTAGGAAGGGTATTAAGAACAAAATGGCTAGTATTATAATGCCGTTGTACAAATCTATGGTAAGGCCACACCTGGAGTATTGTGTCCAGTTCTGGTCGCCGCATCTCAAAAAAGACATAGTGGAAATGGAAAAGGTGCAAAAGAGAGCGACTAAGATGATTACAGGGCTGGGGCACCTTCCTTATGAGGAAAGGCTACGGCATTTGGGCCTCTTCAGCCTAGAAAAGAGACGCCTGAGGGGGGACATGATTGAGACATACAAAATTATGCAGGGGATGGACAGAGTGGATAGGGAGATGCTCTTTACACTCTCACATAATACCAGAACCAGAGGACATCCACTAAAATTGAGTGTTGGGCGGGTTAGGACAGACAAAAGAAAATATTTTTTTACTCAGCGTGCGGTTGGTCTGTGGAACTCCTTGCCGCAGGATGTGGTGCTGGCGTCTACCCTAGACGCCTTTAAAAGGGGATTGGACAAGTTTCTGGAGGAAAAATCCATTACCGGGTACAAGCCATGATGTGTATGCGCAACCTCCTGATTTTAGAAATGGGTTATGTCAGAATGCCAGATGCAGGGGAGGGCACCAGGATGAGGTCTCTTGTTATCTGGTGTGCTCCCTGGGGCATTTGGTGGGCCGCTGTGAGATACAGGAAGCTGGACTAGATGGGCCTATGGCCTGATCCAGAGGGGCTGTTCTTATATTCAGGTATTTAGCATAAAACTTCCCAATGAAGGAAAGGAGGCTAATTGGGCGATAATTCCCCGGTTGGGCAGGGTCACCCTTCTTAAAGGGTGTAGACTAGTGTAGAAGAAAGCCAAGAAGCAGGAAAAAGACCAGAGTGATTAATTAGAGTAAAGAAATTAGAGAGAGGTTCCATCCACCAGAGAGGGTTACTAATTAGGATTTCACAGGGAATGTCATCAGGCCCGGGAGCTTTCCCGGGCTTCAGGGTGTTGATCAACCCTGCTACTTCATCTGGAGTAACAGGAGGCCATTCCAGGAGGATTGATGGGGTAAGAGTTAAAGATTCACAAGAATTAGAAACAGAAAAAATATCCAAAAAATGGACTACCCAGACAGGCGGGGAGATGAGGGACAGTACATTCCCTGAAGGAGACTGGTTGGAGTAAGTGACCAGGGACCAAAAAGATTTATGGTCATTGGACAAAATTGCCTCATGAAGCCGGAGCCACTTGTGCTGGGCAAAGGTGTGTTGTTGTTTTTCTCCAAAAGAACCTGGCAGCATTTCCTGAAATGAAAATAGGATCTTAGAACATCAGGGGAAGGATTACTGCATACTAGGAGGAAAGACTGCCTGACTCAAGCCTTAGCTGACCAACACTCCGAGTCAAACCAGGAAGGGACACGATTATCGGAGCGAGCGGGAAGGGAAGCTCTAAGATGTTGGGTTAAGGAATCGGAGAGAGAATCATAAAGTAGGATGGCAGTAGAAGGTGAGTCAGTCTCAGCCAGCAAGCGGCTTAAATTATTGGACTCATCCAATCCGGTCCAGTGACAATATGCCTCCTCCATCCTAGCACAGTAGTTTGTTAAAAGTACAGGTCTGTAACATTTCCCCAAATGCAGTCACATACCATGGGGGCATCAAGTCTAATATAATAAAAATAAAATATTAAAATGAATGGGAACCCACCTGAAATTGGCTCGTGACCCACCTAGTGGGTCCCGGCCCACAATTTGAGAAACACTGCTCTAGCGGGAAAGCAAAAGTGTGATTGTATACATGTATAGGTCATGTATATACCTATACCTATGCATGTATAGGTCATGTATAGGAGAGTCATGTATATACTATATGGGCCATAAGGACAATAATAATCCTGTTCTATTGCCTCTCCAGGCTAGTGAGCCACTAAGACTAATGAGCTCATTTATGGTTCCTGATGGAAGTAATTAGATCTGGGAAAAAAAAAAATCAAAGCACTACATTCTTGTTTACTGCTCTTCAGAAAGCAATATTCTAATGGCATGCCATCAGCAGCTAATTGAAGCAGCAAGCTTGACCAGGGCTGGATTCGTTGCCCAGATATATAATCTATCATTTTCTTGTCTGGCAGGCAACATATTGTGACGCCTGGAAAGAGGCCCAATTAGATAGCTCTGAAAGGATACAAAAGGAAGCGACACAACCTTTTCAATCAATATTTTGATCATGTTGACATTAAGTGTCCATCAAATGGCAGGAAATTTCACTGTGCTACAAGGGCAAGATCGCCCGTTGTGAATGATGGATTCACCACCCACCTTGCACACAGGGGCAAAAAAGGCATTGTCTGCTAATGGGAGGGAAACACAGAGGGAATAAAGGCAGGAGGGGAGGGTTCCACACAGTTTGATGCTGTGTGCATGCATTATTCTCCAGAGAGAGGGCACAAGCAATTGAAACAATACACACAAAGAACAAGTGATGGCAAGAGTATATTTAAACATAGAAAAACATGATCTGAGAGCACAAACCTAACTTGCACTGTAAACAGGCAGGTCAGCAGGCTTGCACTGTATCCAGCGCAAGTTTGGGGCTGACTGCAGGCCAGCCCTAGGCAAGGGGAAACGTTTCCCCTTACCCTGTGTCATGCTGCAGCATGGGCCTACTCAGATCTGACAAGGTGGTGCAAATCCAAGTAATCCAGGACTGCTCCGGCATGGGTGAACATTGATTCCTTTCCTAAGGTCATATCTGTTATGTATGTAAGTTATGCAGGATCGAAATTCTGCATAACTGATTGGCCCAGACTTATGGCTGGCCAATTGGGTGATGGATCGAAATCCTACCATCCAATTGGCCTCTAGTTAATGTAAGTTCTGGACAGTCGGGTGATGGATTGAAATCCTACCACTCGATTGGCCCTCTAGTTAAAGTTTCAATTGCACCAATCACGGGAAGTCTGGGCGGAGTTAAAGGCTATAAAAAGCCTGGGGTTTGCCTTGTTTTTGCCAGGTTCTGTGCTGAAGATGGAATAAGCATATTGAGCTGTTATCACTATGCCCTCCTTGTTTCGCATTGGCCCACTATATAACACTGGCGACGAAGGTGGGATCCTATTCCTCCATGCTGAACAATGCTAGAACCAAGAGCTGATTCACTCAGAGCTGCTACACCACTGGGGAATTGTCGCCCCAGATGAAGAAAGAAGACTGGCTTCCATATGTCTGTTGAGCTGCCACCATGACCACCCAAGGTCACATTGGGGAATTTGATCCAGCATCCCCAGAGCTATGGGACACTTACGCAGAACGTCTTGAGTTCTTCCTGGAGGCCAACACAGTTAAAGATGTCACCCTAAAGCAGGCCACCTTGTTCAGCATCTGTGGCTCTGCCACTTTTGAAATTGCCCAGAATCTCGTGACACCAGCAGAATTAAGGGATACCAGTTATAAGGATATTGTGGGTCTCCTGCAGAATCACTTCTTGCCCCAGCCGTGGTATTGCACACCACCATGCCTTCTACAAGTGAGATCAGGTTGCCAGTGAGTCTGTTCCAGCTTACACGTCCGTGCTTTGTCATCTTGCGCAAAGATGTGAATTCCAAGACCTGGAAGAAATGCTTCTCGACCAGTTCGTATGCGGCCTCCGGGACACAAGGATTCAGAGGAAGCTCTTTGCGAAGGAAGAGCTGACGTTTCAAGAGGCTGTCAAGGAGGCGCTGGCATTTGAAAAAGCAGAAGATGCAGCAAGGGAGACTTGTGCCTCGCAGCCCAACCACAACTCGAAAAGCCGAGGCAGTCCACCATGAGGACACGGCTGCAGACCATTTGGAAGAAGGGGAGGTGCTACAAATTAATCGAGGGATGTCAAGATGCAATGCTCACCACAAGCACCTAGACCCAGGGTCTAGGCAGGCCTCTGATGTCTCCAGCCAGGGCCCTTGTGCCAGCTGTGGGGAACCACATGAACGTCAGAGTTGCCAGTTCCGTGATGTGACTTGTTGGGCTTGTGGAAAGAGGGGCCATATTGCCCGTGCTTGTCGCAGTAAGCCTTCTCAGGCTCGGAGCCAGTAGATTCTTCAGGGGTCTGTCAGCCAGGAAGAGCTCTACACTACTTCAGTACACCCCATCCAGAGCGTCCGGTTGCCAACCAAGGAAAAGATACAGGTGACAGTAGAAATTCAAGGCTCTCCCTGCGTAATGGAAGTGGACTCCGGATCAGCGCTCTCTATTATTTCTACAGAGACTTTTCGGCACATTTGCCCTAGAAAGGGCCCCAGCCAGGAGCCAATGGGACTTTTGCTTACGGATTTTCAGGGTAACCGTGTCCCTGTTCGGGGTGCGGGTAAGTTTCAGGTTCATTATAAACACTTTGATGGGCTCCTGGATCTGCTGGTCGCCGAGGGACATCGCACCATTCTCCTCGGCCTTGCGTGGTTTGATCTTCTGGGCATCCAGGTGACGGGGGTCCAGAGTATCAGCAAATTAGACTTGATGCAGTCTGCCAAGAGTTCGCCCAGGTCTTCAAGGGGACCCTTGGCTGTTACACTGGCCCCCTGGTCTCTCTACACCTAGATCCGGCCGTCACGCACAGCAGGTTCCCTTTGCACTCAAGCCCAAGATAGACGAGGAGCTGAATTGCCTTGTGGCTCAAGGGGTTTTAGAGCCAGAGCACACACTCTGGGAGACTCCAGTTGTTACCCCCTCAAACCTAATGGGGATGTGAGGATCTGCGGGGATTACAAATGTACAATCAACAAGGTTCTCCAGCAGCAAGCATACCCGGTGCCGGTCATCAGCCATCTCCTCGCCTCCCTTGCAGGCTCCAAGGTTTTCAGAAATCTGGACTTAGCCCAGGCTTATCAGCAGTTGCCAGTGAATAATGACACAGCAGAGGCACAGATGATAGTTACCCACCGGGGTGCCTTTAGGGTCAAGTGCTTACAGTTTGGCGTCTGTGTGGCACCATGAATTTTTCAGGCCTCATGGACACTCTCCTCAAAGGAATTCCTGGGGTCATTCCCTTCTTTGACGATGTGCTGATTGCCAGGGCATTAGATTCAGAATTCGCCAGTCACCTTCACGAAGTCCTTCACCGCTTCCAGTCTACTGGACAAGGTAAAGAAAGAAAAGCGCATCTTGGGAACCCCGAAAGTTGAGTTCCTGGGATACCTCATCGATGCTAATGGTATTCATCTTGCACCAGGAAAGGTTCGAGCTATTGTGAATGCCCCACGTCCAACCTCCAAGCAGGAGTTACAGGCATTTTTAGGACTCCTGAACTTTTACCATTCCTTTTTACCACATAAGGCAGCATCAGCAGAGCCACTCCATCGCCTCCTGGACAAGAGGACCCCCTGGGTCTGGGGCCACCGCAAGGATGCTGCCTTCCGAGAGGTAAAGAATTTACTCACTTCCATCTCCGTACTGACTCACTTTGATGAGTCATTTCCTGTCGTCCTTGCATGCGACGCCTCTCCATACGGTATTGGTGCAGTCCTCAGCCACACACTCCCAGATGGAAGAGAGGCTCCAGTAGCCTATTATTCGCGCACCTTGTCTCCTGCTGAACGGAATTATGCACAAAGAGGCTCTGGTTATAGTGGCGGGCATAAAAAAATTCCATGACTATCTTTATGATTGACGATTTTTGATATTGACAGACCATAAGCCTCTGCTGGGTCTTTTCGCCCCAGATAAACAGACGCCACAGATTCTGTCTCCCCGCATCCTGCATTGGTCCATATTCCTGGCAGTATATCAGTACTCCCTGAACTACAGGCCTGGCAAAGCAATGGGCCACACAGATGCCCTCAGTCACCTTCCGGTGCCTGCTCATGGACCTGATTCGGCTCCAGCACATGGCATCATGCTCCTGGAATCACTCCAAGAACCGCTACTCCATGCGTCGGACGTGGCTTCACACTCAGCCAAGGACAGTATCCTTTCCCGTGTTCTCAACTGGGTGTGTAGGGGGTGGCCTACGAACCACATGGACGCAGAGTTCACTGCATCATATGCAGTCTCCCACCAGCATGAACTTTCAGCCCATAAGCGTTGCCTCCTCTGGGGAAGCCAGGTCGTCATTCCGACTAAGCTCCATCCTAGAAGCCCTACATGAAAAACATCCGGCATCGTACGAATGAAGGTACTGGCCAGGAGCTACATCTGGTGGCCCAAAATTGATGCGGCCATCAAAGAATGGGTGAATCGATGCAACACCTGCCAAGAGTCTTGGCCAGAAGCACCTAGTGCGCCCATACAACAGTGGGAGTTCACTTGCACCCCGTGGTTCCGACTACATATAGAATTTGCAGGGCCCTTTCACGGCCAAAATTTCTTCATTCTAGTGGACTCCTACAACAAATGGCTAGAAGTTGTCCCAGTAGCAGTTATGACATCCCAGGCAGTTGTCAAGGCTCTCCACAAGAGCTTTGCTACCCACGGCCTACCTGATACGATCGTGTCTGATAACGCTGCCCAGTTCAATTGAAACTTTAACTAGAGGGCCAATCGGGTGGTAGGATTTTGATCCATCACCCGATTGGCCAGAACTTACATTAACTAGAGGGCCAATCGGATGGTAGGATTTCAATCCATTGGCCATAAGTCTGGGCCAATCAGTTATGCAGAATTTTGATCCTGCATAACTTACATACATAACACCCCTCCCCCCCAAGTATAGTTCGCATGGACCCACTATATAACAATATCCCTTACCAAATACCTATAATTTTGATATCAAGCAGGCTGAGCAAGCTAATCCTCAATCCTCAATGACATCAATAGTTGCCTACTGACTTCTTTTCCCTGTCAGAGTGATAACGTGGTTTGTCCTCCACTACCTGCCTTTACCTCCAGAAAGACAGTAGCAGCTACCATCACAACTAAAGGCACCACTACAAGCAGATGTGGGGCTGCAACCAGTGCATTGACGTGGCAGGTTTGTTAAGAGCCTTGGTGCTGCGTGCTTGGTAAGAACAAGCAACCCAGATCTCTGTCAAAAGGCCACCAATGACTGAAAACAATCAGAGCTCTGTGATGTTGTGGAATGTCAGGACAGCTACCGTCTATTGCCCAGGGGCTAATTGTTAACACCTCTTGGTCTCCCCTTCATGCCTAATTGGGTTTTGTTGCTTTGTTGTGGGATCAAAGGCGGTCGTGGCTATTGACCATCGTGAATTAAATTCATGAAAAAGTGAGATTGGAGAGAGAGGGAGAGAGAGGGGAGGGAGAGAGAGAGAGGCATTAAAAGACTTTAGAATAAAATCCAGACAGATTCAAATTGATTTTGCTGCCAGGAGAAAATTGAGTGTGGAGGGAATTGGATTTATGCACTGTCAAATGTAACTGCCTTGCAGTATCCACACAGAAAGCTGTTAAAATGGTAATCTTTAGAGATGTATGAAAATTATGTGTGAATAGACCAATGAACCATCCCGGAGAAGCATACTTCCTGGAAATGGACCTTACAAGACAGAGATGTTATTATTAATAATATATTACAATGCAAACGCTGTACATTACAGATGTAATTTAATCACAGCATTTCAAAGTATAAACAACAACAGCAGAGGGGTCAGGGGTAGCATTCCCCTCCCCCAAGTTTCTGTATTTTTCAGTGTTGTTTGTAGTTGAGAGAGAGGGTTGCAATCTATGCTATAGGAATCTATACTATAGGAAAAGGTACGTTGGTTTGTGCAATTGTAGCACATGTAGATGAGTGACAAAGGAAGAGACATGTGGAGAAGAGTGGGGTGAATTTGGAAATGTCCTTGCTCTAAACCAGGGGTGGCCAAACTATGGCTCTAGAGCAGCCATTTTCAACCTTTTTCATCTCACAGCACACTGTCAAGGCACTTAAATTGTCAAGGCACACTCCCAGTTTTTTATTTACATTAAATTACTACATTACAATTAATTTTTAATTAATATAATTAATACAATTAAATCATTGCATGACAAAGGGCACAATCCTAACCAGGTATACTCAGAAGTAAGTCCTATTTTATTCAATGGGGCTTACTCTCAGGAAAGTGTGGTTAGGATTGCAGCCAAAGACATGGGGGGAATGTGCCTTTGGGACTTACTTCTGAGTAGACATGTTCAGGATTGGGCTTTTGGTTGCACTTTTTTCTCAAATACATGAGCAGGCAATTGGCACTTCTCTCTCCTCCTCTCTCCCAGCCCACCCCCTCCCCTCCCCTCCTACAGGCACATTCCCCCCTCATCTCATAATTGCAGTTAGCACTTCTCCTACTGTCCCTCCCCTCACTCATCTGCATCTTCCAAAGGTCCAGAATCACTTGCCTCACATTCTCCCCCCCCCCATTGCCTGCTTGTTTCTGTATTTCAGAAAAAGTGTGACCAAAAGCATGTCTACTCCTAGGCATGTCTACTCAGAATTAAGTCCCATTATTGTCAATGGGGCTTACTCCCAGGAAAGTGTGGATAGGATTGTGGCCCAACGCCCCACCTCTGAAAGGCAAAGGCAAGGCAGGGAGGGTTGCTTTGGGGAGCTGCAGGCAACTGTGGCAAGGAGAAGGGACTTACAAGGACCCTCAGCCAGCCCGTTCTTAAGCTGGTGGCCTCAGCAGTCTTGTACCTGCTTGCCTGCCCCAGCTCCCTCCTTCTCACTCCACCCAGAACTCCTCCAGACGTTTCTGGTTGCCCAATCAGCACGCAGGGCAGACAAGGGACTTGATACCCGATCCTAGGCATGTCTACTCAGAGGCAAGCCCCATAAATGGGGCTTACTTCCAGGTAAATGAGTATGGGTTGCAGCCTTCCTTTTGCTCAGCAGCAGGAGATGCAAAGCATCCGTGGCTGCTCCTTTTTCGCAGCTGCCGCTTGAGGGTCAAAGCAGCCACTTCTCCCACCCGCAGTTGCTGTCTGCCTCCTCTGGCCCCGCGGCACACCTGAGGCTGCCTCATGGCACACTAGTTGAAACTAGTGAAACTAGTGAAACTAGTTGACACTAGCAGTTGAAAACCGCTGAGCCACATGCTGAGCCACATATATCTTTGACATTAAGAACTTAAGAAGAACGCCATTGGATCAGGCCAGTAAAAAAAAAAATCCTGTTTATTTATACATGAATCAATCAGATAAAATGCCAAATAATTTTAAAAGCACTCTATAATACAATGTAGCACTCATGTACCAGAGGATGCAAGGAGTGGGAGAGAAAACAAGAACATACCACCAGGGTGGAGTGGAAGGGCACAGACACCAGGTGGGCGGGCAGGTAGGCAGGTGGTGGCACAAGGTCAGGTGTCCCAGCTCGTCTCGTGTTTTGCATATGATTCATGGAGGCATTTCTCTGGCTGGTTTTTCCAGAGCTCTGCAGTATCTGTGTTCAAAGGGCTCTCAATGTTGGGCTCACCCAGCAGGCTCTGGATGGAGAGCAGGATGGTGCAGACATCGTAGAGGGCCGATCACTTCTCCTTGAGGATGTCCAGGCAGATTGCAGGTCCACATTGCGGAGGGGGGGTAGCAGGGGGTTAGGAACTTGACTGTGGGGGCGTTGTAGGGGTAGCCACTGGGTAACTCCAGGGACAGCTTGTATCGCAGGTCCTCATATACCATCCCTGCCCAATCGGGATCCAGCGGAAGAGGTTGTTCGACTCGGGAAAGGCGGAGATGCCCTGGTCGCCGGACATCTGCTGCGGACCAAACCCTGTGCCGCGCCAGGCTCAGCGGCCTTCCCAGGGGCGCGAGGGGCGCCGGGGTTGGCGTTCTGTAAGGCCATGGCAGGCAATCTAATCCCTGTATCTCACAGTGGCCCACCAGGTACCTCAGGAAGCACACAAGACCACAACATACCTGTTTCCTGGTGCCACTCCCTTGCATCTGACCTTCTGAGGTAGCCTACTTCTAAAACCAGGAGGTTGCACAATGACCATCATGGCTTGTAACCTGTGATGGCCTTCTCCTCCATCAATCTGTCCAGCCTTTTAAAGGCATCTAGGCTAGATGCCATCACCACATCCTGTGGCAAGGAGTTCCACAGACTAATCACATACACCGGGTAAAGAAATATTTTCTTTCATATGTGCAACTATATAATGTGTGGCTCTCAGAAACATATTGGCTTTTTTCAACTCATTTCCTTTTTTCATCTCAATTAATATAAAAGGTAAATAAAAAATTTTCAAACTTTATAATTATTTACCAGATATAAGGTGAGAGTCCACTGGATTAAAACATAAGTTTAAAGTTCATGGCGAATAAATTATATTTAAATGCGGCTCTCAAACATCTGAAGTTTGTCATATGTGGCTTTTAAATGAAGCAAGTCACCCCTGCTCTCTTTTTTCATTCTGGTATCAAAACAAAACAGAAAGAGTTCTGGGAATTGCATTATTTTGCCAGCTGTGAGAGATTGGCCAGTGCCAGTCAAGTCATTGGCAGCCACCCTCACCTGCCCATTCATCCATGGTGCAGTTTTGCAAATGTTGTTGTAATTTTTTGTTTCTTTTTTATTTCAGGCAAGATATGAAATATAAATGGACAAGCATAGAGATAACACTTTAGTTTGATTGTTTTAATTTTAATGTTAAGAGGGCAGACAGTGTGGCATCAAGTCAGGCAGTAACTGAGGACCCATGAACAGCAAAGCAACTCACTCAACCAGGCCGATCCCCAGACCATCAGTACTAGTGGAAATGGTTGTGGGTCCCCAGACCGAAACCAACTTAGCTGACCTTTGACACCATCCCTGAGGAAAGTGGGGATAAGTAGGAAGTGGAAAGGTCAAAGGAGCAGGCAGCAAAAGAGAGAGGACGTGATAATCATGGCTCCATGTGCCCTGGGGAATCATGGAGTTGTATTTCCAGTTCCCAAAGTAGTGTGAACATAAGGAAAACTGTGTGAGATCAGGCCTAAAGGATCAGGCCATCAAATCCAGCATCTGTTTTGCTCAGTGGCCCCCATCAGCTGCCTCTGCCCCCATTGTTCCTCTGCTGCTAGGATTCAAAGGCAGACTGCCATGCCAAATGTTTTAAAGACATGATAATCTGCTATTCTTTTTATTACTTCTGCCTTATATGGAGGGTGTGAACCAGACTGGAGCCCAAGATGTCATATGAGCTCATTTTAAGCTCAGGTTCATTATTAGCTTTGAATTAAATAACTAATGCTTTGTTATCAGTGGAATATATTTCCTTAACCCTGGATACAGTTGTATTAAATCAGTAAAAGAAAACATTTCTTTACTCAGCGTGTAGTTAATCTGTGGAGCTCCTTGCCACAGGATGTGGTGATGGCATCGGGCCTTGACACCTTTAAAAGGGGATTGGACAAATTTCTGGAGGAAAAATTCATAATGGGTTACAAGCCATGATGTGTATGTGCAACCTCCTGATTTTGGAAATGGGCTATGTGAGAATGCCAATGCAAGGGAGGGGATAACAGGTTTCTTGTTATCTGGTGTGCTCCCTGAGGCATTTGGTGGGCCGCTGTGAGATACAGGAAGCTGGACTAGATGGCCTATGGCCTGATCCAGTGGGGCTGTTCTTATGTTCTTAAGTACCATTTGTCACTTAGTGTCAGTACATAACTAAGGGCTGAATCCCAACGACCCATAACACCTGCACTGAGCTCCAGCACTGGCACTTGGTGTCATAAACGTGCCATGAAGCACACACGTATTGCGCAAGCAATATATTAGACTTGGCATGAGGCCAGCGCCAGTCAACACTACGTCCAGCCCTAGGAGGACACTGGTCAGTGGCGTGGTGTTTGGGGCAGAAGGAGGCGCATTCCAGGGCAGGGGAAGGGTAGAACAGGGAGGAGCTGGGACAGAGGAAGTGGGACTGGTGGAGGCCTCCTTTGCTGGAGCCTATCCTCTGGCACAGACTTGAGAAGCCCCATTGCAGGCAGAGACCAACTGTGGCTTCCCCATGCCTGCGGGATAGCAAGGAGCCATTTTGGTGCCACTGTTCCTCTGGATCCCAGGAACCATCATGTTGGACTGCCCATGGCTCAATTGCTGATTCATTAATTTGTATGATACTTGTATATCCAAATTATGCATTCAATGGCAATAATACAGTTCTGGGAGCAGGTGGAGAGACAGCGATTTACAGAGGTCCAGGACAAGACAGGACAAGACAGTAGAGGTGAAATCCCTCTACTCCTGGAGAGAGTAGAAGGATTTCAGCAGCAAAGGGATTTCAGCAGCACCCAAACTTCTTTTTTTTAATTTTTTTTGTTAAGCAGTGTATACACCAAGTGGGGGAAAAGGAGGTAGTCAAAGAGGCAATGAGTTCCATATGCTGATTCTTCTGTCTACATCAGTGGTTCCCAACCTTTAGGAGCCCGCACGCCACTGAGGCAAACATTGGAATTGTTGTGGACCACATGCAACCACCTCTATCCCCACTACACAAAAAAATACAATTCAATTTGGTAGCCCATGGCAGAGTACTTGGCAGAGTACAATTTGGTAGCCCATTTCCAGAGTACACAGGAAATGCCAGCTGCGGGGGGGGGGTCCATTCTTTGCTTGCTCTGGTGGTCTGTGGGGAAGCATCTTGCCAAGTGAGTGTTCCTCCACAGACTACCTGAAAGGGTGGAGAATGGACCCTCCCACTTCAGCAAGCGCTGGACCACCAGAGAGGGCAAAGAACAGACTACCTTCAGCCACAGTCGACACTTCAGTGGTCACTTGGTGAGACACTGGAAGTGATCAAAGGGATAATCTTTTTTTTCCCCTGAGACCTTGGGGATCACGTCTCAGGGTCTCATGAACTACCTGTGGTCCCCAGACCACAGGCTGGGAACCACTGGTCAACATTCTTCCCCTGGATGGAGTCATGTTTAATTTACCACCTCCGTTCCAGCTAAGGGTACCTTTCTGTCGCAAAAAGAGCCTCATAGTTTTACTTGAAGGAAGTATCAATAAAGGGAACTTTAGGGCTGCTGGTGGTACATTCAAAATTGAATTTTAATGACCAAAGAAAATGTTTGAATCCTCCATGGTTTTCAGACAGAGGCTCCCTTGATATGGGAAAATTGTTACAGCATCTCAAATAGAGTGCTAATAAGAAAGACTGGCTGTGGCAGACCCAGCTCTCAAGGGCCTGTCTCAAAAAAATCGAGCAAGTCATTATGCGTGAAGTGGTCCATTATACTTCTGCCCATTATACGTTTCACTTGCAAACATTTAGGCACTAGGCCTCAAAATCCCATTGCTAAGGGAGCCTTGCTGACATGACCAGAATAGTTATAGACCACTGGTTCCCAAATTGTGCGTTGGGACCCACCAGTGGGTCATGACCCAGTTGATGGTGGGTTGTGAAACTGACAGGGCAGATTAGGCTATGTGCATCAAGGACTGGTCAAATGGCTAGGGGCGGGGGGTGGAGGAAGCACTGGTGCCCAATCACCGTTATAGCCACATCCCTTGGCATTCATAAACCTGGTGGCAGCACCTTTATGGCTGTAGCAGAACGGTACCAATCCAATGAACATGAAGCCTAACAAATGCTCCAGAAGGCAGCCCCCTATACTAAAAAGGATAAAAATAGAGGCTTGAGTGGCTGGTAAAGTGAAACACTTTTTTTAGGCTTGTAAAGCTAGGTAGGATCAGGGTTGGGAACTCAAGTCCTGACTAGGACTCAAGTTGTGAAGCTGCATGATTTTTGGGTGACTTGTTGACTCGTGAGTTGCAGGCATGGAAGACTCTGAAAAACTCTAGAGTCAGGGACCCCCTGGCTCGGCACTTGTTCCCATGCACACAGACTTGAGTCTGCCTGTGTCTGGGTGTGCTTGCTTACTGTTTTTTGTGGTGTGAAAAACCTTGTGGGGCCAGCATTTTGACCTCCCTGCAGTGTGCAAGTGGCTCCTCCCCCTCCCCTTGGAAGCCATTCGCCTCCGTTCATTGGAGTCATGTTTAATTTACCACCTCCGTTCCAGCTAAGGGTGGAACCCTTGGAGCCATGTGGGCAGGGGGGAAACAGAGGCAAATGGCTCCTGAGGGGAGGGGAAGGAGCCACTTGCACGCTGTAGGGAGGCTCTCTGCAAAACATAGTGCTCCACCCCCCTCTAGCGATGCCAGTGCGTCTGACCTTGATTAGTTCGGGGGGTGGCATGGGACAGGCAGGGTTCACAGAACTAATTGCTGCTCTGGTTCAGGAACAAACAGTCTCACTTGCTTGCTCGTATCAGGTTCTGCAAGGGGTATGCCTGTAGTTTCCCAAATGGTTAGGGCTGGGATGGCCAGCTAGGAGCTTGTGGGCAGGTCATGTTTCTGACTTTTGCCCTGTTCCCTTGAGGAACCATCACCCTATAGCACAGTGGTTCTCAAACATTTGGCACCTGGACCCACTTTTTTAGAATGAGAATCTGTCAGGACCCACCGGAAATGATGTCATGACCGGAAGTGTCATCATCAAGCAGGAACATTTTTAACAATCTTGGGCTACAATCCTACTCACACTTATCAGGGTGTAAGTCCCATTGACTATCATTGTTAAAAGAATGTACATAATAGCTTGCTAAAAGTACAGGTCTGTAACATTTCCCCAAATGCAGTCACATACCATGGGAGCATCAAGTCTAATATATTAAAAATAAAATTTTGAAATGAATGAGGACCCACCTGAAATTGGCTAATGACCCACCTATTGGGTCCTGACCCACAATTTGAGAAACACTGCTATAATGAAATCGTGGGAGATTCTTGAGGAAATATGGTGTGGTGCTAGCAGTGGCACCTTGCTCATGATTAGCCAGGAAACCGAGGGTTAACTCCCCGGCTCCAATTAACAGTTGATGTGCTGCACAGCTACCACCACTAGAGGCAGCCAGGTCATTACAGGATAAAAGCAGAACTTGGAGCAGGGAGAGTTTGTGGGCAGTAGACAGAGCAGAAGATTAGAGGAAGGAGGGAGGATTGGCTAGCTGACTAACATACTGACTGACTTGGCTAATGGATCCAGTCCCCACTATCTCCAAGTAGGGTGGAGAAAAATTCCTGTCTGAGAGACACTGCCCTCCATGCTAACAATACTGAGGTCATAAGAACATAAGAACATAAGAACAGCCCCACTGGATCAGGCCATAGGCCCATCTAGTCCAGCTTCCTGTATCTCACAGCGGCCCACCAAATGCCCCAGGGAGCACACCAGATAACAAGAGACTTCATCCTGGTGCTCTCCCCTACATCTGGCATTCTGACTTAACCCATTCCTATAATCAGGAGGTTGCGCATACACATCATAGCTTGTACCCCATAATGGATTTTTCCTCCAGAAACTCGTCCAATCCCCTTTTAAAGGCGTCTAGGCTAGACGCCAGCACCACATCCTGTGGCAAAGAGTTCCACAGACCGACCACGCGCTGAGTAAAGAAATATTTTCTTTTGTCTGTCCTAACCCGCCCAACACTCAATTTTAGTGGATGTCCCCTGGTTCTGGTATTATGTGAGAGTGTAAAGAGCATCTCCCTATCCACTCTGTCCATCCCCTGCATAATTTTGTATGTCTCAATCATGTCCCCCCTCAAGCATCTCTTTTCTAGGCTGAAGAGGCCCAAACGCCGTAGCCTTTCCTCATAAGGAAGGTGCCCCAGCCCCGTAATCATCTTAGTCGCTCTCTTTTGCACCTTTTCCATTTCCACTATGTCTTTTTTGAGATGCGGCGACCAGAACTGGACACAATACTCCAGGTGTGGCCTTACCATCGATTTGTACAACGGCATTATAATACTAACCGTTTTGTTCTCAATACCCTTCCTAATGATCCCAAGCATAGAATTGGCCTTCTTCACTGCCACCGCACATTGGGTCGACACTTTCATCAACCTGTCCACCACCACCCCAAGATCTCTCTCCTGATCTGTCACAGACAGCTCAGAACCCATCAGCTTATATCTAAAGTTTTGATTTTTTGCCCCAATGTGCATGACTTTACACTTACTGACATTGAAGCGCATCTGCCATTTTGCTGCCCATTCTGCCAGTCTGGACAGATCCTTCTGGAGCTCCTCACAATCACTTCTGGTCTTTACCACTCGGAAAAGTTTGGTGTCGTCTGCAAACTTAGCCACTTCACTGCTCAACCCTGTCTCCAGGTCATTTATGAAGAGGTTGAAAAGCACCGGTCCCAGGACAGATCCTTGGGGCACACCGCTTTTCACCTCTCTCCATTGTGAAAATTGCCCATTGACACCCACTCTCTGCTTCCTGGCCTCCAACCAGTTCTCAATCCACGAGAGGACCTGTCCTCTAATTCCCTGACTGTGGAGTTTTTTCAGTAGCCTTTGGTGAGGGACCGTGTCAAACGCCTTCTGAAAGTCCAGATATATAATGTCCACGGGTTCTCCCGCATCCACATGCCTGTTGACCTTTTCAAAGAATTCTATAAGGTTCGTGAGGCAAGACTTACCCTTACAGAAGCCATGCTGACTCTCCCTCAGCAAGGCCTGTTCGTCTATGTGTTTTGAGATCCTATCTTTGATGAGGCATTCCACCATCTTACCCGGTATGGATGTTAGGCTGACCGGCCTATAGTTTCCCGGGTCCCCCCTCTTTCCCTTTTTAAAAATAGGCGTGACATCCAATCCTATGGCACTGTGGCCATTTTGAGGGACAAGTTGCATATTTTAGTCAAGAGATCTGCAACTTCATTCTTCAATTCCTTAATAACTCTTGGGTGGATGCCATCAGGGCCTGGTGACTTATTGATCTTTAATTTATCAATGAGGTCTGAAACATCTTCTCTTTTAACCTCTATCTGACTTAACTCCTCGGCCAGGAGGGGCCGTTCGGGCAGCGGTATCTGCCCGAGGTCTTCCGCCGTGAAGACAGATGCAAAGAACTCATTTAATTTCTCTGCCATCTCTAAGTCTCCTTTTATCTCCCCTTTCCCTCCCTCACCATCCAGAGGGCCAACCGCTTCTCTGGCGGGTTTCCTGCTTCTAACATATTTGAAGAAGCTTTTATTATTCCCCTTGATGTTGCTGGCCATGCGTTCCTCATAGTCTCGCTTGGCCTCCCCTATCACCTTCTTACATTTCTTTTGCCACAGTTTATGTTCCTTTTTATTCTCTTCATTAGGGCAAGACTTCCATTTACGGAAGGAAGCTTCCTTGCCCTTCACAGCCTCTCTAACTTGGCTGGTTAGCCATGCGGGCACCCTCCTGGATTTAGTGGAACCCTTCTTTCTTTGCGGTATACTCCTCTGCTGGGCCTCTATTACTGTTGTTTTAAGCAGCCTCCATGCACTCTGGAGAGACTGGACTCTTTTTACCCTCCCTTTCAACCTCCTTCTAACCAGCCTCCTCATTTGAGGGAAGTCCACCCATCGGAAGTCAAGGGTTTTTGTTAGAGATTTGCCTGGTATTCTTCCCCCAACGTGCACGTCAAAACGGATCGCAGCATGATCACTGTTCCCCAATGGCTCAGTAACGTTTACATCTCTAACCAGGTCCTGCGTACCGCACAAAATTAAATCCATAGTCACCTGTCCTCTGGTGGGCTCCGTGACTAGCTGATCTAAGCCACAGTCATTTAGCACGTCAAGAAATTCGGTTTCCTTATCGTGACCAGAACACAAATTGACCCAGTCAATATGAGGATAATTGAAGTCCCCCATGATTACAACCCTGTCCTTCCTTGTCACCTCCCTGATCTGTTTCCTCATTTCAAGGTCCCCATCAGATTTCTGGTCTGGAGGACGATAGCACGCCCCCAGTATTACATTGCTGCACAAGCCTGGTAATTTAACCCACAGAGATTCTATGGTGGAGTCGGACCCACCTTCAATCTCTACTTTGCTGGATTCTATCCCTTCCTTAACATAAAGGGCCACCCCACCTCCAACACGCCCCTGCCTGTCCCTCCTGTAGAGTTTATAGCCCAGGATTGCGGTATCCCACTGATTCTCCGCATTCCACCAGGTTTCCGTTATGCCCACTATGTCAATATTTTCCCTTGTCACCAGACATTCCAGTTCTCCCACCTTTGCTCGTAGACTTCGGGCATTCGCATAAAAGCATTTATACACGGAACAGGTCAACTAATGGTCTGACTCAGGAGAGCAGCAGTTTCCTATAATATAACAAATATTATATATTCCTATAATACACCAGCATCTAAAAAATAGGCAGTCAGTTCTCTTTACGTGCAAATTTACTATCCTCAAATTTGCTTATTTGCGAGGGGCAGAATTGGCACCCACTTTTCTTTATCTGAAACTCTGTTCTCATTATCCACAAATACTGTGCTGGTGCCACATCAAACGGGCATTAGTATTGGCCCGTTGCAATCAAAGGAAAGTTTATTAGAGTCAAAATGGATTTAAGGTAGTTAAATACTGTAGCAAAGTACGTGTGTCATGCCAGTAGCTCTAGAATCCTCAGTCTGAGCAAGTCATCAGACTACAGGGGTAGCTTTAATTTGTCCTGTCCTACCTTGATCTGACATGTGAAGTGAACCTCAGAATTCCTCCAGGGGGAAAATATCTGAAGATGTTCCAGGAAATAATTTCTATAAGAGAAGCAAAATTTCTTAGGGGGAGGGGATAGAGCAATGCCTAGAGTGTGGCATTGCTAGGGGGTTCAGGGGGTATAGGCCACAGCGGATGACGTTCATGGGGTGGGGGTGACACCACTACTCAACAAAAAATTTTATATCTTTGCATTTTCAAATAATACCATCACGTTATATATCATTTGATGTGTAATTTCATGCAGAATGCAATGACACCAACTGTGTTGAAATATCTCCATTCTATCAAAAGTTACAGCCAAAAAGCCCAGAGAGGGTAGGCCAATGGTACATTGCCACACCCACCGCCTGGGGCGTTGCCCTGCCCACTGCATGGGAGGAGATCTATCACAGGGATGATATGCTGGCCTTCCACAACAGGTGATGCAAAGTCTAGTGATGCCGCTGGTCCTGCTGAACTTGGAATTCCTAATGAGAACACAAAGAGAAGAGAGCAAAAGGCTTTCTGCAATAGCAAGACATACAGTGGTTCTTGTCGCAGAGACATCTGGGGCGGAACTTGGTGCTGAAGTCTCTGAAAAAGAGCAGCCTTGACAGTCCTGATGGGCAGGACAGCAGCCTGATGGGAGTCCTGCAATAGTGCTTTGGGTGCAGTTCAACGTAAGGCAGTTTAATGAAGAGGCAATCTCCTCCCCATCCTGGCATCCCACAAAGGCAGAAAGCCGGGAGAGACTGGAGCTCTTCCCCTTCCAGCAGGATATTTAACTAGGGATCCTGACCCATATGTGTAGGGGTGACCATTGATTGTGCAATGTGCCAACTACCTGGTGGGGGGGGGGTGAGGAGGATATGTTTGCTCTGTGCCATGTTTGGAAAATGGTGCCTGCAAGGGAGAATGGCACAATAAATCATTTCATTCACTTCTCCTTGTCCCGTCCTTCCCCTTTGAAAGGTGATACCCTGTAGCTTCCTCCTACTGTTAGACAGAACTGATGAGGGTGTTTCAACCTCTCCTGAAATAAATAGATCATGATCTGTGATTTGGCCTGGTGACCAAAAAATTCAAAGGAGAAATCAGAAAAGTAAAAGTTGACTGATTTGCATAGTTGTATCCTGTGCTCCTCTAAGCACCTCCTCATTGTGCACATGGCATTACCAGGGCCCATGAGAGGGATGTGCAGGAGATACATTGGGTCCAGGGTCAAAAAGGAGCCAAAGGAGAAGAGCCAGAAATTTCCTGGGATCTCAGAAAATGTTTGCATATATTGTGTGAAGACTGGCATTCACATTTTGTGTGAGCCTACAATTTTATATATTATAATTTGTAGAAATTATGATTCATTGATTACATGAAATTCTAATCCAATGGAAAAGGGAAGGGGCTCAAAAGTAACTTTGTACCTCCCTGATAAAATTCCACTCAGAGGCCCTGGGCACCACCCTTTGTCCTTACAGCAACCCTGTGAAATGGGCAAGACTGTGGTCCATTGTCACCCAGTTAGCTTCAGAGATCCAACACTCAAATCCAACTCCAACACTCAAACCAGAGATTTTGAAACTGTGGGTTTGCGGCCCACCAATTTTTGTTGACTCATGTCCATGTCGTGAAACTGACAGGACAATTAGGTGATGTTTGTTCATCAAGGGTTATACAAACTGCTACTTGGGAGGGGGAGCACTGCTGCCATTATAGAATTTATAAATCACCCTTGACATTTATAAATCAGACAGCACTCTAAAAACCACTGCTCTAAGCATCAAGTCAAGGGCATTACAGGTTGAGTCTTGTAATAACCAGGGTTCCTTTTCCAGAACTCACATGGTTGACAAAAATCTCATTAAAGCAAATCCATTTGAAGAACAATGTCCCTTTCCTAGGCAATGTGGATAGAGTGGATAGAGAGATGCTCTTTACACTCTCACATAACACCAGAATCAGGGGACATCCACTAAAATTGAGTGTTGGGAGAGTTAGAACAGACAAAAGAAAATATTGCTTTACTCAGCGTGTGGTTAGTCTGTGGAGCTCCTTGCCACAGGATGTGGTGATGGTGTCTGGCCTGGATGCCTTTAAAAGGGAATTGGACAAGTTTCTGGAGGAAAAAATCCATTACGGGGTACAAGCCATGATGTGTATGTGCAACCTCCTGATTTTAGAAACAGGCTATGTCAGAATGCCAGATGCAAGGGAGGGCACCA
The DNA here is from genome assembly GCF_035046505.1 of Tiliqua scincoides. Lineage (NCBI taxonomy): Eukaryota > Metazoa > Chordata > Lepidosauria > Squamata > Scincidae > Tiliqua > Tiliqua scincoides. The sequence continues at coordinate 4,616,357 of NC_089834.1, forward strand.
GAATGAGGTCTCTTGTTATCTGGTGTGCTCCCTGGAGCATTTGGTGGGCCGCTGTGAGATACAGGAAGCTGGACTAGATGGGCCTATGACCTGATCCAGTGGGGCTGTTCTTATGTTCTTATGCAATTTAAAAACAACCTTGCTGACCTTTTGTAATGCACACAGAGGAAATCCATCTCTCTCCAGGCACTTAGAAAGGCTTTACTCCGAGGCAGCAACCCCTCCCTTCCCTGGGAGCCCAGTGCAGGGAAAGAATGGAGGATGTGATAATGACTTTCATTCTTTCCTGTGCTCAGGGGGAAGGGAGGTGTCGCTTGCCTGGGAGTGAAGTGCCTGGAGAGAGAATGATTGATGCCCTCTCCCAGCTGCCCTCTCCCCCATTAACAAGACTATTGTTAAATATATTTTTTCCTTTGATTTCAAGGGCACCTCATCATGTTGAGATAAAACTGCAGGTAAAAAATCCTTGGAAAATTAGGTTATACCTGTAATTTATTGCTTCCAGGTGGTCCTCCATGGTGGACCTTTTACCTGACCACTGTTTAAACCAGTGTTTCTCAATGTTTGTCACCTGCCATACCACTTTGCAGGGTCCACCAACAGAAGTAACTGGCAATGATGTCCTCACCAGTTACTTCCAGTTTGGGAGGCCAGACACAATATGAAAAACACTGGTAAAAGGCTCAGGGCAAACAGGAGGACTTTTTTGAGTGAAGAAGTGCATGCTAGAGCTCTGCCCGCCAAGATAATCCTCCTATAACTTCTTGTCACACTGTGTTGCTGGTCTTGCTGCCAGGTGGTGCGGGGTCTGGGGGGGTATCACATGTACCACCAGACACCACTGGTGGAACAAATACCACTGGTTAAGAAACACTGGTTTAAATGACTTGATTGTGGCAACCTCCAGGATGGTCTCTACGGAACTATGATGCTTAGCTTGGCTTGCATTAATTAAAGAAAATCACTTGGATAAGTCCCATCCATCTGTTTAAGGGCAGTAAAAGCAAATGAGACCAGGGGACAGTGAGAGCAAAGTAGAAGACAATAAATGGTGCTGGTAAGAAGCTTGAGGAACCAAAGGGCAATGAACAATTTTGAAAGAATGTAAATATTTGGCAGGGAGTTCTCTTTTCAGTCATCCATGTGGCTGCATCTTACCTGCCGATTTCGAATATTCGGTCAGAGTGAGCTTCCTTGTGCAAGTCCCTCCAGAGTGCAAAGGCACCTTTTGTGCATGTCTGTTTCAATGGCACATGCATAAAGGCCTTCCTAATGAATTGTGCCATTGACTTGGCACAATTCTGACACTGTTTCCTCCAGTCCTAATCCACAATCACCTCCGTTTCTTGTATGTGTGTGTTGCTCCTTCCTAAAGCCTAAACTTGTCCGGCCCCCCCCCCCGCCCCGTCAGAGTGCCCACTTAATCGGCATCAGATGAACCAATTTGTTTACTCCCCTGATGTCTTTATGTTCCAGTTCTTAGTTCCATTTGCCAGAGGAAAGGTTAATAGCTAACAGCTTCCCTGTTAAATAAGGCACTGATTTAACCTCCACAGTGTCTCAATCTTTAATTGCCTCTGGCCTTTTGTGAGTTGAAGGTTAACAGCTGCCTTCCACATGCTAATACAAATGTGAGAGGGCTCTGGTGGGTATGTTTCATGGGTTACCCAGTCTCCCTCTGGAAGAAACCAGAAGTTGCTTACCCCCCTTACCTGTTCTGTTGTGGAGGGCACCAAGGGCCACCTCTTTTTCCAGTGCTGGGCCTTCTCAGGCCCTTTTACGAGTGACTTTCCGGCTGCTTCTTGGAGGCCTGCCAAGGTCTGGCACCAGAGAAAGAGGTGGCACATGCAAAACAAGTGGATCACAGAGGGGAAATTTGAGAACTCTTGTTCAAGGTGAGAGGAGAAGGAAGACTGGGTAACCCTTGAAACATACAGTGGCTGAATTTGGAGCCAACCAGACGCAAGGGTGAGCGAGAAGGCCCAACCCAGGAACCACTGGACCAGTGGCGTGGCTAGCAATCTGTCTTGTGGGTGTGATATCACAAGTGACAAAAATCGCTCAAATTGCAGTGGAATTTACAGCAGAATGCAATGAAAAAAAGCTGGAGTGAAATATTTCCATTCTATGAAACATTATGGCCAAAAACCCAGAAAACAAAAAATGCGTGGAGTCCTTTGGAAAGTGAAACTGAGTTCAATCGCGCATTTACTTGCAAGTAGGCAAACTTGCCTTTGTCCATCGGAAAAGGCAGGCTGAGAGGAATCCTGCAACACCTGAAGGGTCCTGATCCGATGAACGCACTGCGTTCATCCAAAAAAGAAATTCCTCCCTCCAAGCTGACAAATGTATTGAGCCTTAAGAAAAGCAAAACTGTTTACTTGCAAGTAAGCAAACGTGCCTTGGCTCTTGGTCAGGTGAGGCAAGGAGGAATACAAGGCTACTAGAAGGTTCCAATCTGATGAAACTGGAGCTCAACAAATGCTCCAGAAGGCAGCACCCCCCCCCCAAAAAAATAATAAAACAGGCTTCAGCTGGTAAGGTGAATTTTACTCTTTTATACTTGTAAAGTCAGGTGGGTTCTGATAGTGATCTGGTTTAAATGAAAGAACTTAAATTGAAAGAGCACTGGTAGGGCTGAAAATCAAACTGATTTTTTTGTGCGGGGGGGCTGTTATTAATATTAATATTAATAACAGCTGTTATTATATTATTGTGCAGGGGGCTGTGGAATAGGGCTATTATTTATTTTATTGCTTATTGATGTCACTTCCAGCCATGACATCATTGCTGGTGGGTCATGGACAGATAGTCATTCTAAAACGTGGATCCTGGTGACACCCTAGTGACCAGTATTGTGGAAATCATGGCTTTTAGGAATTTCACTGCATTTATTTTCTGGCCATTATTATTCTTGCCGTTATTATTATTCATTTCATGTCTCTCAGCATGGAGGAATATTGGACAAAGTGCTGTTCCTTAGGCTCCTTCAATAGTGGCCCACTCATGTGACTTAGACCTGGAGCTGTGGCAGCAGGAGTGACAAGAAGCAGTGCAAGCACAGCTGGAGCAGTTATTTTAGTGCCTCTGATACAGTAACCCTGCACAGTGAGCATGTGCAGAGTCCATTAAACTGGAGACTCCAATCAGCAAGCACTGGAAGGGAATTGGGAAGGTAACATTTTTGCCAAAGAAGCAAGTGCCAGAAATGCAAATTCAAGCTTATTTTTAGCATTTCTAATACCATACTTCCAAGTTGCTCAGGATGCTGTACATAGTTTCTTCCCCCTCTTCTCCTCACAACAACCCTGAGAGGTAGGTGAGGCTGAGAGAGAATGACTGGCCCAAGGTCAGCCAGGAACCTTCATGGCTGAGCGGGGAACTTCCAGGTCAAGGTCCACCACTACACCTCCTGGCTCTTTGAATCTTCAAGAGTAGACTGGAATGGCTTGAGAACAGTGCTATGCCAGGTTGGTGGGGGAACTGGGGCAAAGGCCTGTGCAGCATCCTCCATGGGGTTCACCTGTCCATGGACTCCTGATTCAGTGTGAATTGGACATCATTGGGCATTGGGCATCACTGACTATGGCAGTGAGGATTCAAAGGTCAGCCTGACCAGGTGGGCCCTTGGATACCTGTGAGAGTGCCTGATCTGGCCAGCCCTGCTTGACACCAGCCCTGCCTGAGAAGATTGGCAGATGAAAACATTCACTGCTGAATCCAAATCCATCAGGTGGACTGTGGAGCCTGGGATTCACCTCCTTGGCAAACAAGGCACTGCATGGCTTGATTTAGAAAAGCCCTGTCAGTGTATGTAACGGGATCCCCTTCCATTTTCCCTTTTCACTGAAAGCTCCACAAGTCTTGATACTAATGTACCATTTCCTTCCTGAAAACAATAGGGGACGTGTTCTTTCAACACAGAGACAACTGGCAAGAATTACATCTCCTAATTACCAGCTGCCTAGTGCTGGGAATGGTCTGGGTTTTTTTTCTCCAGGAGTTGCTAAATAAGTTAATCACTCCTTGAACAAGGAAATCAGTGGATGCCTTTGAGGCTTTGTTAACACAGTCCCTAAGCCAGCTTTACCCTACCTTCTAATCCCCTTTAAGACAGTATGAGGCAGTGAAGTACCCTATAATCAGTTTCTAAGGTTAGAGACAATATCCCCACTCAAGATGGTTGCCCACAGCAACAATGCAAGGGCCAGAACACTTGCAATGAGATTAGATCACTTTCCTTGCTTATTCATCTACATGTGTGTGTGTAGCCATTCCATTGTGAGCAAGTTCTAGAATTCAGCATTGGAATCATGAAACAACAAAGAGGTGTAAATCTCATTTTAGATTTTCCTTTAACACGTAACATTGCAGGCAGATATTGAACCAGTTGCAGGCCCACCATAAGGTCCGATGGGGCGAAAGCCCCAGGCGCGAGGTGCCAAGATCCTGCAGAAGTCTCTCTGAGGTTTCCCGGAAACACAGTTTACAGTGTTGGGGAACCTCACAGAGTTTCCCGCAACACATTCCTGGGTCGCACGAGTCTCCATGAACCTCAGGTGAGATGGGGCTGGATTTTTGCCCCGGGGGGGGCAGCAATGGCCCACAGGGGAAGTGCCATCATGGGCCTTTGCCCCGGGCAAAGATGTGTAACCAGTTCAGGTTGAGGTAACCCTCTCTCAAAGGTCAGGTCCACTGTTTGGGTGATGCTCCTAGATCTGGCCCGAGTGTGCCAACTGAGCTTTGGCTGGTGTGCCAACTTTGGGCCAAAAGGCAATCTGGTCAGCTTAAATATATGCCTCAATCAAATGAAGATTAAGTTAGTTGTACATTGTATGTAGGGCAGTCTTTCAAAAGCATTTGGAAGCTTCATCTGGCCCAGAAGGCCACAGTGCCACTTCTGGTTGGGGCACATGCTTTAGAGTATGACTCCCATTCTGTATCATCTGGTGACCACTTTTATTCCAGGTTGAATTCAAGGGTTGAACCTTAAAACCCTAAGCATGATAGGAGTAGATTACTGGCAGGATTGCCTCCTCTCATATGAACCTGCCCTCCTCCTTCATACAGCATCTGAGGCTCTGCTCAAAACTGGCAGAGACAGTTGGGTCTGTGATGCGGGCCAGCTGATGTGAGGCCCAGGAACAGTTGCTGTGTGGGTCCAGTACAGTGAGAGCCATGGAAGAGGATCGATGAGGTGCCGATGGAGCTGGAAGTGGCTGGCCTGCATGCTCTGGCATGTCCTGCTTTTTTACCAAAAGCACTTAGAACACTTGTTCTGGTACTGCTAGGTACTGTTAGGACTGGACCCAGTTGATCCCCTCACTGCCTAGTGAAGACATTTTTATTTAGCCAGGGATATGTGCTTTTGTAATCCACCACATTGTCTCAATAATGATGCTTCACTTTGAGAAGGCAAAACATGGTGTCACAGCCCCACGGTCTGGTCTAGAGCTAATGTCATAAATGACTTGTGCATTCTCCAGAGAGATCTTTCTTTCCCACATCTTCAATCTATTGCCCACTAATGTCATTGGCTGACCCCAATTCTAGTGTGATGGGGAGAGAAACAGAATTCCTGGCCTTCTTTTTTGAGAAGGTCATACCCCTGAAACTCATATTAAATCCATATAAACTTGCATTGCAGATATATCCTTTTTGAGCACAAGACAGGTCCAAGAGGGACCAGTAAATTCAGCACTCCTTCCCAGTTAGGGACAAATAAAGCACAGGGTGGCAAACCTGTGGACAAAAGTTCATCAATTCACAGTGGGTGGCAGCCAAAGATAATGAGCTCACCCAAGGAAACATATAAATCATTCTGATTAAAGCACTCCTAATGCAATCAGTGGCCATTTCCGAGCAAAGCAGGAGCAATGCTGGGTCCAGCCCACAACAGTGAGTCTTGGCAGTTTCATAGCAAGACAGGTCAGAGAGCAGTGATACTCTTGGCATGGTTGGAGAGCATGATACTCTTGGCATGGGTCAGAGGTCAACTGAAACCATTAATAGGTCCGCACAGGCTATCCTTCCTGGACTTTGCCCCCTGCCTGGAGAATGGGCAACTTAAAAGGTGCAGACTTCTAGCTTGGAGAGCTGCACTTTGCCTCCTCTCAGGGTCCAGGCTTGCACACTGCTGTTCCTGTTGTGCAGGCACTGAAGAGTGTGAGGTTCCTGGTGCAAGAAGATCCAGTTCTTCCAGCAGCTCAGAGGTCTCAGACTTTGCAGGTGCTGTTCCTATGACCTCCTGTTTTGGGGGTGAGCTTTTCCAGGTCTTGCATGGTGTCAGGACCATGCACTGGTGTCCCAACACTGGTGCAGAGTCACTATTCTGAGCAGGGGTCATGACAACTCTGCATCAAGCTAAGGTGGACAAGGGCAGCTTTGTTGAGATGGCCCATCTAAGGCAATTGCCTGGTTGAGACTCGAAGCAGGACAAGGTCAAAAGTGGGTTGCTTTGCTCCAGACTGTATGTGAAAGGCATCAGGGAACAGGGAGCTCTCCGCTCTGTGCATGGCTGCCCCATGTGGCAAGTCATTAAAATTATTGTTGGAGCACTCCTGAGCAGAGTCTGGTGGCTCTGGACTGGCCTTGCATAACTGGCCAGGTTGGGCCATGAGCAGCAGCTGGGGGGAGGGCAAAGATTGGAACCAGGAACCATAGCCAGGGATCAAGATGGAGAAGCAAGCCAGAGGTCAGCAGCATGCCAGGAGTCCTAGATGGACAAATACCCAAATCAAGGAGACCTTGTTCCAGTCAGACCCAGTCCATAAAAGAAGCCCAAGTAGCAGCTACTAACTGTGGGTGAGGCAGTTCCTGACACTACCCAAGCAGGGCCTCCCTACCTGGAAAGAGTGATATAGGACCCCCCCTGCTTAGACAGAGAATATGTTGCGGCAATGTCCCGGCATTGCACCTCTGACTTCAATCAGGCTGCTGTCTGGTGCCCAACCATGGGGAACCTGCAAGGTACTAGGCCCCTATTTTCCAACGTCATAAAACAAAATTTTCTTTGATTGATACTTAATGAAGTTAAACAGCTTGAATTATCCCAGGTGACTTATGTTTATGCCTTTGATGCTCTTCAAGGATTCTTTGCCCTCTTGGGAAGAGGAAGAGATTTCTGAGGTAGGTACAGTGGATGCCACAAGACTGTCATCCCTTCAAAAAGGGGACGACGACATCAAGTAGAAGGTAGGGCCCTGCGATAATGGGGCACAGACTAGTGGTGGCCCAAAATTTAATCTTCGTTGCCCATCCATATGAGAAGAAAGTTAAACTTTGGAGAAACAGACTTGTTTTGCACAAACTGACAACCCTACTTAAGTCTCCCACAGTCCAATCTTAAACTCCCTGTGAGACCTTGGTTCCTCCCCTGTGATGGTACTGACTGCCATAAAGCAGTCAGAGCCTGTCATAAAATGAGCTGTGATAGTGCACTACACAACACGTTCCGGGGACTCCTGGAGAATCCCTCACCTCTCACTGATGAAGTTAAGCCAGTGGGAGGGTGGCGGGAGGGTGGAACAGAGCGGGAGGGGGCCAGAGAGGACTAGGAGGGCCAGAGGATGGGTGAATTCAGCCCAGGAGGGGGCGGGAGGGAGGCAGGATAGGTGGCGCTGGTGCTACCAATATCTGAACACCCTTCCAGGCACAGGGCAACATGGATTTGCAACAGCTATTTAGCTGTTCCCATCCAGGTCTACAGAGCTTGCGTCCTGAGTACGCATCTGTACTGCAGCGAGTCATGGACTCACAACAGGAGAGGAAACTGAACGCATTCCACATGCTCTTCCTCCGATGCATCCTCGGCATCACCTGGCAGGACAAAGTTCCAAACAACACAGTCCTGGAACAAGCTGGAATCTCTAGCATGTATGCACTGCTGAAACAGAGACGCCTGCATTGGCTTGGTCATGTTGTGAGAATGGATGATGGCCGGATCCCAAAGGATCTCCTCTATGGAGAATTCATGCAAGGAAAGCGCCCTATAGGTAGACCACAGCTGCAATACAAGGACATCTGCAAGAGGGATCTGAAGGCCTTAGGAGTGGACCTCAACAGGTGGGAAACCCTGGCCTCTGGGCGGCCCACTTGGAGGCAGGCTGTGCAGCATGGCCTTTCCCAGTTTGAAGAGACACTTGGCCAACAGTCTGAGGCAAAGAGGCAGGCCCATAGCCAGGGAGACAGACCAGGGACACACTACACTTGCTCCCAGTGTGGAAGGGATTGTCACTCCCGAATTGGCCTTTTCAGCCACACTAGACGCTGTGCCAGAACCACCATCCAGGGCGCAATGCCATAGTCTTTCGAGACTGAAGATTGCCAACAACATTTAGCTGTTCCCTTACAATTGTTCCCTTATGTAGTCCTCTGCAACTGCACACCCCATAAGATGCAATGGTCTCCGGGGGGGGGGGGAAGGATAGGATTGGGCCCCTAGTCACCACACAGTTTCTAGCTATGGACCTGCCTGATTCAGCTGCACGTGTGGATCCAGTCTGAGGATGTTGTGAACTGGATCTGTGCCCAGAGGGGACCTTTGTATAAACTGCCTCCTGACCCTAAGGTGACATGGCAAATGCTGCCCTCCAGTACCCGGAGATGTGTCAGCCTCTGCTCCTCCCAGTCTCCAATGTTCAGCAGTCTCCTCCCTTCCACAAGTCCTCTTCCTCGCTGTCCCCTTCTTTTTTTTTTTCCAAGCCAAGGAGTGGAAAGAGCAAGAGGCACAGTGAAGGCAAGTAGGTCGACAGAGATGGGCACTCCCCACCAATCTGCTGCCTGTAGGTGGCTTCAGTTGGCCTCATGGCTCTGCCTGTTGTAACAGATCAAAGTGCTGCAGAGAACCAGAGTAAAAAGATTGTCTGTCTATCGAAACACAAGTCTGAAATGCAGAACATGTAAAAGTGTAGATCAATCTTTCTTGCCTTCTCTTCCTCATCTATAAATAGTTATGCCAGCATTTTTTTTTTTTAAGTAAGTGGGACAATTAGCCATTGAAATAAGCTTTTAGAGGGCCAAAGTTCACTTAGCCTCCTTGAAAGGAAGGGATTTTGATGTTCCACCGATATGTTCTGTGTAATTTTTTGACCTTTTTTGCTGGCTTGGGTGAGTCATTTAACTTGAACCATCTTTAAAATCATCATTCCTTCCTGATTCCCCTTGCATGATCAAGGTGCACTCATTATATGGCTGCCGAGTTATAGGAAAATGTTAAACATCTGAGGTTAGATCCTTTCAAGGCAATGATAGTCCTACAGAACTTAATTTTTTTTTTTTTTAACGGATGGAAGAATTTGCAAAGTTCCCTAGAGGAATTTTGTGACTTGTCAAAACTCTTCTAACCATCTTTGTGCGCAATCCAGAGGTACCCATGGAGGGTTGCATGTTTGATGGGCCGACACAAGCCTCTGGGGTGGGAGGTGGGAGAAAGATGTTCTTGAGTGGAGGGGGGTGGGTGGTGGGCCCCAGGGGTGGGTGGGGAGCAGGAGGTGGGGCTGGGATCCAGCACTTATGCTGGATCCCAACCCATGTTCCCAGGGAGCTTGCAGTGGCTTCAAGTCGCTCACTCTCCTTGGATGTGCCACCTCAGGAGGTGCTGCGAGTCAGAAGACACCCATAGGGGAAAAGGGTTACCTGGAGGTAAGAGGAAAAGTTTCCCCTTGCCTCTGGCTGAGCCACCTTGGGCTCCTATCCTGCACTGGATAGAGCGCCTCTTGGCTTGCCCTCTTGGCTTGCCTAAGGGTACAATCCTACAGGATAGGATTGTGCCCTTAGATACTAAAATATGATCAGAGATCCATCATGTAGTGATTGAGGGCACACATTCATTTAAGGGTACATTGTGCTGGACCACTCTGTGAGCCCACAGTATCCAATGTAAAATAGACACAGAGCAGAGCATTTTCCCCAGGACTCCCAGCAGACTGACACCAACACTGTGGAGATGCAAGTTGCTAGAAAAATGAAGAATTTTCTGTCTATGAGGGCCATCCAGCCTTGCAACAGGCTCTTCCTCTCTGGAATTTTCAAGCAGAAGCTGGATGGCCACCTATCAGTTGCCTGCACTGAAGTAAGGGGTTGGACTAGATGACCTCCAAGGTCACTTTCAACTCCATCATTCTATGTTTTTATGAGATGTAAGGATATTTATTACATTACAAGCTACTTTTCAAACAAGTATTTTCTCCCAAAGAGGTTCACCTAGATAGCAAAATCATTGTGGCACTGATGGCAGTCACTGTACATACATGAAACTCAGAGACAGGCTTCCACACTGGAAAGAGTAAGGATCCTTAAAGAGGAACCACTAAATTTGTGTGTTGCATATCTCTAGTTTCTAATACTACAACAGTGATCAAGTGAAAAATACCATTTGTGTGAGCCTGTAGATGGCACTCTGGTTACATCTTTCCTCTTCCAGAAGTTACTAGAGCTTATATTATTCGCCCTATTAAAATAGGTAAATTCCTGGCCTTCATCCCCCTCCCCACCCTGCCATATTTTTTCTTCTTCCAGAGAAATTATATAGCATTGGGCACACAAGAATATGAGATTGAGAATAACACGCAACCCTATCTTGCGCTGGAACAGGCAGGCAAGGAGGCCTGTGCTGTATCCAGATCAAGATAGTGGCCCAAAGTGGCTCAGCCAGAGGTAAGGGAAAACACCACAGCCCCAATGGATTTCATCAGATATGCACCACCTCCAGAGGGTTGCTCTGGAGAAACAGGGTTGCTTGGGAACAGGGGCTAGGATCCAGCATATCTGGCAGGTCCCAGTCCCAGTTCTGGTCCCCTCGCCCACCCCGGGACTGATCCTTCCCACTCTCCCCTGCCCCAGAATGCCTCCCTCCCACCTCCTCCCCGCCCTCTTCAGACCCTTTACCATGCCTCCCTGAACATGTCTGATCTGACCATGTCAGTGCGAAGGCTGGATTCAGCCTCCGTGGGCCAGCACGCATCCCTGTGCGCCAGTCCCAGCCAGTCTTGGTTATTTGTATTGGCAACCTTCAGTCTCGAAAGACTATGGTATCGCGCTCTGAAAGGTGGTTCTGGCACAGCATCTAGTGTGGCTGAAAAGGCCAATCCGGGAGCGACAATCCCTTCCACACCGGGAGCAAGTGCAGTCTGTCCCTGGTCTGTCTCCCTGGCTATGGGCCTTCCTTCTTTGCCTCTTAGCCTCAGACTGTTGGCCAAGTGTCTCTTCAAACTGGGAAAGGCCATGCTGCACAGCCTGCCTCCAAGCGGGCCGCTCAGAGGCCAGGGTTTCCCACTTGTTGAGGTCCACTCCTAAGGCCTTCAGATCCCTCTTGCAGATGTCCTTGTATCGCAGCTGTGGTCTACCTGTAGGGCGCTTTCCTTGCACGAGTTCTCCATAGAGGAGATCCTTTGGGATCCGGCCATCATCCATTCTCACGACATGACCAAGCCAACGCAGGCGTCTCTGTTTCAGCAGTGAATACATGCTAGGGATTCCAGCACGTTCCAGGACTGTGTTGTTTGGAACTTTGTCCTGCCAGGTGATGCCGAGGATGCGTCGGAGGCAGCGCATGTGGAAAGCGCTCAGTTTCCTCTCCTGTTGTGAGCGAAGAGTCCATGACTCGCTGCAGTACAGAAGTGTACTCAGGACGCAAGCTCTGTAGACCTGGATCTTGGTATGTTCCGTCAGCTTCTTGTTGGACCAGACTCTCTTTGTGAGTCTGGAAAACGTGGTAGCTGCTTTACCGATGCGCTTGTTTAGCTCGGTATCGAGAGAATGAGTGTCGGAGATCATTGAGCCAAGGTACACAAAGTCATGGACAACCTCCAGTTCATGCTCAGAGATTGTAATGCAGGGAGGTGAGTCCACATCCTGAACCATGACCTGTGTTTTCTTCAGGCTGATTGTCAGTCCAAAATCTTGGCAGGCCTTGCTAAAACGATCCATGAGCTGCTGGTGATCTTTGGCAGAGTGGGTAGTGACAGCTGCATCGTCGGCAAAGAGGAAGTCACACAGACATTTCAGCTGGACTTTGGATTTTGCTCTCAGTCTGGAGAGGTTGAAGAGCTTTCCGTCTGATCTGGTCCGGAGATAGATGCCTTCTGTTGCAGTTCCAAAGGCCTGCTTCAGCAGGACAGCGAAGAAAATCCCAAACAAGGTTGGTGCAAGAACACAGCCCTGCTTCACTCCGCTTGGTTATGGGGGTGTGACTATGGAGGTGTCATATCAAGCTCCTGCACTTCAAAGTGTGCCACTGTTCTTTGGCGCCCTGGAAAGAAGGCTTTTTGCCAAAATATATTGAACTTCCAAGTATATTTCATAATACATTGCAGAAAACAATTTTTCTGAACATGTTTGGAGTGCTGTTCTTTTTTTGCAAGGGTCTTTCCAAACTTACCTGGAGATGCTATCAGGGGCTGAACTTTGGAGCCTCTACATGCAAGTGATTGCATTTTCCCACTGAGCTCTGGCCCTCTCTCAAATAGGGAGCTGCCTGATCTCAAGCTAGAGCAGAAGCTCTAATGTAGCTAATTGTAGCTAATGATCATGTAGCCCAGTGCCAAGTTCAAAATGATGCCCCGGAAGTGACATCACACTGGGCTTTTAAAAAAGAGAAAATTGGGGGAAAACCTGCTTCTTCCCCCCAGAAGCTCACCACCCATTTATTCTGCAGCCACCCCCCCGCCCCAGTCAGTGGAGTAGCATATGCATCTGCCTGCTACCTGGGGTCAAAGAAGATTTTGTAGCCCCCCCTACAACAAATTAAAATTTAATTAAGTATATTAAAAGTATGCCCCTTATTGGTTAGAGACACTGTGCTTGGTTGAAGAAGGACAGTTGTTCTCCCCCTGCTAAATATAAGAGTAGCACCACTGGAAAAAGTGTCTCTTTACCCAGTTAGCAGAATAACTTTATTATGATACATGGAAATGAGAGCTGACTCATATTAACACCTTAGTGGTTCCATGCTGTGTTATAATAACATCTCATTGGCTCTCAGAACAATCAGTCTCATAGGTCAGTTTTGAGTTAAGAAATTCCACTTTCTGTTCCATAAGGCAGTTGTGTTTTCATTTTCCGGTTAATTGGCCATAACTTTTGATAGAATATAGCTATTCCAATGAGGTTTGTTTCATTGCATTCTGCATTAAAGTACCTTTCCATTGATATATAACATGATGGTATTATTAGTACATAACAATTTTTTCACAATTTTTGTCACTAGTGTCAAGCTCAGCTTGTTGCCCCCCTAAAACTTGTTGCTCAGTACAGCCACTATCCCTGAACCCCCTTAGCTACACCACTGAGCAGTTTCATCTAGGTTAGTGCTATCAGTGGTCCTCTCTTCATGCAGGCTTCTTCCCTTGTCCTTCTTGCAAATATTTGGGATGGAACTGGGGACCTTCTGGATTCAGCCCAAAGGTCTGCTGATGGTGTAGCCTGATGGTGTTATCAAAGGATCCATACCTTGTCTAGGAATCTTAATCAGTTTACATATTTGGAGATGGGGAGAAATGGAAATGTTCCATACTTCTCCTGAGACCATGTTTCCACACAGAAAAGACCGGCAAGATAAGACCTGATGGAGCCGCCTGTATTCTCCTGTCTCTCCATCCCTCCTCCTCCGCCTGCAGGATTTGCCTCTCTGCAGCTGTGACTCATTCACAGGCAAACAGATTCTGTACTGCCCAAAGGGAAGGTTGCTCTACTAAGATGTTTCTCACTGCTGCAAAGTTATCAAGGAATGCCAGATGGGTCCCTGGCATGAGGAGCCTTGAGCAATGCAAGTGAGAGAGCAAAGCAGCAGAGAAAGCAGTTGCAAGGCAAGGAGGCCAGCAGCAGGCCCAGGCAGGAGAGAGGTTGAGGCCACATCAATAATGGGCCACCAGTTCTGGCACCTGCAAAAGAAGGAGCTTGCTCACTTTTTAAGGGTCTCCTCCCTACTTGCTTGCAAGGGCTTTGGAGGAGGACTGGAGGAGTCTCATCGAAGCAGAGACTGCACAGCACAAAATTCAGCGAGCTGCATTAATCATGCTTACCATGTGAAACCCCCAACCAGTGCCCACACAGAGCGGATGCTTCATCACATTTTGCATGAGTACAGGGTGGTTGGCACTATGCAGCCTGTTAGATTACAGGTTCTTGCTTCCTCTTTCAAACCCCATTTGTGTTTTGGGACTATAACTATGCTGATGAAAGGAGCTTGCCTCTTCCCATTGTCACGATTCCCACTCTGATCAGCAGCTCAGATCTGTTTACAACCCATCTCTATTCCTGGATGGAACTCAAGATGGCATAAATGGACTTTTGGTCCTTCAGTATGGTCTAGGGCAAGGGTGCCCAAACCACTTGCGGCCCTTGAGGACTCTCAATCCAACCCTCAGGGAGCCCCCAGTCTCCAATGAGCCTCTGAGCCTCCGGAGATTTGCTGGAGCCCCGCTGGCCTGATGCAACTGCTCTCAGTATGATGACCAACTGTTCAACCTCTCACATGAGCTGTGGGACAAGGGCTCCCTCCACTGCTTGCTGTTTCACATTTGTGATGCAGAAGCGGCAGCAAAGGAAAGGCTGGTCCTGCATTGCGCAAGGCCTTTTATAGGCCTTGAGCTATTGCAAGAACTTCATTCATTCATATAAGTTCCATCTCTAATATATTCATTTATGTAAATTTGGTCTAGGGCATCCCCACTTCTCTCTAAGCACTGTAAGCTTCTGCAAGATGGCTGGTGCATGTGCCCTCAGACCATGCCCTAGGACAGGGGTGTCCAAACTTTTTGGCAGGAGGGCCACATCATCTCTCTGACACTGTGTCAGGGGTCAGGAAAAAAAAAGAATTAATTTACATTTCAAATTTGAATAAATTTACATAAATGAATATATTAGAGATGAAACTTAAATGAATGAATGAAGGTCTTGCAATTGCTCAAGGCCTATAAAAGGCCTTGCACAAAGCAAGGCCAGCCTTTCCTTTGCTGCTGCTGCAGCATCACAGACATGAAAAAGCAAGCAGTGGAGGGTGCCCTCGCCCCACAACTCATGCGAGAGGTTGAACAGTCGCCCTCACACTGAGAGCAGTTGTGTCAGGCCAGGATGGGCTCCAGCAAGTCACTGGTGGACCAGAGGGGATTCCCTGCAGGCCAGATTGGGAGTCCCTGAGGGTCTCAAATGGCCCCCAGGCCGGGGTTTGGGCACTCCTGCCTTAGGATCTGATCTCAAGATCGTTGGGATTCTGATGTGCAAAGGGAACTGCCAGGTCAGAATGACCATCACCAATCCAAATCCAGACCAATGAGCCAGAGCCCAGATTTGTCTGCCAAGAACCCCTAGAACAAGAGTCCCCAGAGAAGTTCCTCAAGAGCTTGAGGATTCCCACAAAACAGCCTATTTCACACACTACCCATTGCCTGTACACTAGTGCCGATTATGCCAGGAAGGGGTTGGAGAAGGTGTGTGAGACTGCCCAGCCTGCTTTGTGGTGGCGCTGGACTTTCAGAGGATAACAAACACTGTTGCTCTCTAGATCAGTGGTTCTCAAACTTTTTAACCCTCGTATCCACTTTTTGGAATGACAATCTGGACCCACCAGAAGTGATGTCATTAACTTGGAAGTGATGCCATGATCGGAAGTGACATAATCACTTTTGGCTTCAAACCTAGGCCGTGTACATAGTACACTCGTGCTATTATTTTGCATAACTCAGAATTCAAATGTTCCAGTTTGGAAGTCAAAGCAGAAGGCAGACTTGGATCCTTCTCCAACCACACAGCCCTCCCCCCTTTCCAGCGTCCTGTTTTCCCACCTATTTAGGGCAAAGCACCAGGCCTCATACCTACCAGGAGCCCGCCCTGCCCAGCAGCTCCATACCCTACATTTTCAGCTCTGTATTTTCAATGGCAGCTGAGCTAGGTACTATGTGACCTACCTGAAATTGGCTCCTGACCCACCTAGTGAGTCCTGACCCACAGTTTGATAAATGCTATTCTAGAAGATGCTTCCCAGAGGCTGTTTCTTAAATGTGCTCTTTAATTATTTTTTTTTTAATAATTCCTGGAGGTCAAGATCAAAATGTCACTCAGGCTCTTGTAAGCTTTTCACCCAGACAACAAAGGCACCCTCTTGCAATTGGCTCACTCCACTCCCTGAGCAGGCTGTGGTGTGCCCCATTGTGCGCCACCTTCCTTCCACGCTCGTACATTTCTCTGTACCGCTCATAGTGACTGCTTCCTTGCCATCTGGGATTCAGTCCAAAACCATTTTACCCTGTAACAAAGCTTCCTCTCTTCTCCCTTCTTCAGCAGAGAATAGCATTGTTTAGTCTACAATGGCTTAAAGTGGGCTTTCATCCAGAAGAGGGTCAGTTTTAACAAAGAGTTGAAATGAGGCGAAAACCGCAGTTTATGAAAAGTATCCAGCCCTTGACAAACTGTCACTCCAGCAGTCAGCCTCCAAGAGCAGCTTTGCTCTCCCTCCACCTCTGAGCCATTTTGCTGCTCGGGTAAAGTAAAGATTTCCGTTTCCTCTTTGCACCTCCTCAGTACAGTTGGCATCCTTCAGTCTCGGAAGACTATGTTATTGCGCTCTGAATGGTGGTTAGTGTCCTCTCCAGTGCACGAAGCCTGGGTAAAGTAGATATGGAGGATAGACTGTTACCCATGCAGCAAATCCCCTCTCTCCACGTCACTGAAATGGTCCAATGGAAAGGCAGAAGCCAATACGGTTGGTTCCAGCGGCGTCACAGGAGTTGCCAGAATGTGACTGTGTTCAGCCTCAGGGACTCCAGCTCGAGGATTTTGCCTCGAGGTTGACTCCTGAAGCCATACATAACTGGATGTAGCCACAAGGCAGTGGAGGATTGGGATCAGAGTTTTCCTTCTCTCAGATGAGCTGTCTTCCCCGGCTGATGAGTCCCATATACCCGGTGGCTGTTTAGTTGCTTCTTACAACAGGTACAGTCAAACTGATGGCCTATTCTTAGCCCCCATCCCCCAGGGGGTACCTCCTCATACTGCTTGGAAAAACCGCAGTTTCGCTTTCCTTCTCTGATGCTTCCTTTTCAGGAACCAGGGAGCAGAATGACAACCAACGAGGGGGAGCTGGTGACTTACATCAGGCTGAGAAAGTCAAGGAAATTGACAGGGAGGATGGGGGGGACTTACGGCACCACGGTCAGATTAATAAGGGCCTAGAACAGTGTTTCTCAAACTTTGGGTCAGGACCCTCTAGGTGGGTCGTGAGCCAATTTCAGTTGGGTCCCCATTCATATTTTATTTTTAATATTTTAGACTTGATACCCCCATGGTATGGGGAAATGTTACAGACCTGTACTTTTAACAAGCTACTATGTATATTCTTTTAACAATGATAGTCAATGGAACTTACTCCTGGGTCAGTGTGGGTAGGATTGCAGCCTAGGATTGTGAAAAATGCCCTTGCTTGATGACGTCACTTCCAGTCATGACATCACTTCTGGTTGGTCCTGACAGATTCTCATTCTAAAAAGTGGGTCCTGGTGCTAAATGTGGGAGAACCACTGGCCTAGAAACAAAACCCTGCACTGGACCTAGGATTGGACCAGCCCCAAACCTCCTGGTGCCTGAGGCAGTGGGTCAAGTGTTCCACCTTGGTCCAGTGGTGTGTCAGCCTCTGCTCCTCCCACTCCCTAAATTGTAAAAGGAAGAGAGGGGATGATGCAGAAGAGAAAGACTGGGGGAGAGGAAATGTTCTCTTACCCTCCACATTCTTTTCCTCCACCTCTCCGCATAAGAAGAACCCCACTGGATCAGGCCAAAGGCCCATCTAGTCCAGCTTCCTGTACCTCACAGTGGCCCACCAAATGCTTCAGGGAATACACTACACCAGTGTTTCTCAAGCTTTTAACATTGGGGCCCACTTTTTAGAATGAGAATCTCTTGGGACCCACCAGAAGTGATGTCATGACCGGAAGCGACATCAACCAGGAAGTGTTTTGGCAATCCTAGGCTGTAATCCTACTCACACCCAGGAATAAACCCCATTGACTAACATTGTTAGAAGCATATACATAGTTACCTGTTCAAAGCAGAGATCTGTAAGATTTCCCCAAATGCATACCACATACCACGGTAGCATCTACTATATTAAAAATAAAATATTGAAATGAATGGGGACCCACCTGAAATTGGCTCATGACCCACCTCGTGGGTCCCGATCCACAGTTTGAGAAACACTCCTCCAGGTGCCATTGTGATTTCATCTAAAGTTGCACGTTGACTGGCTTTTCTTCTGGTATTTCATCTGCTCACCAGAGCTTTACTGACCAGCTTTCTAGACTTAGAGCACAGACCTAAGCATGTGTACTCAGAATTAAGTCCCATTGAATTCAATAGGGCTTACTCCCAGGAAAATGTGCATAGGATTGCAGCCTTAATCTTCGCTGCCTTGGGACCTCTTAGGGAGAGAGAGGCAGGATAGAAAAACAATAGATAAATAGGGGCCCAATCCAACTTTTCAGTGCTGTGCCAACAGGGCAATAACCTGACCATGGTGTCCCCCTCCTCTCCATAAGAACATAAGCACAGCCCCACTGGATCAGGCCATAGGCCCATCTAGTCCAGCTTCCTGTATCTCACAGCGGCCCACCAAATGCCCCAGGGAGCACACCAGATAACAAGAGACCTCATCCTGGTGCCCTCCCTTGCATCTGGCATAACCCATTTCTAAAATCAGGAGGTTGCGCATACACATCATGGCTTGTACCCCATAATGGATTTTTCCTCCAGAAACTCGTCCAATCCCCTTTTAAAGGCGTCTAGGCTAGACGCCAGCACCACATCCTGCAGCAAGGAGTTCCATAGACCGACCACGCGCTGAGTAAAGAAATATTTTCTTTTGTCTGTCCTAACCCGCCCAACACTCAATTTTAGTGGCTGTCCCCTGGTTCTGGTATTATGTGAGAGTGAAAAGAGCATCTCCCTATCCACTCTGTCCATCCCCTGCATAATTTTGTATGTCTCAATCATGTCCCCCCTCAGGCGTCTCTTTTCTAGGCTGAAGAGGCCCAAACGCCGTAGCCTTTCCTCATAAGGAAGGTGCCCCAGCCCGGTAATCATCTTAGTCGCTCTCTTTTGCACCTTTTCCATTTCCACTATGTCTTTTTTGAGATGCGGCGACCAGAACTGGACACAATACTCCAGGTGTGGCCTTACCATAGATTTGTACAACGGCAATATAATACTAGCCGTTTTGTTCTCAATACCCTTCCTAATGATCCCAAGCATAGAATTGGCCTTCTTCACTGCCGCCGCACATTGGGTCGACACTTTCATCAACCTGTCCACCATCACCCCAAGATCTCTCTCCTGATCTGTCACAGACAGCCCAGAACCCATCAGCCTATATCTAAAGTTTTGATTTTTTGCCCCAATGTGCATGACTTTACACTTACTGACATTGAAGCGCATCTGCCATTTTGCTGCCTATTCTGCCAGTCCGGAGAGATCCTTCTGGAGCTCTTCACAATCACTTCTGGTCTTCACCACTCGGAAAAGTTTGGTGTCGTCTGCAAACTTAGCCACTTCACTGCTCAACCCTGTCTCCAGGTCATTTATGAAGAGGTTGAAAAGCACCGGTCCCAGGACAGATCCTTGGGGCACACCGCTTTTCACCTCTCTCCATTGTGAAAATTGCCCATTGACACCCACTCTCTGCTTCCTGGCCTCCAACCAGTTCTCAATCCACGAGAGGACCTGTCCTCTAATTCCCTGACTGTGGAGTTTTTTCAGTAGCCTTTGGTGAGGGACCGTGTCAAACGCCTTCTGAAAGTCCAGATATATAATGTCCACGGGTTCTCCCGCATCCACATGCCTGTTGACCTTTTCAAAGAATTCTATAAGGTTCGTGAGGCAAGACTTACCCTTACAGAAGCCATGCTGACTCTCCCTCAGCAAGGCCTGTTCGTCTATGTGTTTTGAGATCCTATCTTTGATGAGGCATTCCACCATCTTACCCCGTATGGATGTTAGGCTGACCAGCCTATAGTTTCCCGGGTGCCCCCTCTTTCCCTTTTTAAAAATAGGTGTGACATTTGCTATCCTCCAATCTTCTGGCACCATGGCCGTTTTGAGGGACAAAGTTGCATACCTTAGTCAAGAGATCTGCAACTTCATTCTTCAATTCCTTAATAACCCTTGGGTGGATGCCATCAGGGCCCGGTGACTTTATTGATCTTTAATTTATCAATGAGGTCTGAAACATCTTCTCTTTTAACCTCTATCTGACTTAACTCCTCGGTCAGGAGGGGCCATTCGGGCAGCGGTATCTGCCCGAGGTCTTCCGCCGTGAAGACAGATGCAAAGAACTCATTTAATTTCTCTGCCATTTCTAAGTCTCCTTTTATCTCCCCTTTCTCTCCCTCACCATCCAGAGGGCCAACCGCTTCTCTGGCGGGTTCCCTGCTTCTAACATATTTGAAGAAGCTTTTATTATTCCCCTTAATGTTGCTGGCCATGCGTTCCTCATAGTCTCGCTTGGCCTCCAGTATCACCTTCTTACATTTCTTTTGCCACAGTTTATGTTCGTTTTTATTCTCCTCATTAGGGCAAGACTTCCATTTACGGAAGGAAGCTTCCTTGCCCTTCACAGCCTCTCTAACTTGGCTGGTTAGCCATGCGGGCACACTCCTGGATTTAGTGGAACCCTTCTTTCTTTGCGGTATACACCTCTGCTGGGCCTCTATTACTGTTGTTTTAAGCAGCCTCCATGCACTCTGGAGAGATTGGACTCTTTTTACCCTCCCTTTCAACCTCCTTCTAACCAGCCTCCTCATTTGAGGGAAGTCCGCCCGTCGGAAGTCAAGGGTTTTTGTTAGAGATTTGCCTGGTATTCTTCCCCCAACGTGCACGTCAAAACGGATCGCAGCATGATCACTGTTCCCCAATGGCTTAATGACTGTTAATACAGTCTTAAGTGAAACATTTCCAAGTTTAGTGGCATTAACCAGATAAAAAAACACAGGTTGTGGTTTGCAGCTATGACAGTCATGAAGAAATAGAACTGTTTGAGAAATTTCTTTGAAGTTTTTCAAGAGGAAAGAAATCTTTGCTAGGGGTTTAAGGAAGCTGAAGATTAATATACAAACTGAGTCATCAAGTGAAACATTATTTCTTGACTTCAGACTTCTGGACTACAGCCATCAAGTTTAGCTCTTCCTAACATTTTGCCTTTTAATATAGAGGGCAGTGATTTTTAACCTTTTCAGCTTGTGGCACACTGGCAAGGCACACCATCAGCTTTTTGACAATTGACAAGGTACACTGTGCTGTCAATGGGGGCTCACATCCCCCAATGGTCCTATTGATAAATGACCCTATCCCAAATTCCTGTGGCACACTTGGGAACCAAGTGCCACGGCACAGTGGTTTAAAATGGCTGATGTAGGGACTCCCAGCTTACTGGATAAGATGGGGGGGGTAGATGGCAGGAGGCCCCCGTGTTGGGTGGCAGCAGTGGCCCTAAGGGAATGGGGACAGTGCAGGTGCCCCTCTTGAGGGGAAGGGTGGGGTTGGTGCTGCACTTCTCCAGGCTGCTATGGCAGATCATGCCTTGGCACACTTGCCCTGTCAGCCCACCTGCAAGCAGCTGCCTCGCCACAAAGCAGGGTCCCCTGTGGGGGTCGAGCCTAGGAGATATGGGTGAGTGACACGCCTGACAGGAGGGCCTCTGGCAGCCAGAAAGCCCCAGATCCCCTGTCATCCCCTGGGCAACTGGCCCCTGGGGGCAGCACCCTCCAGGGGCTCAGTCCCTTTCCAGGGCAGTAGCCCTGGCCATAGCCCCAACCACAGGAGCAGCTGGTGGACTGGGTTTGGACAAGGTGTGGGTAGATAGTAAGGGGCAGGGCTCCAGGGGCAGACCATATGATACCCCTGAGGGCCTGAAGAGACTGACTTCCCACATAAAACTCAGCCCAGATGAGGATGAGGGTTAGTGTTGGCTAGACTTCTGGTTGGCCAGAAGCATGACCAGGAGCCACAGGCGTTAGAGACCCCATGACCTTAGGGGAGAAGGTGCTGGGTGATGCAACCTGCTTCCCCCACAATCCTACTGATGCCTTTGGGGCTGGGTTGTCCATGCCAGGGCTGAACCTGGTGGTGCCCCACCACTACTCCTCAGGCCAGAGTCCAACAGACTGAAACACAACATTTAAAATCCTGAAACCCCTAAGAGTAAAGATGTAAACACTTCACTAAAGTAAAAACAGTAAAGACTAAAACACAAATTTCCCCAGCTAGAAGTTCACTAAAGCACTAAACCTTAGTAAATTCAAGTTAAAATCTGTCTTCTAAAAAAGCCCACTCCTATTTGCTTACAGAAGAGGAGACGATGTATAACCAAGACTTACCTGAACCAGGAAGTCTCAGCGAATCAGTTCACTGATTGATTTTCTCTGGGCTACAATCGAACAATCAACCACCTATTCCATCTGCAAGTTGTCCAGTTCCATTCTTATTAATGGCACCTACTGCTCTTCCTTGATCTATTGATTCCATTCTTATTAATGGCACCTACTGCTCTTCCTTCCTAAGATTCTATTGTTCTTTAGTACAGGGGTTCAAGCATGACTACAGCTCTCCTCTTTCTGATTCATGTTGCTGTGATATAGAGGAAGATTACTTCAAGATGGTGAGCAACCAACCAGTCCTGCAAGCCCAGTTGGATCACGCCAGTGAGGACCCATCTAGTCCAGCAGCCTTATACATTGATCCACCAGTAGTGTCTGGGTAGCTCACAAGCAGAAGATGAAGGCATACCCCTTCTCCTGCCATTAGGCTCAGAGACTCCGAGGAAACCACAGATGTCAACAAACACCACCACCATGACCTACTTTACAGATACTAGATATATCCTCTTCCTTAGATAGGAATGTCCTGAATGTCCTAAAGGTCCTGAATAGACAGGAAGGTCAGCCAATGTCATACAGGCTCAATTCACTGTGAGTGACAACCTGGATTTAATGTTCTCACCAGTGTGTTACAAGTTGAGCACTCAGTGCATCACTCCCAGCTTTCATGCAATATTCAGGACCTTTTGTGACTACCAGGAAACTCAAGCAGAAGAGGAAATTCAGAGCAAATCAGAGCCAGTATGTGGCATGCTGATTGCAAAAAATATTTGCAAAGGGCAAATGGTGCAATCTTTGGAGCTGCAGCAGGAACTTCAGCCAAGCTGCCATATTTATGGGAATGCATAACTTCCTGTGTAATTATTCATATTCAGTGAGTTGCCATGGTTGGTTTCTTTCCAACGTGGCAACTTTCTTTCCAAGTTCCTTTGTATATTTCTCCATCTCTGTGCGCAGTGAAGTTTACTCAAGGGGGTTGAGCACTGTCTGAGGGCCACCTGTTTGGGCTAAGATTGCCCAGGAAACTTCATGGTCAATCCCTGAGCCCTTAATAGCAGTGGTAGGCAGGGGATGCCATGGGGGACCCCAGCTCACAGCCCCAGTGGGGGGGTCAGTGCACAGCTTTCTCTCAATTAAACATGCATAGGATTGAAAGCCTATTTGGATGGTGTAGTGCAGTGGTCTTCAACCTTTTACATGCCACAACCCCAGTAAATAAAATATAAGACCACTGTTAATCCCACCCCCCTCCTGGGATCCTTTCCACCCTTCCAGCTATTCAGCATAACTAAGTATTCTTATCAGAGAGAACAGAAAAGGTTACCTGACACAAAGTGAAAGCTATTTTAGCACCATTGCTAATAACCTGAGTAGGACCAGGACATAGTCTCCTGGTAACTGAAGGGGGGCACCATTGCCCTGTTTCCTTGTTGGTGCTCTAGTTCAGTGGTCTTCAACCATTTTCATTCCTGTAAGTTGCCGCAACCCCCCAACTGAGGTTTCGTGACCCCATCAGGGTCCCAACTCCAAGGCTGAAGAGCACTGGTGTAATGGTTTGAGAGTTATAGCTGGAAGGTCCAGATTCAATGCTCGCTCAACTGTGAAGCTTCCTGGATGACTTTGGACCAGTCATGATCTCTCCGCCTTGCCTACCTAACAGGATTGTTGTGAAGACCACCCTGAGCTCCTTGGAGGAAGGACGGTATTAAAAATGTGAAAAATAAATTCTTGGAGAATTTGGATGCAGGGATGCAATGGCCTTGCCATTGATAAGGTAAGATCTGCTACACTAAAGAGGAAAAACAATAGAAGAGTGTTGACCACCTGGCTATATTACATTGTGATCTCAGTCATTACATTATATATTACATTGTGATATACAATATATTATATATTACATTGTGATATCAGTCATTGTGTGTGGAATACACAAATGTTGAATTCCATCAGATCTGCTTCAGTTTTATCTGCTTCCTGTTAGGCTGTATTAACAATTTCCTCTATTGTTCATGTGGCAGAAATGAGTTCTGGTTCTCCAGGCTGAGTTACTCCATAATGGACACAGATTCTGCCTGAAAACCGGAAAGAATGTTGATGAAGCCTCCATGGATCTCGTGCGATGCTACGAGGACACCAGCTATTATCTATCAGTCTCTTTTCTCTCACCGCATTCTGTGGCCCAGAAGAAACAGGAGTACACTTTGCGTTTGCCTGTGGGTCAGGTCATGATGCTAATGCAATGCGCAGAGAATGAACTGCCGTGCTCATGCAGCTATGAACCTGGAAACTTGTTCCTGCATGGTGAAGAGCTCCCTGATGGGGAGATGCCCAAGCCCTGGTAGCTTCCTTTCTGTGCAGATGTGAACTCATGGCAGTTTGCAATCAAATAAAGTTATAATGCATTGATATAGACTGACAGCACATGTCAGGTTTTTGGCATCCCAGGCTTGAGATTGTTATTAGCCAGGATGTGGCAGGAGGGCCTGATGTGGCAAGGCAGCACTGCTGATGTTGCAATCAGCTGCACCTGTTGCAGGTGGGAGTCACATGACTCTAGGAAGATGTGTGCAGAGTCACGTAGACTATGGTGGAGTGGTGCAATGCACTACAGGACAGCCAATCAGCGTGGGTCACAAGACTGTCTTGTGACTATGAGGTCGCCCTACTCTGATTGGTTGGCCCCGGTATATATGGTGCAAGTACAGACACCAAGTTGTGGGTTGTTGTGGTGGAGTTTCTGTGAGCCGTGCTGCTGGTTTGTGTACTGATTTTGGACTGCCTTCTCATGACTGTGACCTGCTGTATCCCTGACTTCTGGACCATTTGACTGACTACTCTTCTGCCTGTTCCTTTTACCAATACCTGCTTCTACAACAAACAAGCCTGTGTCTGCTTCTTTGGCTCTGTCTGGAATCGCCTGCTTCTTTTGCTATCTCCCTACACTCCCGAGCCATTCTACTATCAGGAAAGCAAAGGCTATCCTCCCCTGCTGACCTGACAGCACACATACGTATACACTCATACACACACACAGGGTGGGGCCTCTGGCAGAAAGTGGTGGATTGGTCCTGCACCATGCACTTGCGTCAGCCGCTCACCCACTCACCTGGTCCATGATGTCCAGCATGCCACCAGCTACAATTTTTCTCCCTGCTTTGAAAAAGTCAGAGCAGAAGGAGCAGAAGAGGAAGTGTGTGGAGAAGAGTAGAGTTTTGGTCTCGAGTGTCTCCTGAGAAATGTGCTCAGCCAGCACTCTATTCCACATACCTCTTCTACTCCTTCAGCCTCCTCTTTTTAAAATCAGAGCGTGGAAAGGAGCAGTGGCAATGAGTAGGAAAGGGGAAAGGGAGGGCATGCAGGGAGGGCTGGTCCACAGCCCATCACACAATGGAGATGGCAAGTGATGGTTTCACCTCCCTCTCTTTCCATGGTGATGGTTTCACCATCCTCTTTTCCACTCCATTCCCCCAATTCCTTTTCTAATCCAGGAAGCAGAAGGCTGGCATTGGTCAAACCGAAGTCAGCAAGTTCCAATTCACAGCTCAGTCTCTCAGCCAAATGGGAACTAAATGTTCCTTGTAGCTCTCTGCTTACTTGTCCCCTGATATTAGAACAGGGCAAGCAAGCAGAGGCATTGTTCCGAGAGTGTATCAATCCACAGCTGCTGAGCTGGCTAAACAAGCTTGTATCCTCCAGGGCAGGGGTGTACAAAGTTTTTGGCAGGAGGGCCACATCCTCTCTCTGACACTGTGTTGGGGGGGGGGGGGAAATAATTAATTTGCATTTCAAATTTGAATAACTTTACATAAGTGAATATATTAAAGATGAACTTATATGAATGAATGAAGGTCTTGCAATAGCTCAAGGCCTATAAAAGGCCTTGCACAAAGCAAGGCTAGCCTTTCCTTTGCTGCCACTACTGCATCACAGACATGAAACAACAAGCAGTGGAGGAAGCCCTCATCTCACAGCTCACGCCCTTAGTCGCCCTCACGCTGAGAGCTGTTGCATTGAGCTAGTGTGGTCTCAAACCAATCTCCGGAGGGCCAGAGGCTCATTGGAGAGTGGGGGCTCCCTGAGGGCCGCATTGAGAGGCCTCGAGGGCTGCAAGTGACCCCAGGACCAGGGTTTGGGCACCCCTGCTCCAGGGTGTTGGGGGGAGTACAAGATGACCCAGCCATCTTGAGCAGCCTGGCTGATGACATGCCATTGTGCTGTTGGTGCAATGAAGAGGCAAAAATAATTCCCCAGCAGAGCAGCTTCCCTCTTCCTTCCCTCCCTCCCTTCCTGGCAGATACAATGCAGGATTTGATTTAACCAGTGATCATTCTCATTCCAGCGCTGTTGATAGATCTTTCTAGTTTCATCCTAGCTAATCGCCTTTTCCAGGTGAACCAACCGGAATTGTCCTGATCTGATGTCAGCAGGTGAGGAACATGAGAAGCTGCTGTAGACTCAGCCTCTGCAGAGAGTCAGTACTGTCTGAAGTAAGTTACTGGCAGGGCCAGATTTAGGAGCTATGCAGCACACTGCAAAACATTTTTGCACCCCACTCCCACCCCTGTGGTTCCCCTACTCACAAGAATGAGTGGTAGCAGCCAGGCACCCGGCAGCAGTATCACCCCAATTGTTTCCGGGGGGGGGGGCAATTCCAGGCCTATGAGGATATTTTCTGTGCCCTCTCTGGAGAAGCTGCCAAGGAGTGAACCTGGAACTTTTTGCAAGTAAACCACAAGTGTTACCACTGAGCTACAACCCCTCCCTAAATTTTCCACCTTTCGAAATATGATAATATCAAGCAATTATATAGCATTTACTGAGCTGTCAAAGTACAAACAGCCTGTAAGGGCTGTTAAGTATTATTATTCTTAAATTGCAGCCGCGAGGCAGTAACTTTGCCTAAGTCCACCTCGTGATATTTCATAGTGGAGGTGAGATTCAAACCCAAAAGTCCCAGATGCACAAAAATAAGTTTCTTATCTGCTACACTAGCTTACAGTAAGTGCATCAAGGCCTGTTCAGATCCCTGCCCCCAATGCAATCCTATACACACTTATATGGGAGCAAGTTCCATTAAACTTCACGGGCACGGCTGGCTGTTGGGGCTGCTGGGGCCATTCCTTCAAATGCTGCCCTCAACTCAGACGTAATTGTGGTAACATCACCGCAATTACTTCTGGCTGCGCACCCAGGAGAACCTACCCCCCCCCCCCGCAGCTACTCTTCCATTTTTTTTGCTTTGGAAGAAAAGTGAAAAAGCAGAAGGCCATACACAACTGCTACAGAAATGGCTGTGATTGGGAGGGGTAAGGTTGATGACCACAGGGGCACAGAGTACCCCCTGTGGCAATCGCAGGGCCACCTGGGAGCACAGTACCCCCTGCCCCACAGCTATGCCACTGGATTTACATCTAAGTAGACATGCATAGGATTACACCATCAATGAGTGAAGGGTGCTACCTTGTATTAAGCAACACATCAAACTCAGCATGGCTGACATTAACTGACAGTGTCTCCCCAGAGTTTCAGGCAGGACTTTTGGAGGTGCAACCAAATGAATCTGGGGTCTTCCGCATGCAGAACAGGGGCTTTTCTATTCAGCCATGGACTTTCCCTGCATGAAGGGAGAAAAGCAGGACCATCCCTGTGCAGCTGTGCATTTTACTTTTATGGAAAGATGCCTGACTGGCCACCAAACCAGGGCCAGCAAATCTATGAGGCCAACTGAGGTGGTTGCCTGAGGGAGCAGATTGGTGAGGTGCTCCTCTCTTTGTCCTCCTACTTATCGCCATCACTCCCCCTTCTCCTTTCACTCCCTGAATTGGAAAAGAAAGAGGAAGACAGAGAGGAAGAGGAAACATGGAGGGGACAAAAGTGCTTAGCTAAAACACTGGGAGAAAGAGGAGCAGAGAATGGTCCATCATTGGGTACGGGGAATAATAATAATAATAATAATAATAATAATAATAATAATAATAATAGGTATTTATATACCGCCTTTCTTTGTAACATTTGACATGCCACCTAGAGCAGCAGGAGGTCTTGGGCAGCCCTGTACCAAACTCCTGTCCTGCCAAAATTGCTAATGGAACACAAGGTTTCAAACCCCCTTGCTTGCCAGGGGACCGGATGTGATAAAAAATGTGCACATCTATTGATTCTATATAATGCTTACAAAGAAATATATATTCACATCTCAGTCTGAGATGTGTATGCTCAGTATACTCAGTATATATCTCAGTATACTGAGATCTGAGATCTCAGGCCATCATCACTGCACCTCTTCTGCTAGCACTTGAACTGATCTCTTGCTTATTTAGGAATAAGAAACAAAAATGTGTTGAAAATATGAAGGTGATCATTCCAGATTTGGAACAGACATAGTAACCAAATCAAAGTAATCAGTTGGGTTGACAAGTTATATATAACAAGTTAGCTTCACTTACAGAGCCATTTTCCAAATTCATTATGGACCAATTATCAGAGCTGGCCCATCCATGAGGACAACTGGGACAGAAGGTACCCACTTCTATCAGTGGCTTGCTCCACTTCCCACTCCCTGGATTGGAAAAGGAAGAGGGAAAGGGAGTGGAAGAAGTTGTGTGAAGGAGAGGAGTTGTGAATACATTCTTCTACACTACCTTTTTTGCTCCCCCCCCCCCACCATTCCTTTTTCAACAGAGGGTTAAAGAAGAGCAGAAATTGCCACATCATCAGGTGAGGAGAGATAGCATTTTGCATTCCATCTCATCTCAGGCCAATCCTAAAATCATGGTGTTTTGCAGACTTCTAAATACATTGCCTTGCTAGTGCTAGTGTTAAGCAGACTGTTAATTCCAAATCAACTGCATCTATTATCGCATCTTTCAGATATTCAAATAAAATGGATTTTATTGTGGAAAGGATGAACAGGAATTCATACAGCTGGAAAGATGAACGGGAATTATTATTTCCTTACCAACCCATAGCCAAAATGGCCAAAAATGACAAGCCCCCCAAAAAGGCAAAATATAACATTTGGTCTGATAGACCGGTGTTCTTCAAATTTGGGGTAGGACCCCAATGGGGTTGCAAAGCCTCTGTTGTGGGGTTGCAGCAACTTTCAGGAATGGAAAAGGCTGAAGATCACTTATACTAGACCACTATCAGCTAAAGGGGGAGGCATCCCCTGATGCCTGCAGGAAGTACCCCTTCAGGCACCAGGAGATTGGGTCCCAGTCCTGCTCAGGTTCTTAGCGATTATGCTAAAATGGCTTTCATGGACTTCAAGGTCACTTGTTTTGCTCTCTCTATAAAGAATATTTTGTTACAGTGAACAGTGTTGGGAGGGCGTAATGGGGGCAGCAATGAGAATGGGGTGGTGAACAGGGACCTGGGATTGATGTTGGGGTCATACTTTATTTATATATTGGGGTCATGGCACGAAAAAGGTTGAAGACCAGTAGCCTGATAGATCCATGTCTGCATCTATCCAAAGTTGGATAAAGTTGCATCTAAAGTTGCATCTATCTAAAGTTGGAGCCTTATAGAGCTGTCTCACCAAATTCACATTCAGATGCCAAGTCAGGCCAGTCTCAGCACCCCAAACCAACAGCAGGGGGAGGGGGCTTCAAGCCCTCCCTCAATCAGCCCCTAGCAATCTGGTGGGAAGGAATTAAGTACAGAAGCAACTGCAAGCACTGCAAGCACACAGCCTCCACTTGCTCTACTGAGAGTTAACCGCCTGGAGGGAGAAGGAAGCATCTTTTGAACATCACTGTCTTTCTCTCCTGCTGCTTTTAATATTTAAACCAAAGGGATGAGTGACAGCTGCAGTACAGGCCAAGACCCCTGTATCCTCCCCTGTAGTTATTTCTGTGATGCATTGTCATGTATAGACGGCTCCTACACGGATCTCCAAAGGCCTCTTAATAATGGATATTATACTCCAGCGATGATTGCAGCCGAAAGCACCCCAAATTACCGGCTTTTCTTACTGGGTAATTTGTTATTTTAATGCTGTCAACCTGCAGAAATAGATTTATTGTTATTAATAATAGTGATTTGCCACATTTTGCTAGTTAAATTACAGGCCTGTATAGTTAGTTCAACAATAAAGCACTGGAAGGGAGCCAAGAGATCGTTCATAGCGTGGAGTGCAAAGGCAGTTGGCACTCGTCCCATTAAGGCATTAAAATTTGAATCAGAAACATAACAGATGCAAAACAAAACATGAGCTCGCTCACGGGGATTATATAAAAACAATTAAAACAAATTAATTACCAGTTATGTTAATGTTGTGCCATGTACGTGAGGAATGATTACCAAATCTGTTGGCAAGATCTTCAGGGACCCTAAAGTCAATAAAAATTCCCTGAACAGACTCGTCCATCCTGGGGGGGCAGCGTCTGAAATGGGTTGACAGGAAACCAAGTAGGATAAACAGGAAATGGACAAAGGCTGGAACTGGGCACCAAGGGCCACTGATTGGAGGCAAAGGGGGCTATTCACATGTTATGATACACACATGTACATCTGCACACAGTTCTCGTTAGCCTCTAGGGTTAGGTTCCTAGAAAACCTAGTGGGTAACGAATTAGCGGATACTGAATCATTGAGCCTATGGGAAAAATAGGGTTAGGTTCCAGGGGAACTTGTTCACCATACACTCTATGATCTTTGTGAACCTGAATCCTATCTGGCGGTCTATGGTGATAGTGTGGCTCATCAATATCTCCAACACCTGATGCTTCCTCCTCATTTCTGCCTATCCCTCAATACATTGAACGTTGCTGGCCCAACAATGAGGCCCCAAGGTTCAGCAATGGGTTCAAGCAATGACTCTTCCGCCTCCTCCTCCACCTGTGTCTTGCTTGCCCCAGCCCCATAGCTTTCCAGAGACCTCTCGTCATCAGCCTCACAGAATTGCCAGGGTTCAGCAGGAGTTCCCAAGATGGTGGGGCAAGTCTGGAAGTGGACACAAATGGGTTTGACAATTCCCCACGAAACAATCCCAATGCCTGTTTGATGTGAAAAATTGATGCAACCCAGATAACCATCTAAAAAAAGGAGAAGTACAATTGACTGGATGCAAATGCCGCAACCTCTTCCCCCATCGGCTGTACAGTGTCTCTTCCTCTCCTCCCACCAGTGCTGCCTTCTGCTCATGAGGAGGCCATTGTCTCCTCTTCTCCTCCTCCTCCACCTCTTCTTCCCTCTTCTCCTTCTCCTCCTCAACCTCTCTCACCCCTGCTTTATTTGGGGTGAGAGAGGTTGAGGAGGAGAAGAAGAAGAGGAATTGGAAGAAGAGGTGGAGGAGGAGGAGAGGAATTTCCAAATTCCTCAGAATTTGGAGTGCTCAGAGGAGAAGGGAAGGATAAAGGGTTTGGGCCACACCCCACAAGGATCACAGAGAGAACAGGTAGAAAGGTCAGAGTCACTGGGCCATAGCTTGACCCCTTCTATACAGCATCCTGCCCCTCTGGACAGCAATTGCACCAATACCCCTTCTCAACTCCTGATGCACGATTCTAGCAGATTCATACTTTCTGAATTTACAAGTCAGAAAATTGTAAATTTTTAAAAATTCTTAAAGTTGTTTCATCCCAGATAATTTTGGGGTGAGAGACACTAAAAAAGGAAGCCATATCTTGAGGAGGAGAAAAAAAGGTCATCATGAGCAGCAAAACACAGCTAAGGGGGAGGTGATCGCTAAGCAAAGGTTCTCCCACTGCAAATTCTCACAGAAGACAACATGGAGGCAGGAATCAAAATATAATCAATTACACTATTACCATAGAGTGTAAACCGTGCTAAACCGTGCTACTTTGGCTAAAACTGGACAATTTAGGTCTGGACAAGAGACTCCTTCTCTTAATCAGGAAACTCTACTCAGAGACTAGCTGCTGTGTTAAATTAACACCATGTGGGAAACATTTGGCCCCAATTCGTACTAATTTAGGAGTCAATCGATGTGTCTTAGCCCCTATGCTGTTTAACATATTCATTAATGATCTGGCTCCTCATTTGTCCTTAGTTGATGCCCATCCTCCCAAATTAGGTAATTTACTGTTCCCCCTTCTGTTGTATGCAGACGAGATGCTGCTATTGTCCCGTACGAAAATTGGCTTGAAGCGTTTAATCATCTCATGTATTCCAATAAATTGCACCTATTCCAATAAATTGCAATTAAACTTTGAGAAGTCTAAATTAGTGGTTTTCTGTTCCCAATGGAAACCTACCTCTTGGTCCTTTGGTGGGAAGGTAATCGAACAGGTTAAAGTTTTCAGATACCTGGGAATTCTGTTTCATCATAGGCATTCTTGGTCACCCCATCGCCAGGCTGCTATTAAGCAATTTATTAGTTCAAGCTACTTTGTGGGTTTTTTTACACCTGGGGCAATTCTTATATCCCAGCAGCGGTCCAAGGTTCTTTAAGTCCAAGGTTCTGGGACGATTGCTGTTTTGTACCCCTATCTGGATTTCAGCCATTTCCACTCTAGTGTTCAATCCAGATTCCTCTATAAGATCTCTTCACTGCATCCCTTACACAGCATTGTGCCTCGAAGTTGGTCTGCATAAAATTGAAGCAGTGACCTGGCTAAGATTCTTGAGATTTTGGCTAAGGGTCGGTTTTGAGGCAAATCAGAACATCATGCTCTCCAATATTCTTGCTGATGTTTCTTTTTCCCCTGGTCTAACCTTATTTTACAAAAGACTCCCTCCTAGGTTTATCAACTGATCTGATAGGAGGATTACCCATGTCTGTGGCTTACAATCTTATTTGGGCCTGATATAGGGAAACAGAATTTGCAAGCTGCAGCCCGTAAGTCTTGTTCGCCTAGTGTTCGTCTTTCATGGCCCTCTGATTTGGGTTCAAGCTATCTATCGTTCATGTGTTCACCTCAGATTCGTAGAGCCTTTACACTGGGTAGGTTTAATATCTTACCTGAAAATGTACTAAGAGCAAGATTTAATAGACCATTGGATAGTCCTCAGTCATGTTCTTGTGACCTTCAGTCATGTTCAAGGACCTCAAAAGAGTCCTTGACCCATGTACTTTTGTACTGTGTAAATCTAAAGTTGAGCAGGGGGGCAGCTATGAGGGTGCTGATGCATAGTCATAGTCCCTAGCGAGGGAAACAATATTGATAGGGGATCATATATTGGGTGGGAAGCTATATTGATAGGTGAAATGGTGTAAACAATGATTTTAGAGTGTTTTGCAGGATGAGAATGGTCATAAAGATTTTATTGAGGCTGTTAATTCTTTTGAGACATTGAGGGAGTGACAAGCAAAAGCTGTAGTAGTAGTAATTTGTAGTAGAGGAAGGTGGAAGAAGTTCAGTTCTTTTTTAAAAATCAATTGCTGTATCATGCTGTTGCCCTTCATGCAATAAAAGATTCAACTGGTTGTTTCAGAACCGTTTAGAAGTCTGGTTCTGTCATTACCATCCTACAGCTGGGCATTTGGGCAGAAACGAACCCTAGAACGGATGACAATTTGTTTTATTTCCCCAACCAGAGAAAGATGGTACAAGAGTATGTTAAATCATGTCCTATTAGTCAAAGGGTAGGGAGGCCTGCAGATGAAATAGGGGCAGAATTGCAAACTGTACCACTCATAAAAAATACCCCTTTCAAGAGATTTCAGTTGATATTTTGGGTCCCCTTCCTTGTACTTAGAACAGGTAAACAGTTTATTTTGGTAATTTCTGACCATGCTAGTAGATATTTATAAGCTATTCCCTTGAGTACTTGAGTACTCCTAAAACTGTGGCTCAAGTTTTATTAGAAACTTTTGCTAAATTGGGTTTCCCTGAAAGGATTTCAAGGGAAGGATTTCAAGGGACCAAGGGACTAATTTTGTGTCCAAGTTGATGACTGAACTGTGTGAATTGTCAAGTGTTGAAAAATTGGTGTCTACCCACAAAGTGATGACCCCAATTGGTGATGACCCCAATTGGTGTCATCCACAAAGTCTTGGACTAGTAAAACAAGCAAATCAGACCTTGGGACAATTAATTAGGAAATATGTGTTGGAACATTCGGACCAGTGGGATAAGGCATTGCCCTTTCTGTGTTGTGCTAATAATGAGAGTACTCAATTTTAATGAGACTACACAATTTTCTCCTCATCAGTTAATTTTTGGAAAGAATCTTCTTTTGGAGGAAATTAAAAATAGTTTCCTCTTTGGTGGGAAGCAGAGTAGCTTAAGCAGCAGACCTCCCCCTTTTCCCCCCAGGGAACCTCCCTCACCCAGCTAACTGCAAATCAATTAAAAAACAAAGAGGCAATGGCTTGTTAAAGTTGCAAAAAAGAAGTTATTTACTTATAGTTCCATTGAGTGTATATTTACAGCATCTGATTAGGATCAGAGGTTCAGCTAACAGAGATAGCAACGTGCTGGAGCTGCCTTGCCCTGCATGCCTTGTGCTCAAGATGGCCTGGGCATCAGAGCCCTGGTGTGCCCATCTTAACAGGCTCGTAGTCAGAGGAGCTGGGCGCGAGAGCCTGCAGGCCTCCCCGGGTCAGGGAAAGTGAGAGTGGGGCGATCGCACTCCACCTCCGCAAAACGGAAAGCAGAGCACGATTGCCCCACTCTCACTTTCCCTGACCCAGGGAGCCCTGCAGGCGCTCGCACCCAGCTCCCCGCAGCCCGGTCAAAAGTGAACGTGGAGCAATTGCACACCGCTTCTGGTTTAGCAGAGCAGGGCGCGATCACTCCGCTGTCACCTTCCCTGACCCGGGGAGCCCTGCTAAAGGTTGCGCAAGGCTCCCCACACCCCCGGGGGGCTACAGGGGACTTGGGCAAGTGCACGATCCTGAGCAGCACAATCCAGAGGATCACGCTGCTGCCTCCTTGCTGCCCCTTAAGGAGCCAGGACCCTCAGGCTGGGGCATCACAATGCTCCAGTTTGAATCCCACTGCCTTAAGGTGAGCTTTCTTGCTGTCTGAAACCAGGTGGTTGTTCCATATAAAGCTCCTCTTTAATTTCTCGGTGGAGAAAAGCAATTTTAACATCCAAATGGCATACACGCATTTTTCTTGAAGCAGCTATGCTCAGGAGCAGTCTTATAGTAGTGTGTTTCACTATGGGTGCGAAAATTCCATCAAAATCTTCTCCATATTTCTGGGAGTTAACTTTGGCTACTAGTCTTGCTTTGTAGTGCTCTACAAAGAGCACTGGTCTGTTATGGTAAACTGGTACATACATAAGTTCCCTATCTGTCTGTGATAGACCATCAATGAACCTTTTACCTTTGTCAGCTCTTTCATTCTCAGCAAAATATGGACCGTGCCTAATGTGCCTTTCCATAACCTTTTGTGCCTGCAGCATATCCTATGAAGAGACCTTCTTCAGTTCTGAGGTCTAGCTTGGACCTTTTTGGAACATGTATAGACATAAGTATAGCAACCGAACAAAGGTGCTTCATGTCTGGTGCTCTGCAATGCCACAGCTCAAAAGGTCTAAAACACCTGTAGTGGATAGTCTGTTTTGCAAACAGTAGGCTGTTATTGCTTTACTCCAAAAATTTAGTTAGCATGCATGCAGGTAGCATTTCCAAGAGATTTCTGTTTTTGTGTTCTGTTTTGTGTGCCTTTTTGTTGTGGAGTGTATGGGACAGTGAGTTTTGTGTCAGATTCCTCGACTTTCTAAAAGTGACTTTGTGTGCTGCGAGGTGCCCACCATTGTCTGTAATGTGCCAGGATTCCTTCCAAATCTGTTCTTCACCATAGCTAGCATCTATGAGCATCTCAGGAACTTCACTTTTCTCTCTTAGTAGATAAAGCACTGTATATCTCGAAAAATCATCCACAAATCTTAGCACAAATGTCTATAGTTCCCTAGTGAGGGACTGGGTATTGGACCAATTAAATCACTGTGTACAATCTCCAAGAATTTGGTGCTGTGCTGTTCAGTCCTCTTTGGAAAGGATGGACTGACTGCCTTGGCTTTGATGCAGCATACACACCTGGATGGTTTTCAGAGTGTTTTACCTTTATTCCCTTTGCAAGGTCCTTGTTTTGCAAGTCTAGGACTGTGGTTGTATCCCTGTGTTCCAACCAGTGGTGCCACAAGTTCAGACAATCATTGGTACAAGTCATTGGGGCTTGCTCCCAGGGAAGTGTGGCTTGGATTACAGCCAGAGAGCCCACTTCTATGCATGTCTACTCAGGAGTCAGTCAGCCTGCCCCCCCCCCCCATGAACTAGCAGCAGCAGTTGGCCATCCAGGCAGCGATCCAGTGCTTAGATCTGGGAGCACGTCATCGCCATCAAACCTGGGTCGCTGCTCCTCAGTCGCTCTAGGTCTCTCGGTCCTGCACACATTCACTATCTGCCTGGGGGCTTCATCCCCACAAATTGGGCATCAGGTGGAAGCTTCAGGCTGCAGTCCTGTCCACACTTGCCTGGGAGTAAGCCCCACTGACTATAATGGGGCATACTTCTGAGCAAACAGGCATAGGCTTGAGCACTGAGGCTGCAGTCCTGTCCACATTTGCATGGGAGTAAGCCCCGCTGACTATAATGGGGCTTACTTCTGAGTAGACAGGCCCTGAGAGTCCAATCCTACCCAACCTTCCAGCACCAGTGCATCCCAAGGTGATGGACCAAATGTTCCCATACATTAAGGAGGCTTCTGTGACTGCCCCCCACCACCACCACAGGAAGCAGTGCATACTTCATTGGCACAGCAGCAGCAGCAGCACTGGAAAATTGGATAGCATTGGGCCCCAAAACTGTAGTTGTCCTCATTCCACCCCCACCTCTCTTTCACTTGGGCGTGAATCTGGTGCAGGCTTTCTCAGAAGTAAGCCTTCTTTCAATGTAAACTGAATTCTGAGTAAAGTGTCACAGGATCACTCTGCACATTCCCTGTTCAGTTGTGCCTGCTGTCCTATTCCTTTGCTGTTGTACCACAGGGGGTGGTAATAAGTTTGAGAACCCCTGCTGTACACACTTTCCTGGGAGTAAGGCTCATTGGACACTTCTGGGTAGACACGCATAGGATCATGCTCTTCAGCCCTATGCGACACCAGCAATTTTTTTCTGCTTTTGACTGCAGTGGGGGGGGGGGGGAATGTTATTTCTGCTACTTGTCCTAGAAGGCTATATAGAAGGCTTTTGCAACAGCCATGGACATCTCAACATCTCAAGACAGAGGCCAAGTCAACCCATGGCGTTGAGCAGCCAATGGAGTAATCCACCCTGGATACCAGTGGCACTAGGTACATTACTGCACGAAAGAGTACACTCAGCTCGCTCTCACACTGATGGAATTACCGTAGATACTTGCCTATAGGAAGTAACATTTTTGCCAAGTAGTCAAGCTCCAATTATCGCTTCACCTTATCTCTGGGTCAATCAGAGAGCAGAGCTTTTTAACACTGAAAAGTTTCATTTCTTGGGTCATTAGAAGCAATGCAGAGATTAGTTTCTATAGTAACTTTCCTGGGAAATTCCAGCCAAAGTTAACCTTTTATTGTCTTCTGTTCCATTTTGCAAATGCTGTTGCAGGCTGGTTCTGTTTTGCATTTAGCAGAGATCTGTTTTTTTTCAACACTAGGATGGGATCCTCCTTTCCTTTTGAAGCAAAGTCCCAGGCTACAATTCAATGCACCATTACTTAAGAATAACACCCATGGAAAGCAGTGGGTCTACTTCTGAGTAAAAAGGGTTGCAAATATATGCAGCTACAGCTCTCTGCTGTGAATTGAATTGCACACTCTCAGTTATGGGTTGTATGATGTATGTAGAGCTTCTGGCAGACACCTTAAAGGTGGATTTGATTCATGGATCTCCTGTAGTGGTTCCCAACCTTTTTCATTTGCATATCCCTTGGCAGCACATTTCCATAAATTGTACCCTTCATATATTTATCACAGTGTTTTCTATTTTTATCTATTTGAAGAACAGAAGACTCTGCCTTTGCACTGTTTTGCACCAGAAGTGTGCTGAGAAATTATGGGTGTTCACTTTCCATATTATGTTTCAGCTTTTTTACTGTGCTGGTTTTCAACCACTGGTTCATAAATGAATTGATGACCAAGAACTAGCTATTGGTGGGGCTTTCACAGCCAGCTAGCCTTGCTGCCTTGCCAGCCCTGCAAAGCATTCTGGAGCATGACCTGCCTTTTTGCCACTCTTTTTCATGTACCCCTAATTGTCCTTGAAAGTACA
This sequence comes from Tiliqua scincoides, assembly GCF_035046505.1. Lineage (NCBI taxonomy): Eukaryota > Metazoa > Chordata > Lepidosauria > Squamata > Scincidae > Tiliqua > Tiliqua scincoides. Next base: position 4,654,880 of record NC_089834.1, read on the forward strand.
TGTGTCCTTGAAAGTACATGAATCCAAGGTCGGGAACCATTGTTCTACTGGTATGCTGTTTACAGTGCATGGATAGTGCACCTTCAAAAAGGTGGTGAAGACCAGAATTTAAAAAGAATAAAAATGTATCTTATGATCTTCTACTATGTTTTAATAAATTACAGACTGCACAGTTCTTAGGTAACAATTAGTGGTAAGTTATTTTTCAGGATCTGGCCTCAGGTAAAATCAGTCAAAACGATAGTCCGACACCCCCCTAAGCTTAACCCCGACTTATCCAAGGGTCATAGAAAATTCTGATTTTTTGCTCAAAACCTACCCTCAACTTATCTGTGAGATCGATTTATGGGCAGGTGTCTGCAGTGCCTGCCATGGATTACAATGAGGTTTGGATGCGTTTCAGAGGAGATCTGAGATGGGACAGGCATATCCTGGACAGCAGCCGGGTAGTGGAAACACCAGCTGTCCCTGCAAAAAGTCCACCACAGTGCTTTTCAAAGAGGGCTGTATGTTCTACCAGTTGGCCTTATTTGGCCTCACTGCCACAGGGATGGCATGACATAGCCTTGCAGAAAATGGACCTGGCTGTGGCAGCAGAGCTCTGGTGGAAAGGTGGGATTGGGAAACAAAGGTAAAGACCAGAAAAAAGGTTGGAGGCCTCAGATGTGACTGAGGAATCACTTCCTTGCTTCAGGAGCAACTGGGGGGGGGGCACACAGCAGCCTTCTCTGGTGCAGGTCACCCAAGGAAAACTGTACAGCATCCACAGAGATACGTGGGACAAGATGAAGGCAGTTAACAAAAAATGGTCAGGTCTGAAAAATGATGACCATCAAAAAAATAGGTCTAGGTCTAAAAAATAGTCCAATGGACATGTGGAACACGCAGAAGTGCGGGACACCCAAGGAGACTGTAGAGCATTCACAGAGATATGTGAGCAAGATGTGGCCAATCAAGAAAAGATGGGGGGTCAGGCTTGAAAAATGATGACCCCGGGGTCATCGAAAAAATAGGTCAAAAATTTTTTTTCTCCTGAGACACATGTGGAACATGCAGGAGAAATGCTGGTCACCCAAGGAAACTCATTTCATACCAAGGACCGAATAGCTTTCATTATGCCTGCCAAGGACTGGAAATGATGTCATTAGGCAGGAAGTGATGTCATTAAACAGGTCATAACCAAAAATAAACACTTCTTATCACTTATGACTGCAAATGACAGAAATATGCAAATCTTGATCATATTTCAAGATATGGAAGAGCCCAATTTTCATCTGGGTTGCCTTTTCAGCAGTTACACCTCAACACTACTCAGCAGCTAAGAGCCTAAGGACTGGATAGAAAGCTTATGTGGGCCGCATTCGGTCCCTGTGCCTTATGTAGTCCCTGTGCCTTATGCTCTACCCCTGCTGTAGAGCATCCATGGAGATATGTGGGACAAGCTATGGGGTCAGGCCTGAAAAATGATAACACTGGGGTCATCAAAAAAGTAGGTCGAAAATTTTATTTCTCCCGAGAAACATGTGGGACATGCTGGAGAAGTGCGGTCACCCAAGAAAAAGGTTGGCATCCACAGAGAAAAAGCATCCACAGAGGTATGTGTGAAAAGATGTGGGCAATCGAGGAGAAATGGGGGTCAGGCCTGAAAAATTATGACCCCAGGGTCATCAAAAAAATAAATCGAATATATTTTTTCTCCTGAGGAACATGTGGGACATGCAGTTCTGGTCTGGTCAAGGAGACTGTAGAGCATGCACAGAGGACAAGATGTTTGCGTTCAAGGAAATATGGGGATCAGGCAAAAATAGGTCAAAAAAATTTTTTCTCCTGAGGCACTAGGAAAGCTGGAAGCAGAGGCCTCTGGGGACGTTCTGTGGTTCCAATAGGCACCTGAACACATAGTTTGGGAACCACTGCCTTAGATGTTTTTGCACTAGACCTGAGACAAAAAAAAAAGTATCTTGGTGAGGGGGGTGTTGATTTCTTAAAATGGCTTCTGGTATTTTGTATTTGGGTAGTGTAACAGTAGCCACATCCCAGTGTCTTTATGACCAGATATATTGTAGGCTACTGAGCACATCCCTGAGAGTCCCAGCAGTATACACTCAAAATGAATTTTAAAAAATTTATTCTTCAAATATTTCTACATAGAAGAAAGTAAAAAAAAGGTTTCCAATAATAACAAAACATTGAAACAGGCACAGAACCACTAAAAGAAAATTCTTAAAACTCCCTCATGGCAGGATACTGCCTCATCTGATGGCTGACCTTCTCATGAGGCAGAGTAAGGTGATCACCTTAGGCAGTTGGTCTTTGGATATTTTCATCAGCTCCCAGTGTCAATATTGATCAGAGAGAGTGCTTATTTCTCAGTCCCTGATTGAACTGGAGACCTTCTGGATGCAAAGCCTGAGCTCTCACCAGTGCGTCATGGTGGCTCTAAACCACAGCTCCTGAGATCTGAGCTGGACCTGCAGCCTTGCTTACAGAGCCCATGTCTGCTGCCCTGCGTGGAATTTGATCCTCCATCCTTCCCTATTTAGACACAGTGTCCTTTTGCTGCAATTCATTTCTGGAAGATCAATAGAACAGTAGGAGCGGCAACAAGAGTTTCGGAGGGGGGAGAGACCCATCTGATTTAATAGAACTATTTAGAGCATTATCTCTGGGAAAACAGAATGTTGAAAGACTGGTGATGTAATTGGAGTGGAGATAAATTAAGATACTTTTCCCTGGTGAGTTTTTTTTTTTCCAAATAGCTCTGAAGTGCACATTTAATAATCCAGCAGAATCCCCAATGTGTATAGACAGACAGACACTTGGCTTTAGACTGGATTCTGCACCACTGCTGTTCAGAAAGACAGAAGTCATCCCATTATTGCAGGAAGATTGGGCTGGCCCATCCATGTGGCCAACTCAGGCAGCTGTTCTGCTGGGGGCACCAACATCCACTCACGCATTGATTTGCCTCCTCCCTCCAGTTCTTGGACTGAAGGAAGAAAGGATAAGAGAAGAGGAAATGTGGAGGCTGGTTAAATTAGCAGGTCAAGGCGGGGTAGCATTTGGCTCCCTGCCTCAGGCACCAGGGGGCCTGCAGGGAAACCAGGGTACCTAAATTCTGGGGGAGGAGAAAACATGGCAGATATCACCCTGCTGCAGGTCCAGCCTGAACAATGAGACTTCTTGTATTTAGTTAGCAACATGCAAGTTCTCACATCTCACTCGGCACCCAGTGTGAGGGAAAGCCAAATTCCCCCAACACCCCACAGTCCCTCAAGAATAATGAAGCACCTTGGAGACGTGACAGCCTGTGGTTTGTTCAGGCACCTCATGAGACTGTAGGGGAACCTCCTGCCAAGATAGCCCTGGTCTGCTGCAGCTGCAGTTCCTAACCTACTTGCTCATGTGTCTATCAACACTTTCCTAACAATGAGAAGTGAGAAGAGGCACCAACATTTTGAAGACATGAAGCTCAAAGTGAATTTCAGATATCTTTCCCAGGTGGAACATATTGGCATCTTCAACTAAAACCTAATGAGTTTCTGCAATACAACAACAATTATTTGATCACCATTTTCCTGGGCTTGGGAATTAATCCCCCCAGCACACAGCAAAAGCAACTCAGGACAGCTGGTTGAACAGAGGATCAACGTATGTGACACTGGGACTCCAGCAGAAAGAGCCATGATCCTGGTATAGCTATTAGAAATGTGTTATTTCTGCACATCTGTGCAGATGTGGTGGGACAGGACACAGTCACAAGTGTGCACCTGTTCCAATTTGCTTTTTCCAGCCCTGAGAAATACCACTGTTTAACAGGGAGGCAGGGAGGATCTTCACTGGTGATAAACAAAGAAGGGGATTAATCAAATCTTTTTATCTTGCCCTTTGTGTAATTAAAACCACCATAAATGCAAAGTTGATGGTTTAAATCTAATTGGGTTTAATGAAACATTAAGAACAATTTAAAGGCGTTACCAAAGCAGCTTCTATTACACACTCTAGGGTCATTATGGGCACACTTATTGGCTTGCCTGGCAGGGGTGTGTTAATTGTATTAGAAATGGATAGCCACTTTGCATTTCTGTCTCCTTATCCCCCTTGAACTCTTTGTGCAGTAGCTAAGACAACGAGTCTGGTAGGACGCTTTCTATAAGGGCAAGGTTATGCTGCAAGGGTTGGCTGGGGTAAGCTACTAACTTGTCCATACAAGATCTAGGAGATAAAGGTCCTATCATGGGACATTTACAGAGGAAAGGATCACCATTGATTTAAACAGGAGGGAGAGGATCACCTCCATCCAAACAGGAGGGAGAGTAGTTAGTATCAGAATTAACTCTCTAGTAGGAGGTTGGAGGCACCATCATCAATTCTTTAGCACCACCAATTTTTACCAGCACGGAAAATGTATTGAGCCCTATGGAAAGTGAAATGGAGCCACTCATGAGAATATGACTGTCACCCCAATCCTGAGCTGCCCAGCACGTGGGGCTGCCGCACTGCCAAAATGGCTGCTGCAGTATCCAGTGCGCAACCAGGCAGTCATTGGTGGCTCCTCGGGAGAAGGGGACTTTTGTCCCCACAGGTAAAGAAAGCAGCCCCACAATCGGGCTACTCAATTCTACAGCAGCTTGGGAGTTGCCACAGAATTTGACAGTCCTGTGTCGGTCTCACACGGGGCTCAGAATCTGGTGGAGACAAGCTCCACTGGTCATGCCCTCCTCCTGCTCCCTCTTCCAGCCATCCCCCGCCTTCCGCCCATCCTCTGCTTGTTGAAAATATTTTAGTATTTGGTGATGGGGGGAAGCAAAGTAAGCAGCAGACCCCCCCCCCTTTTGGGTATCACCCCAGGGAACCTCCCTCACGGGCTGACCGTTACCAATAAAAGACAAAGAGGCATAAGTTTGTTAAAATTGTAAAAAGTTGTTGACTCAGGGTTCTAGTGAACACATATTTACAGCATTTGATTAGGATCAGAGGTTCAGCCTAACAGAGATGGCAATGCTACATCTACAATGCTAAAACCAATAATCTACAATTTACAATCTACAATCTAAAGCATCTACAATGCTAAAACCAACAATAAACAATTTAATTGAGGACATGACCCCATGGGGCCCTCCCTTCCTTGTCTCATCTCTCTTTTAAAAAATATTGAGCTGCAGTGACTCATAGCCAGTCTCCTTAACACATGATAGATTTTTGACACTGCTTTTTTCCCGGAGCAAGGCCCATCTCTGATGGAATGGCTGTTGTTTAAATCTTAGTAAAGGATGTCACCATTTGATGACTTGCCTGGAGTTGGTGGAGAGAAAAGAGAAATGATCAATGAGCAAATTGTCTCTCTGGAGCGTTTGTGTCTAATTTTTCAACTCTTACGCAAATGCTGCCACTTGAACTGTCTCCATTTATCACCAAGTAAATATGGAGAAAGTTTAATTTTTAAAAATCTTCCATTTGCTTTTTCTCTTTTTGCAGGTTTTTTTTTTCTTTTTCTGCAGAGGTTATACATTGTCACCAATCTGATAAATTGGAGACAGATGGGGATGAGCCCTGGATGCTCTAGCTATGAAGTTAGTTTTTACACTAGCAGACATCACTTGAGGTTGTATCTATTTTTTTCAGGTTTTTTCAGGACCAAAGCAGATTGGCACCTTGAGTTAGAAAATGGTCATGTGAATCCCCTGGAGCAGTGGTTCTCACACATTTAGCACTGGGACCCACTTTTTAGAATGAGAATCTATCAAGGCCCACCAGAAGATATATCATGAACAGAAGTGACATCATCAAGCAGGAAAATTTTTCACAATCCAAGGTGAAAAACCTACCCATAAGTAAGTCCCACTGACTAGCATTGTTAAAAGCGTATACATTGTAGCTTGTTAAAAGTACAGGTCTGTAACATTTCTCCAAATGTACCATGGTATCATCAGGTCTAATATAAAAAATAAAATATTGAAATGAATGAGGACCCACCTGAAATTGGCTCACGACCCACTTAGTGAATTCACAGTTTGAGAAACACTCCCCTTGAAGAAACAGCAGATGGGAGAAGGAATCTCTAGCTTGAAATGTGAACAGGAGGGACTTCCTGGTTCATTCAATTCCATTCAGGCTGGGAACATTTCATCCAAGAATCCAGAGGAGTTACAGGGCAGTGGCACATCTAGCAGAAGTTGCAAGGGCATTTCACAGGGGTCAGCACCAGTGGCGTTCCTGGGGGTCCCCATGCCCGGGGCAACCCCCAGAATTCTACCCCCCACCAACCCCACCCCGGGCACATGACCCAGAAGTGTTTGCAGTGACATCATCATCACAGCAATTACTTCCGCGCAGCTGCCTCCTCCGTTCCCCCTTTGAAAACAAGGGCCACGGGGGTCTCCATGGCAGTGGTCTTGGGGCTGCTCCCAGTGGAGTTCTCCGCGCAGTTTGTAAGCTGCACAGAAGGCTCCGTGGGGGCCAGGAAGGCTCCGTGGGGTGCTCCGTGGGCACCCATGGGCTCCGTGCACAGAAGGCTCCGTGGGGTGCTGATGTCGGAGGGGGTGCCTGCCACTTCTGCTCCATCCCTGAGGGACACCCTCAGCAGCAGAGCAGGGCCCCCTCCGACCTCAGAGGGGGCGTGCGCCGCTTCTGCTCCACCCCTGAGGGATGCCCTCAGTGCCCAGCGGCCTCAGCAGGGGTGCCCAGGAACGATCCTGGGAGGCAGCCAGATGCTGCTCCCAGGCAGGGTCTCGGCATCAATTGGGCTGCCCTCCCTCTCACCTCCTCCTTTATAGGAGGAGACAAGATGGGCACCTGTCTCCTATCCTATATAAAGGAGGAGGGGAGGGACGGCTCAGTCAGCACCCAGGCACTGACAGAGAGGCAGCAAGCTGCCTCTCCACGGCACTCCTCCTGGCGGGGTCAGGGGCTGGCAGGGGTGAGGCACTGAGGCGCCCCTGGAGGATAGGCACCCGGGGTATTTGCTCCACTTGCCCCTCCCTAAGTACTCCACTTGCCCCTCCCACAGTGGTCAGCACTGTGAAATGTTCAGAAATGTTTCAGTTTCAGATTTCTAAAATAACAAGATATGTAACAGGAGTGCTCCCATTCTAAATGCACCACTTAACAGGGATACATTCTCTGATCCTCAATGTTAGGCGGTTGGGTTGTTAAGCAGACATCTCACCTAATCTAGTGCCTTTGGTGTTTAAGACACTCTCTGCCAGACACTAGCTGGCTGAACAGGTTACTGGAGATAGATTGCCTCTTCTTTGCATTAAGAGCCTCTCCATTGTGTAAACAGGCGCTCTGCTCTGCCATGGGAGACTTAATTGCCTCATTAAGAACCTCTTTGTTGTGCTTTTACCACCACCATATATGCAGTCTGTCATTATGCGGTCCATTGTTAAGTGGCGCACACCTGTATTTATAAAGGTTAAACTTAAGAGAAATCAGCAAAAACCCTGGAAAACAATCTTGATTTTTTGCAAGAGCGAGTGAGTAATTATTTAATGAGCTTTAGATTTGAAGATTAGTCATAAGAGGGAGATATAGCTTTTGTAAGGGTGGAACTTTAGATCATTATTACAAATGCAGTAATTAGAACTTTTTGGCTTCACTCTTGCTACACTGTTTGAGATATTTTAAGTAGTTCTTTTTTCTTTTCTATTTTTTAATGTATTTCTTGTATTAATGTTGTTCATTTATTGCTTTTAATATCATTATAAATATATAAATAGGTGACCAGAAGAGCATACTCTCTCTTGGTTTCCAGTGAGATACCTAAATTCAAGAGGGAGCCTCCACAGGGAAAAGAAGAGGGAGCATGAAGCCACCAGCATCTCCTCATTCAGGGAAAACGTTCCTTCCGTGTGCCCTTCCTTGGCGTACTGCCTGGGGCAGGTGTGCCCTAGTTACACCTCTGAAATGGGTAAAACAGCGCTCTTGGCTCCATGAAACTTTTTGTAAGGTGGAGGTGAGGGTGAGCTAGGGCAGGGCTTTACAAACTGGGGCAATGCAACCGAAGGCCCTGGCCTCTACCCCCTTAAGGAGGGGAGGGGAGGAGGCAGAGAGGAGGTAGCGACACAAAACCCAGGAAACCGGTGAAGCATGATTGCTCTGCTTTTACTTTCACTTGTGCAGTGCTCCCCGCATCCCCAGGAGGCTCTGGTAAGTCCAGCCAAGCCCCTGCAGCCCACATAGCGATGTGATCCTGGGGATTGCATCTCTGCCTCCTCCCCCCACCCCCACAGTAAATAAGGGTTACTAAAGGAATGCTGTTGACTTTGTTGTTTGTTTGATTTTCTCTGTAAACCGCTTTGTGAACTTTCCGTTGAAAAGCGGTATATAAATACTGTTAATAATAATAATAATAATAATAATAATAATAATAATAATAATAATATTAATTGACTGAAGGGCTGCCTGAGCTCACCCTGAGGAGGGATGTTTGTGACTTGGCCCTTTGGAAAGAAGAACCATTCATTTAAAGAGTGAACCATTGCTGCTGCTGCCGCCGCCACTACCGAGGGTTGCCAATTACCGCCTTCCTAATCCAACCAAGAAACCTGTGTCAGGAAAGGAAAGAGCAGGATGGTGGAGGGCGGGGAGGCTGGAAGGATGCAATGGCACCTGATCTATTTATCCCCGGGATCATCAGAGTATAGCTTAATGGAGATTTAAATAATTCAGTGCACTTGGCCTGGCTAAAATGTTGAAATGAGATTTCTGGGTAGTGGCATGGCAGAGCACACAGAAAGAGGCTGCAGCTTGCACAGTGTTTTCATACATAATGAAAGGGATGGAACTGAGATGTGGAGCAATGGTATTGGAAGCTAACCGTGAACACACATGTTGGCAGTAAAATTTTGGAAAAGCAAAATGCAAATGAATGTTGGAGCAGGTTCTGAGAAGAGAAAACGAGGATGATCAGAGCAAGAGGACAAGTCCTATGAAGAAACTTGGTCAGTCTGGAGAACAGAAGACAGAGAGGATATGAGAGCTCTCTTCAGAGACCTGAAGGGCTGTCACAGGGAAGAAGGGACACTTTTGTTCTCAGCGGCTTCTGAGAGTAGAACTAGATCTAATGGGTGCAAACTGCAAGAGGACAGATTCTGACAGATTCTGAGATTCATCAGGAAAAAATTTTTGATGGTCAAGGCAGTTTGGCAGTGGAACACATTGCCGAGGGAGGTGGTGGACTGGAGATCACTAGAAATAAGCAGCTGTTGCTCTAGGACATTTAGCACTTTTTAGAACATGAATCTGTCAGGACTCACCAGAAGTGCCATAACCAGAAGCGACATCATCAATAGGAAAATTTTTAACAATCCTGGACAATGTAAATGGGACTTACTCCTGGGTAAGTGTGGGTAGGATTACAGCCTAGGATTGTTAAAAATTTTCCTAGGATTATATATATATATAATTATCCTAATTATTATTATATATATATGTAGCATTTCCCCAAATACATTCATACCATGGTAGCATCCAGCCTAATATATTAAAAATGAAATATTGATAGGGGACCCACCTGAAATTGGCTTGCAATCCACCTAGTGGGTCCTAGAGAAACACTGCTCTAAGAGGTTTTCCTGCTACAGGTAAGGGATTGATGACCTTTTAGGCCCCTTCCAACTCTATGATTCTATGATAATGTTGGTCCCAGGGAAAAATGCCTCACACGACACTTTCTGAATATCATTAACCCCTTATGTCCATCTTTTTTTTTAACCAAATAAAACCTTCAAGAAGAAAGGATGTTAAGAAGATGTCTTTTCAATTTAGCCCCCTCAACAGCTGTTTCTCAAAAATCAGCCCACCCCAGCAGCTTTCTGTGCCACATTGACAAAATGAGGCAAATAGTCAATGTGAAACCTATGTAAGGAGAAACCATTGGGTTCATGCATTGGGATAAATCCCCCCCCCAACTGCACTTTCTCTCTCTTGTACCCCTTTCCCATATTTTTTTTCCATTGCTGCCACTGTGTTTCAGGTGTGGGCTATGGAGTTCACCCATCCGATGAGTGGCACTTCTCTGTTTTTCATTTCACTACAAAGTGGTAAGTCTGGATTTCTTTTCCTGATTAAAATGGTGTGGGAGGGGCAAAGTCCTAAAACCCTCCAATTCCCCCATGTGGTTTTGCCCTGTTTTCAAACCAGCGCATAGGGGGGGGAGGTTTACATGTTCCAGATCACAAATAGTTTGAGAAGTGCTGAGATATTTCTATTTAGGATCAAACTGTGGGTTGTGACCCTCAAACCAATTTTTGGTGGATCACAGCCCGCACCATCTGTGACTCCACATGGCATTCTGGGGCTCTACCCAGAAGTCACAGGACATTCTGAGGCACTAAAAAGATTGGGAAGCACTGATTAAGTACCTTCATGCCCAAACATTATGTTTGTTCCCCTTCTAGCCCCAAAGCTCCAGAAAGTTCCTAGTCCTGTGACCTTTTGCTCAAGACGTAAGCACAGCAAACACCAGTAGTAGTCACTGGGGTAGGACAAGTATATCAGTCATCCATTACCAACCAGGGCACAAAGACTACCCACGCAGCCCTTTTCTAATGGCTATATCTTGGGCCTCTCTGTGCTGTTGGCTCCATTTAGAAATTTCCAGAACACTTCTGGCAAAGATCACTCTTCCTGCTGCCCTGCCTGTGCAGCTGATGATGGATTCTTGAATTGACAGAGCCCTCCAAAAACAGTCAGGTACATGGAAAGCACACAATCACAGCTGGTTATCAGCTCTGATTAACTGAGTGAGCTGTCTTGGGAGCCCCCTGTACATCTGATTTGGAGTTCCAAGGATGCGTTTGATAATTTAGAGACATATTGGGAGCGAGGGGCGAGTGTTCACCCACTGGTTGAACATGAGGCAGTTGCGCTCATATTGAGAAAGTGAACACTTTGGACTGTGGCAGGCCTAGAGAGAGGCAAGAGGGGCAAATGCCCTGGGTGCTGCACTGGGGGACATCACTGTGACCCCCCGGTAGGCTGCCCGCTAGACCAAGAACCATGTCAAGATTGGCTGCAGGAGCACAGCCTCTGCCGGGTCACCCTCTCCGCTCCCTTTAAAGGAGAGGAACAAAGTGGGGAACTGCGCCAAGAGGGGCTGCACTCTGGCAGCCATTCTCAGCACAGTTCCCGGTTGCATATGAGGCTGCCCCCCCCCTTCCCCTTTAAAGAAAGGAAATGATGCAAAAGGCTCCATCAGAGCTTGGGCTGCCTCATTCATTCCCTGTTTTCTTCAAAGGGGGAATGGAGGAGGCAGCCACATGGAAGTAATTGTGGTGATGATGACATCACTGCAAACACTTCCAGGTAAGTGTGGGGGGTCAGAAAAGGCAGAGATGGCCCCAGGTGGGGGAAAACCCAGGACTGCTTCTCCCTTTGGGATCCACGCTCAGTGGTGATATATGGTGAAAATAGCTGTGCAGAAGACTGAGCAGCCCCCAGGGACATGGGTGAGCTCTTTCAGCCCCAACCAGCCACCATGGATAAGGGAGGGTACTGTGGACAAACAAATGGGGTTGTCCTTGTGTGCAAGCCTCTTGGCGTAATGGTGTCACTCACATCCCAGACCCTGTGTGGCCCAAATCCCTTGTCCCTGTGCCCTACCTTACCTAAGTATGTGTATAAGTGAGGCTGCCATCCTAGACACTGTGTAGGAAGTAAGCCCCGTTGAATACATTGAGATTGAATACATTGAGTTGACTTTCAAGACTTTCTGGGTCTCGCTGTGCTTTACTCCCCCTCCAGTCCCCTTCTTGTACTCTATTTTCCCTTGTATCAATGACTGTAAGCGTCTTAGTGCTCAGGGTTTCCCTGGTCCTCCAAATGCAACTTCCAGGTTTTTAAAAAAAACCAGTGACTTTCTAAGGCCTCTCAAAGGCATGACCTCCTTGCACCTTAGAATGCCCTCTGCCCAGAGAACCGCTCCAGTCGGCTCTGGATTACAGGGTCCCTGAAACCATCATTCACTGGTACAAGAGTCCCAAAACAGAACCCCTGAGGATAACACAGCTTGGGGACACAGCTGTGGGGCTGCTGAAGCAACTTTTGGTCCACATAGGACACTTTCCATTCTAGTGTGAACCTAAAATATGATGATGTTAATTTTCTGCATGATTTTCTATACTTACATGATTTCAGAGAGTCTTAGAAGTGTGTTTGGTTTTCGGTATTATAGTATCCAGCTTGATGCCACGTGGGTGGGTACACCTAGGCTCCAATGACTTTTCCAGCTGTCTCCACCATCCCCCATTGTTTCAACCCTCCCCCTTTGCCCAAAAGAAACTTAGTACCCCCTGATAAATTCCTCTCAGTGGCTCTGTCCAACACAGTTATAATGAAGCATCAGGCCACAAACTTCGGCTTTCCTGGCATCCATCCCTTGGACAGACCTGTATGTAAGAAAGTTCATTTACCTCTTTGGATGTCTCACCAGGTGAAATGGGGCATGTTTTGTGATAACAAGATCCCACCGTTTATTTTTTTTCTAGCCTTGCAAATGCTTTTTGTAATCTCTGATTTTTTTTCTTTTTTTTTCTGCATGGTTTTGATTCACCACCTCCTACTTTTTTTCCACCTCTTTCATCACCACAGCTTGTAAATCTTTCCCTTGGTAGAGATTAGAGGAGGAATGAGTGATAGATGCTGTCAGTTACAGGAGCTAATTTTACCCCTGATAACCGAGCTGTGATTTATACAGGCTTCATGCTGCTGAGACAGATGTACATCTAGAGGCCCCTTCTTCCTGCCTCTTATGCAAGCTGGAGATGTGTCTCTTTGGAGAAAATGGGATTTTAAGTTATTGATGGAGGCGGGAGCTTAATGAGCACTAAACCACTGCTTGGGAAATAATATACTCTTCCATAGATCCCCACTTCCCTGAACAGCAGGAGGTTCCTTGGGGCAGCTTTTTACCAGATCAGTTCCCTTCTAAGGAGGCAGCTCCATGAACTATTTACAAATACATAAGTGGAGCATGCAGGCCCAGGCAAGCAACTAGGGAGACAGGGCATGTACTTCCCTTTCCACCCCAAAACAACAGCAGATCCTCACCTAGGAACTTTGGTTGAAATCACAAGAGCCATGCTAGAGGTAGCACCTCTGTTTGGAGACAGGAAATGTAAATCGCAGGACAGGATTTATCAGGGAGTTATTTTTCAGGGAGTACAAGTTTTCTTTGGGAGCCCTTCCCAAAGGGGTGGGTTTGGGGTGAAACAGAGCAGGGGAGGGTGATTAGAGAGGGGGCAAAACAGGGCAGGGGGAGGGTAACAATAGTTGGAAAAATCTTTGGAGCCCAAGTCTACAGGGCTTCCCAATGTGGAGCCTACTAGTGTTCACAGCTAGATACAGAAATATGGAGAATCAAATGTCTAAAATCTTAAACAACATTGCAGAAAATTAGCATCATCGTTTTTGGTCTAACACTAGATTGGAAATGTCCTGTGTACTAAAACACATGTCTGCAGCAGCTGTAGCCTTGCACAGCCTATGCACTCCTTCATGGGTAGCAGATCCACAAGCCAGAGAGCTACTATAGCAGGCCAGTTTCCTCCCAGATTTGACTCTGTGTTAAGGAGTCTCAAGTATGCATTCCTTGGCCCAGTAGATATGGCTAGCTTGCAGCAGCATCTGATAGTGCCTCCAGAATCCCATATAGTCAGTGATTTAAGGTGAGATCCAAAAATGTAAGATCCCAGGAAATTTCTGGGGTGCTTCCTTTGTCTCCTGAGCCTCCTTTTTGACCCTTTGACCCTTTGACCTTTTGACACTTGGGGTTCCTCCTAACATGCTGGAATTTTCAAAAGAAGCAAAATGAATTGCTATCAGATTTGTGGAATTGCCCTGCTGGGGGTGGGTTCTGTACACCCCTAGTTTGTACATAGGAACATGCCTTCTGCTGAGTTAGGATTCCCTAGACTTGACCTGTAGTTTCCAGGAATCAGAATCAATCTCTAGGTAAAGAGAAGGCAGTCCTGAAAATATCTGTAGGGCCTTCGTTCATTCATGGGGAATTCAGAAGTAGCTTCAATTAGAGGGGAGAAAAGGGGGGGGGGGAGAAGGGAAACGGTTCCAGACACAAGAAAGTTACCTGTCCTGTAGGTTGGATGGGGGGGGGGAAGAGTCCTGTGAAGAGAACCCTCTGACACAACACAGATGTGTTGGTCCTTAGAGAGCCAGAGAGTTTTGAGCTCAGTTTGTTGCCACTCAAAAGCTTGTTGCCCAGTTGCAGTTGCCAGGGTGCAGATTTTTTGGTGACTTGCCAAATCCATGTGCTCCAGCCATTCTCTCACGATGCTGTTCCCCAAGGTACATTGATAGTTATTTCTGTGCCCTTCATGTCACCTTTGTACATGAACATATATCATGGGTCAAGTGGTAATTAAAAGAACTGTGTTTAATTACTTATCCAAGGCAAGATTGCTTAGCAAATTGAACTTAATGGAAATCAAAGATGAGTGGGGGATTTGGCATACTATTAATACAGGTTGCTCACACTGAAGAACAGACAGGGGAGCACATTCTTCATTTTAATCAGCTTGGGATCTTGCCTGCTTTCAGGTTAAACCAGTTACAATTCAGTTGGGAAATAAAAAAGTAAAAGTGAAGCCCAGAATGTCTGTGTCTACAGCAAGGTATGATTGAAGCTCATTGAAGCAGAGCTTCAGGACCTCCTACAGCCATCTATCATCACCATCATTTCTTGAGGGGTATTTCAGAAATGGCATGCAGTTCAAGTTACCATTTCTGACCAACATTGTATATATGAAACAGGTACCAAATGTGTACACCTGTGGGACAAAAATGGTTGTATTTCTGTGCCAATTTACCAGACAGTAAGTCCTCTAGAACAGTGTTTCTCACACATTTGGCACTGGGACCCACTTTTTAGAATGAGACTCCTTAGACTTTACAGAGATAGGTTGCCTCTGAAACCTTGAGATTGCATACATGGCCTGCAACGTGTGATGACCTGTAATTAGTGCCTGCACTTGAAAATTCAGCACCACAGTCTCAGGCAAAGAAAACCTAAGAGAGACAATGGACAGTGACATAGCTATTGTGTGGCAGGGACTGCAGACGCAAGGAACACTGAAACTCATCTCTTCCCCTGCTTTGTCAGTGGAACAGATTGCTGAGGGAGGTGGTGGAATCTCCTTCACTGGAGATCTTCAAGCAGAGGCTCGATAAGCACTGTTGGAGATGTTCTAGGACAGTGATGACGAACCTTTTAGAGACTGAATGCCCAAACTACAACCCAAAACTCACATTTATTACAAAGTGCCAACATGGCAATTTAACCTGAATACTGAGGTTTTAGTTTAGAAAAAACAACTAATGCATTTACATCTTTTACCTACCTTTACTTGTAACCCGTAATGAACATACAGGACATACAAAGGCGACATACAGTCCTGTCAAGCTCAGCCTCTTCTATGATAGTGCAGGTGCTGGGTAGCCCCAGAATGCCTTGACACATGACATCACCCCACAGTTCTCTGTGCTGTCCCCAGTGTTGGACCATCCTGGTAATGCTGGCCTGGATGCAGTCAGCGGATCTAGCCTAAATGTGGTCAACTGTCCAAGTAGGTCCTTTGAAGCTCAGTAAGCTTCCAGTAAGATCAGTAGGAGAGACTTTCTTGTCTTGCATTGCCTCTGGCCTCCTATTGGACTAATTCTCTAGTCCAACCAGTTTCAACCACTATACTATGGCACCATTGGTGTACTTGTGAATGTTCTGAGGTGTACCACTGGACTTTGGAGGAAAGTCATCTATTAGTAGGGCTATGTTTGCCAACAGTTTGATGTGCCTTGTTAAAAAATTGATGGTGTGCCTTGATTATTTGAGTACCTTGTCAGTGTGCCATGTAATGTTGAAAATCACTGCTCTAGTCCCTCAAACCCACCCAGCTCTTCTGGTTGCTGGTCCACTGTTCTGTGATTGTCCCACAGGAGTCTGTCCCAAGCACATCTAAAGCTTGACACAATACAGTGATTGTTTGGAGTGTTAAGTAGGACTCTGCTTCCTTCCAGGGAGAGGATATAGAATGTTGGTGATGGGGCAAAATATCAGGTGGAAGGGTACTCTATTGGACCATGGCCTTCAATCCTGGAAATTTTTAATTGGGCTTGACACAATGCTTCCAATACATGTTCAGAGAAGAGTTCAAGCTCAGTGACAGAGCACCTGTTAGGACTAGATTAGGTTAGGTTAGGACTAGGACCTTTCCTGCACTGAGTGCGGATGGGGCACTACATGACCTCCAATACACCATCCCACCCGAGTATTCTATAATGCTATGCAACTATGAAGCACTGCTGACAGCGTAGACCAGTATATCTCAAACTATGGGTCGCGAGCTAATCTCAGATGGGTCCCCATTCAATTTTTTTTTTAATTGCTCCTGTGTTACGTGACTGCATTTGGGGAAATGTTACAGACCCGTCCTTTTTAACAAGCTACGATGTTACATGATAATCCCCTTTTGCCTTTTAGTTATGATGTTCTCTTTATATCTGGTTATGTTACTATGGACTATATGCAGGCTAAACGCAGGCCACATTTCCAAAATTCTGGTCAAGTCACAAGCTCATGGTTACACAAACACCACCTCACACATTATGGGAGTGTGGCATCTTAAATCATATGGGAGTGTGGCATCTTAAATCATTGTTTAAGTGTATTCATTACTGTATTTATTACATTACTACATCACTGTAGTGTTTTAACCCAGTCACTATTTAAGTACTGTATGCAAACTTGAACTGCCTTCTTGTGTTACTGATTCATTGTATTGTTTAAGTTCCCCTATCTAGGAAGCCAGCCATGGACCCCATTGAATTTTGCTGATAACTGACATCCTGATACTTTCAATGTTTTACACACTCCAAGCACCCTGCTATGTGGTAGTAATCCAGCTCAGCACTATCTCCGAACCCTTTTAAGTGATGTGAGAGGAAACCCTCACTTTAAAAAGTGTGCCCATTTATTGCTGCTGTTCCTCCTTGTAACTTCTCAGTTAAGTTACTGCAACACACTTCACATAGGGCTACCCTTGAAAATTATCCAGGAATTTGTGCGGAACATGGTGGCTTGACTGGTCATTGAGGCTTTTTCTAGTTGGCACATCTGTAGATTTCCATTTTTGCACAAACAGTATTCTTGCCACTGTAGCAATATGTACAATAAGGTATTTAAGAAAATTTAGTACATTAGTTTATCTAATAGAGATTAGTTTATCTAATAAACTAGATTAGGATTAGTATGATTAATGAGTAATGGTATATGGTATTTAGCACTCCTAAATGTATGTTATATATTTGTCTGTGTGTAAATAAATAAATAATTTCTTTATTTATAAAGAATAAATAAAGAATTGCAGCAAGCTATTTACTCCCAGTGGTAATTCCAGTGTTATCCACTTTTTGTTACATAACATATATTGTTGTGTTTTCCTTTTCTGGTTTTTGGGCTATAATGTTTGATAGAATAGAGATATTTCAAAGTGGTTTATTTAATTGCATTCTGCATGAATCACACATCAGATGATCACAATGTTCAATCAAGATTTAAAAAAATTGGGAGTCAGCCTCTGTCACCATCCTGCAGCTTGGTGCTCAAGGCCCAAACTTGCAGCCCCCCCCATTTGTACAATATGATGACTGCAATATCTCTGATTCTTAGCGTGAAGAATCTGCCTTCACATTTAAAGCTTCAAAAGAACATGCCTTTGGCAGAGAATCTTATTCACATGAGACATTTGGCAAATTGATTTCTTTTATTAGTTGCCTCCCATCTTTTTCTTACATGAATCTAATCTGTCCTCAGGTCTGCCACTCAGTACCTTTTCCTTTCAAAATTGTCCACTTGAACAACTAAATTATTCACCCTCATGTGTTACACCAGAAGCCCATTGCTTTGCTGGGGCAAAGGCAAGGGAGAGAGACCAGGAATCTGATTTCCTCCGTTGCAGAGCATTAATTGAGTTTCATATTCCCGAGGGTGAGTGCTTCACTCTGAAAGGGAAGATGTAAGTTCAGCCTCCCTGCTTTATGGATTAAAATACAACCAATGAACTAACAAGACCCGCTGCGGTGCAGATTACTGGTGTTTATACAGCTTTGCTGAGGAAGCCATAAAGTGCTCTTTAGATGAAATCAGCACATATTTGCACATTAACATAATATAATCATAACACATTATCACCACTCGCAACAAGGGGCACATATTAGCAGCAGAGAAAGAATTTTGCTTCCATCTCAAATCTAATTACAGGATTATGTGGGGGGGGGGGAGGAATGGTTCACCCCATATTTGTTTCCAAGATGTTAGAAGATTACCAAAGACAACAGTGATATCTCACTTGGGTTTAAGGGGAACTGACAGGGTTTATCTTTGAACTGGTTTGAAGCAGTTAAAAGCCACTTTTATCCTCTACAGTGCCTCCTGCTTATGCCATGGAACTGGAACTGAAAAAGAAGTGGGGAACAGAGCCAAGATAAGAGTGATGGGCTAGAGTGTCTACAGTGCTCTAGCCCCCCCCCTCCTCCATATTTCCTTTTCCACTCTGTTTCCATTTTCCTTTTCAAACCCAGAGAGAAGCAAAAGCGGGGCAGTTGAGTGCTCGATTGCCACCTGCCACCAAATCATAGGCAGTGTGTGAAGGTGAGTAGCATCGTTCAACTAGTCAAACACACCCACAATGCTGCTGTCCACTGAGTCCATCTAGCTCATTATGGCATATACTTGACTGGAAACAGCTGTCCTGAGTTTCAGAATAGGGCCTTCCCAGGCCTACTTGGAGATGCAGCTAGAGATAAAATCTAGGACCTTCAGCATCCACGGCAGAGCCACATATACCAAAATATACAATACCAATGTATACCAATATACATAGCCCTCATACAGTATGAGGGCCACATATACCAAAGGGTCACTGGGAAGGAACTTGCGCCAATTGCAATCTTTCAGCTCACAAGGGTGTCGTGAGGAAACTAGTTGATACAAGGTGTTATCAGTAGGAGTTTAGCAGGAATGAGTTTAGTCCAGCTCAGTACGATCTAAAGACGTGGAATAGATATAGTGGGTTGATCTAATGCACCAGACAGCAAGAAGGCTTGGTGTCACTAGACACCAAGTAGAAATGGGGGGGAGGGGGATGATGCAAGTAATGTGAGGAGATGCAAGGAATGTGAGGATGATGCAAGGATGTGAGGTGTTGATACAAGGTGTTAACAGTAGAAGTTTAGCAGGAACGCTTACCTAAAACGTAAACGTCTATCTATGAATGTTCAGCTTGAGTAAAAAAAATGGTTAAAATGGTTTCGATTTCTCACAAACGGTTTGCCACAGATGCTCTCTGCAGAACAATGTTGATACATTCGAAGAAAGGCATTTGAATGAACAGGTCTTTCTGTGCAACAGATAAGAAGAATGTCCTCTCCAAAGAAGAGAAAAAAAAAATTTCTTTGGTGCTTTTGAAATCAGTCTTGCTTTTTTAACACACAGGCTTAGTATCAAAGCATTAAGTTCAGAGCATATATGCATATGTAGCTACACAATAGCTACACAACAGGTTACACAACAGGCTGCACACACACACGCTGGAACAGTATACGACACCAGATCCCCCAGATATATTATAGAGGATCAAAGTCTTAAACTTAACTCTCATATTTTTTGTTCTTCATTTTACAACCAGTTTTGGTGCATACACAAATGTGACTAGCAAGTAGTAACATTTTAAGTTAATAGCATTTAAAGGTTTAAGACATCGATATTTCCAGGTTCACAGGTCAGGTTCCCAGAGAAAATCATTTCACAGCAGTTTTTAGATGAACACACACAACGTGACTTCAATGGCAAGTATGTTGCATTTCATGGGCTAAAAACGAAGGCCAGAAGTAAGTCATACATAGGTAAAGTCAGCTTTTGAACTAAGGGGTTGTAGTACCACCTACGGCCTGCTCAAATCTGTATGATGTATAAATGAGATGTAGGAAGTGAACATCTGGTGATGTTCAGTGCTTTTTTTTGTGTAAAAAAAAAAAGCGCAGGCACTCACAACTTGTTAGTCTTTTATTTATTTATTTGTTTTGTTTTTTTGTTTATTTATAAGCCATTTTTAATTGGAGAAATAAAATATTTTTTATGTGCTTCCCTAACTTATTTCTGAGTAGACATGCATAGGGCTGTCAATCTCCACATCCCCTTCCCCCTACTTTTTCTACACATGGGGGAAAATACTGTACAGGTACACTTGTAGCATGTAGTATGTAGTGTAGCACTACTTCGAGGAGAGGAAGCAGTGAATGGATTCCAAAAAATGGCTTACATGCGTTCCATGTAGTAAAATTTAAGCAACTGTGGGAGTAAGAAAAAAGGAATTCTTACACAAAAGGGGTCCTTAGGTGCACAGAAACAGCTACGTTTGCAAACAAGTGATTAAATTTGGGTATCAGAATGTGTCTTTGGGAACGCAGTTGGCATGCAATTGTGTGTTCTCTGCTGCCCTGAGCAGCTGCTGTGCATTGCTGGAGAGGAGCTGCAAATGCTGGCTGGCGGAGGGCATGCCTGTGGGGGAAGGATGAGGAGGATCTCTGGCAAGGCTGGAGAGTATGTTGTACACACGTAGAAGTTGAAATTGGGAGGAACCACCCACTTAAGTCTGTTGCCTCCCCCCAGTTAGTGGCATAGCTAAGGCATCTAACTGCTACCTGGGTTCAAAGAAGATTTTGTAGCCCCCCCCTCACATGATAAAATCCAATTAATTGGATTTTAAGGAAATAAATAAAATGTTATTGGTTCCATGCTATTGGAATCCATGCTATCCTATTGGTTCCATAACATCTCATTGGCACTCAGAACAATCAGTCTCATAGGTCAGTTTGGAGTTAAGCAAATCCACTTTTTGTTCCACAAGAGAGTTGGGTTTTCATTTTCTGGTTATTTAGCTATAGCATTTGATAGAATAAAGATATTCCACTGCAGTTTGTTTCATTGCACTCTGCATTAAATTACCTTTACAATGATATATAAATGATGGTATTATTCATACAAACCAAGATTTTCACAATTTTGGTCATGAGCTCAGCTTGAGGCCACCCTACAACCACCACCTGCACTCTTTTAGTGCAGGTAGCACTCCTGCCTAATAGCAGGAGTCTCTGAGAGGCGTTCAGGAATTGAATGGACTCTCTCATATGCATGGATATGCCATTTGCCAATGTCCAACGTGGTCAACAACTTGCCCCATGGAGCGCAGCTAGCTTTCTGCTCAACCACACTGCTGAGCTTTGTCTCAGATTTGAAAACACTGCATTGTTTTCAACACACCCCCACCCCATTGCTTGGGGATGCCTCCAGGACTCTCCAGGAGAGGAATTTTATCAGGGGCTACAAAGTTTCTTTTGGTCCCCTTCCTGAAGATGGATGACAGGGAAAGGGTTGAAGCACAGTGGGGGAATGTGGTGACAAGTGCAGGGAAAACAGGGGTGGAGAGGTGGCAAAACAGAGCAGCGGCTGGCTAGAGTCGGAAAAGTCTTTGGAGACCAGGCTTCGCAATGGCAGGTCCACCAGCCCATGCAGTTTCAGCGGCTAGATACGGTAAAATGGAAAACCAAATGCACTCCTAAATTTCTCTCAATCTTTAAAAAATAGATAATTTGCATGAATTTGCATCATTGTATCAATTTAGCTCACATTAAATTGGAAAGTGTCCTGTTTGAACCAAAACGTACTTTTGCTGCAGCTCTGTCCTTGAATTTCTACTTCATTGCCCCATTGTGGACCTTTACCCTGGGCAATGGATGGGGAATTCCGCTGCTGGTGGGGTGGGGGGGGAACAAGTCTCGTAGCCAAATTCCTTGCAATGAGAACATGTCCATACAGAGGGGTTTCATTTGGCATTTCCAATTGCCTGTTCCCTTTTTTTTTATGGGTAGAAGTGATGTAAAATACTAACCACTTTAGTGTTTCAAGGGCCTAGAAATTGAATCTGCCCCTTCATGCATAAGGTTCCATAAATTCCAAAAATACAAGGACAAGGAAAATCAATGTTCAGGGAGAATGGAACCACCTACCTACCTACTGGAAGAAAAGGCCTGAGCTGTATATGATCTGCCAATAAGGTCAGTGCAGCATGTCAAATTGTTTTTTCCAGCGAGAGTGATGTCTAGCATTGGGGGGAGGAGTAGGAAAACAAGGAGAGAGCAAATGTCTTGAAATTTTAATATAAACCCAAGAACAGTACTCAATGTTATATAAACCCAGTGTTATATAAATCCAGTGCAGTTGTTTCCTGAAACCGTTTTTCAGTGTTAACTTCCTACTCCAGGAGTCCTTTTCTTGCACAAAATAAAATTTAGAGACTCCGTCATTTTGCACTTTTCCTCTGGTGTGTGATGCAAAAGAGCAGTGTTTCCCAAACTGTGGATTGTGAACCAGTATCAAGGCCCCTATTCAGTTCAATACTATTAGACATGTTAGTCACATCGTATGTGATTATGTTTGGGGAAATGTGACAGACCTGTACTTTTAACCTGTTCCACTTTAGACCTTACCTGGAATGTCCAGTTCTGGGCATCCAATGTTAAGAAAGATGCAATCAAACTGGAGCAGGTTCAGTTTTGAACAAGTTCAACAAGTCCTACAGGAACTGGTTATAGGAACAATGATAGGTTACAGGAACTAGGCATGGAGAAGAGAAGGATGGGAATATGATAGGGAATGACCTAAACAGAAAGACCTGTTCTGAAAGAAGGGAAAAATTTATTCTCAGCTGTCTCTGAAAACAGAACTAGAACTAAATGGTAAAAACTGCAGGAGAGGAGGTTTCGATTAGAATTCCTGACGGTCAGGGCAGTTTGTCAGTGGAACAGATTGCCAAGAGAGGCGGTAGACTGCCAAGAGAGGTGGTAGACTCTTCCTAGCTGTTGATCTTCAAGCAGAGGCTCAACAAGTAGCCAAACAGGTGGTTGGAGGTGCTCTTAGAGAATTTCCTCCCTTAGCCAGTGCAGTCCTGCTGGTGTGTCCAAAGTTTTGCAAATTGACATTGGCAACTTTGGGTAGTTTCTGTAGTAACAGAGCTAGTCCAAGCAATGGGGGGACGGACAAAGAACACTTCCTCAAAGCAGGAAGTGCCAGAAGAAGTGTTTGAAGCCCAAATTTTTCAAAATTTAAAAAAGAAGGCTAAAGTGGCATTAAAGTAGAAGGGTAAAGTAGCCTTTGAAATAAAAATCCCACTCTGAATCACACAATTCTAGTGACACGAATTGCAGATGAAACAGGACAAGTGTCTTCTGGAAGTTCAGGTGTCTGATCTTGTTCAGGGGCTGTTCCAGCATGCTTGTGTTTGATATGCAAAACTTCCCCATCTCCCAACTCGAAACTTCTAGTTTCTCCCAACCACCCCAACACTAGTTATAGTGGGAACAGAAAACCTGGAATTTCGCCCAGGAGAGGGGAAGTGTAAAAATGCAAATCAACAAGTTAAAATGATTATCCATGGTTACTGATTTGTTGGTTGAGCTGTACTGTAGGTTGAGTTTTACTCTGGACAGGGTCCAGAGAAGTAAAAATGCAACAGAAAATTGCCTGCTGGATCAGGAAATATAAAATTGCTACATTTATCCATTCAGCTGAAATGGTTCAACCCAGATAATAAACAGCTAATGATTCTTTTTTTCCCTTGGGTAAGCAAAGAACAATTTCTGAATTCTTTTGGAAAACAGGGACCCTGAAAAAGAGCCCCATTGAAGATCTCTGTTGTGGTCACTGTCCTGCATTGACAGTGCATTATTTCTGTGTGGTGGGATATACTTTTCGGAGGTGAGTAGTGGCACCATAGCACGAGAGTGTGTGCTCTGCATGCAGAAGTTTCTAGGCTTGATCTGATATCACTAGGTACTGCAGAGAAAACGATCGAAACAGGAGGGGTTGGGATGGCAGAACTGTGCTCCCACAGATCTTGAACGCTGATTAGGGCTGGAAGGCCTGACCTAATAGCTGGCACAGACTTGAGAAGCCCTAATGTGGGGCTTGTGGCTTTCCCTCAGGGAAGGGGGAAAATGTCCTCTGAAGATACCCCTGGAAGCTCCCCAGCACCTGTTGGATACAGTGGTAGCCACTGCACCAGTGGGCATCAAGAAGCTCAGGATTGGGCTGCCCATTGGAGGCAGCTTCCTCAGCAAGATTAAGGGCCAGATCCTAAGCTTCTCTGGTAAACAGGAAGACAAGTAACACTATAATGGCTGCTACTGTATTCTGTGGGGCCTGTGAAGCTGCCAGAGGTCTTTTCAGGATTAGGGAACAGTAGTTTTGATAACCCCTGGCAGTGGGTCTATTGTATCTGCAACCATTATTGAGCAGGTGCAGCCCGGAGGAGCATGTCATTCACAGCTTGGGAGGAGGTATAGGATGCAGCAGCAACCTCTGCTGCTGTCCCCACCCCCCTCTTATGCCCAATTCTTCCTACCTTACCCCTGCCTTGAAAAGCTGCCCCCCCCACCCATACTGCTGCCGCACTGGTAGCAGTAAAGTTTCTTATGGCATTTTTGCAATGCCCTTGCCGTCCAAGGGAATTAGAGAATGATTTGCCACTTGCCAGAATGTGCTGTTCAAATATCATCTAATTTTTAAATAATCATTGAAAGTTTCCTTCTGGCATGCCCAGACACAGAGAAGAGAGATGGAGGATTTCTGCCATGGCTTCTTGCAAATGGTTTTGGATGTCAATGACACCCAAGGGGGTTCATTCATGCATGGTAGAGTCTTTTACAAGGGGCTTCATTGGAATAAATGAAGGGGTTGTTGGGACTTGTAGTCCCAGGCTAGTCTGTGGTGGGAAAAGATTTTCTTGTGGGACCTGGAGAAACAGAAATCCACTGCCTCTCTGCCTGCTCTCAGGTAAATGTTGTGGTTTTAGGCTGGGGAAACGGTCTCCAGGATCTGGACAGCAACTGAATTCAAGTACTGTACTCTTTGCCTCTGTTGCCCATGGCTTCTCTTTTCCCATCTGTGAGGAGCAGCAACAAACTGTCTTCTCCTGGTGCTATTTTCACTTCCCAGAAGCCTGAGCTCCTAAGAAACTATTTAAGTATTGGACAGCTGCTGTCAGGGAAGCAGGGGAAGATAGCCTTTGCCTTCCCCATAGAAGAGTGGCACAGGATCATAGGGAGATAGCACAAGAAGCCAGCGATCCCAAACAGAGCCAAGGAAGCAGACACAGGCTTGTTTGTTGCAGAAGCATGTAGTCATTCAAACGGTCCAGAACTCAGGAATACAGAGAGGCACAGTCACGATAAGCAGTCCAAGTCACAGAACAAACCAGCAGCACAACATGAAGAAACCACACTTGGTGTTTGTTCTTCCCCCATATATGGCCAGCCAATCAGCTTTGGAGCTGGGTTGGGAGGAGCAAAACGGGGGCTCTGAAGGGGAGGGACTGGTTGCATGTTGTGGTGAAGCTCCCTATAAAAATTTGTGCATTGCATGCCATCTAGCTACACAGCACAATGGCAATGCCTGCCTCTGTGCAAGTGTTTCCTAATTAGGAAAAAAAAAAAAGTTTGATTTCAACAGCTTCAACAAAAGTCCTTCTGACTTGTCTGTGTATAATATTCCCTATGTAATCTGTCTCCATCATTCTCACCATCTCTCTTGCTGGAAATTTGGTCGTGTTTGCTAGCCAAGAGTTGTTTTGGCTGAAATATGCTGCCTTTCTGAGCAAGCTTGAGCTTCCAACAGATGTTTAATTCTCTTCTCTTTCTATGCCAAGGAGGTTAATTGAAGGAAGGCAACTGTACGTTGGGCCCAGGGGTCCGCTATTGAAATCCTTGCCTCATATAAATCGGACCTCTCTCCTTTTTTAAAAAAAGATTTTTTTTTAAATGACGAACAAGTCCCCAAAGGTTGCAATTCCTTGAAGCCAGCACAAATTGCATGTATAAATTTCTCAGTTGATCACAATGAGTCCAGAATTAACTCTCTGATCACTAAAGGGAATTGCTGTTTGGCTCTTTAATTACCTGGTGTCACTGGTGTTCTTTTGCTGAATAGGGACGTGCCAATTAATAAAGGTATAGAGCAGTGGTTCTCTTAGCACTGGGACCCACTTTTTAGAATGTGTCTGTTTTGACCCACCAGATGTGATGTCATTAAGCTGGATGTCATGACATCGTCACATGGCCAGAAGTGACATTGTCAAGTAGAAAAATTGATAATGCTGCCCATATGACAAAATCAATTGTAAATTTAAAATTTCAATAGTTATAAAAATTTATTTGAAATAAAGACATATCCTTCTAACCCTCCCAAGAAGTTGCTGATCTGTTTACAAAAATTCCCCAAAGATGCCAAAGGCTGAAATCCTATCCACACTCAAGATAGTGTGGATATCTCAATCCACACCCCATTGACTATCATTATTAAAAACATATGCATAGTGGCCTGTTAAAAGTATACTTTCCCCCAGATTCAGTCACATACCATGGTAGCATCAAATCAGATGAGAGGTTGAACAGCTGTCTTCAGCTGAGAGCAATTGCATTGGGCCAGCATATGCTCCAGCAAATCTTTTGATAAAAAAAACACACAAATCGAAATGAGTGGGGGCCCACTTGAAATTGACTCATAATCCACTTAGAGCAGGGCAGGGGCATGGGGGCCACTTGTGGCCCTTGGGGGCTACCAATCAGGCCCTTGGGGAGCCCCTAGTCTCCAGTGAGCCTCTGGCCCTCCAGATTTGCTGGAGCATGTGCTGGCCCAACACAACTGCCCTCAGCATGAGGACAAATGTTTGACCCCCTCATCTGAGCTGTGGGATGAGGGCTCCCTCCACTACTTCCTGTTTCATGTCTGTGATGCAGCAGTGGTAGCAAAGAAAAGGCTCGCCTTGCTTTGTGCCAGACCTTTCATAGACCTTGAGCTATTCTAAGTCCATCATTCATTCATATAAGTTCCATCTCTAAAATGTTTATGTAAATTTATTCAAATTTTAATTTTTAATTCTTTTTTCCTTGGCCTCTGACACAGTGTCTGAGAGATGAGGTGGCCCTCCTGCCAAAATGTTTGGACAACCCTGACTTAGAGGGTCACAATCCAAATGGAAACAGTTCAGGGCAAGGGGGGGATTATATTTAAAATTGAATAAATTTACATAAATGAATACATTAGAGATGGGACTTGGTGTGCCTGGCAGTGTGCCATGAGCTGAAAAAGATTGAAAATCACTGGTCCAGAGGATTGTCTGAAGAAGCAGGCATGCAATGGAGATTTACTCCTGGGGTAAGTCTTTGTGGGGGCCCGCCATGGGCAGCAAAGCGATCCCTAGGAGCGTGCTCCTGCGGGGAGGGCTATTTTTAAGCACACCATACATGCTTCCAGGGTCTAGGAGGTGTGGGGAGCCCTGCAGTGTGCTTGCAGGAAGTTGCAGTGCAAGTTCCAAGCACGATTAAACCGGAAGTGGAATTTCCGGTTAAATTGTGGTACTTTGCCCTAAATGGGTGGAAAGATGGCATGCTGGAGGGGTGGAATGTATGGTTGGAGAAAGATCCATGCCTGCCTTCTGGCATTCGGATGGACGAATCTGGTCAGAAGTGGGGGCCAAAAGATCTGAGCCAAAGAAAACACACTGCTTTTGTGCTTGCTTGCAAGTGTAATCCAAGATCCTGTTTCATGAGTCATTTTTCTGGGCTTGACATCACTGGCTCTTGGAAGCACAGATTCTCTAGGGGCAAGTGGCATAAATATTGAGAATTTATGATCTGGCAACTTTTGCGGGTGAGGGGGAAAAATATTTTGTCTCTCCCGCACAACAAGCTGAGTGTGCCCTTCAGGAACACTGGAACTCAAGATTGCCTCAACTCAACTTGTGAATGGAGTATTTTACAGGGTGAAAAGAGAACAAGGCACAGTTTTGTCTGATTGTTCTTGTTTGGCAGGTGGGGAAGGCCCAGCAGAAGTATCATAAGAGCTCATTGCATCACACACACCCCCCATGTTGGAACCTCCTCCTGTAACAGCCCATATATAATAAATTACAATATGCATAGCCTCAATTCATAAAACTACTTTTTGTGACATAAGGCAGTTGTGTTTTTCATTTGTGGTGAGTTGGTCATAACATTTGATAGAATACAGAAATTT
This sequence comes from Tiliqua scincoides, assembly GCF_035046505.1. Taxonomy (NCBI): domain Eukaryota; kingdom Metazoa; phylum Chordata; class Lepidosauria; order Squamata; family Scincidae; genus Tiliqua; species Tiliqua scincoides. The sequence goes on from NC_089834.1 coordinate 4,683,024, forward strand.
CAATGTGGCCTTTTTTTTGCATTCGGCAATTAAATTAGGCATGCATGATGCATAACATGATGAAATTATTCAAATACCAAGATTTCAAAATTTTGGCCAGTGGTTACCCCCAAGTACATCACCTGTTGTGATCTGCACCCCAGCGACACCACTGGGTTCTGGTTGCATGTTGTGGTGATGCATATCACCTTCTTCCCTCGGTATTATAAAATGACAAGTGATGTTCTGCATTTGCAGATTGAAAGCCTGGAACATGCTCAGTGAAAAGATTTTGAACATCCTGCAGCATCTAAGTGGCAAGCTTCAAAGAGATCCTTGGGAAAATGGCAGAGAGGTTTATAGTTCTATTTGCTTGTGCATATGTCTCCTGCTTAGAAAAATACTCTAATAAGCTTCTGATGAAGAACTTTATATATTTTTCATATACTTTTGATGGAGCATGGCTAAAATGTGTGCATCTTCGCTCAAGATAACCCCTATGCTGCACAATCAACTATTACTCCACTACAGGGTTGTTCAAGTCACAGCCCTGAATGCTTGCACACATGGCGGGGAGAAATAAAACTTTCCCTGCAAGTCATCTGATCAACAGAGCTCTTTTTTATATCTTCTGTAGAGCATACTCTTGTCTGAGATGACCTGATTGCAGCTTTCACTCTTTTTTTGTCTTCCACCTTTTTGCAAACAAGTGAAATTAAATCTAAATAAACATGCAGATTTTTTTCCAGGTTCCCTTGGAGAATATTATCTCCTTCCACCCTGCTTGTGTTCACAAGAGCCTGAGAATTATTAAATGAAAATTCCCTTCTTGGGGTACAACAGCAGGTCATAAAGCTCCTGAGAGACTCTCTAGCTTTTCTCATCTACTCTCCCCAGATACCCCAACCTTCTTCCCTCGGTATTATAAAATTAATGGGCATTCACTTAAGCTAAAACACAGAATGTCTCCCTTGGGCAAAAAAGAAAAGAAGCAAGAAAGAATGGGAAAGGGGACAAGGATTTGTTTTAATGTGCCAAACGCTTATTTAGATCCAAAGAAACTATGTTTATTTAGCAGGAATGTCCCAGAAAACAAATTTTATTAATTCCCTCTAGTACTGGCTGCTGAAATCCACCCCCCCCCACGTGCATGTGTTTAAAAATAAGATTTGGTTATCACAGTAGTGCTTCTTTGCAGCTTTTTTTCCATGTTGGGGGCACAAATTTGCCCTTAGTCTTCTGAAGTCCTCCACACCTTTAGTCTTCTGAAGTTCCCATCCCCACTGGTGAGCCAATGCCTGTCCTGCTTTTTCTTTGTGTGCACTGCACCTCATTTGAATATTTCAAGGTTCTTTTTAGGGGGGGTGATGGCTCTGCCCTGCACCTTATACTACTGACGTACTATAGCCTCTCCGCCTCCCACCAGCCATTCTTGCAGGTCTGAGTGTATCTGAGGCAGGGTCTCAACTCCTGAGAGGAATTTTATCAGGGGGTATGAAGTTCCTTTTTAATGCCTTTGCAGAGAGGGGAAACAGAGCTGGGGAGGGTGGTGACAGACAAGCAGAATGGGGGCAGACAGGTGCAAAACATGGTGGGGGAGACAGCAGGAATAGTCTTTGATCTGGGCGGGTAGCATGTGGCAATGGCACTAAGTACAGTAATATTTCCATATTACCAAACACATTCCTAAGCCTAAAATCTTTTGAGTATAGAAAATCTTGCAAAAAATTAGCATCATCTTATTTAGGCTCACACTATTATGGAAAGTGTCCTGTGCAGACCAAAACTGGCTTCTGCAGCATCTGTAAATCCTTGCAGTTGAGCTCCTGTACATTCCTTCACGGCAAGGAGATCCACAAGCCGAAGAGCTCTTGTATCAGGCCATTTTCCTCCCAGATTGGATACTGTGTTAAGGAGTGCCATGAATGAATTCCTCATTCCAGCATATAGAATTTACCAGTAGTTACAGTCACACTCTTGTGGTCGTGTCCCCAGCATCCCATGCAGGCAACAAGTAGATAGGAAAATGTAAGATTCCAGTAAATTTCTGGGCTGCCTCCACTGGCTCCTGGGGCCACCTTTAGACCTTGGGCCCAGGTACAAATTGCCCTTTAACTCCCCCTGGCCCTGATTTGCATCTAGTCCAGTGCCTCAGGGTCAACTTTCTTCTGCTTCTTTGATACCGGAACGTTGAAGTTTAAAATAAAGCATCCCATATTTTCTTTTTAATCTATTGGACTTTATGCTATGTGACTGCATTTTGGGAAACAGGCTATTGAGTATATGCTTTTAAACACTAAGTCCATAGGGCTTACTCCTGGCTAAGTCAATTCATGCATTTGTTACGAGAGAGCAATGTCTGTAGCAATGTCTCCCTGCTGTTCCACCAGCATATCTGACCAAAAGCGGTTTCATGTTGAAGAAAAATGTGCCTCCAAATGAAGTCTTTGTTTTTTTTCGAGGTGATCATTTCTTTAGGGCTCTGGATTCTATTTTATTTTTTTATTCAGCATTTGTGAGCAAGAACCAGACCCATAGCGACATTGACATGCAGGAAATGCAGCAGCAAAGAAATGGTTTCCTTGGTAACGGCATCCAGGCTAAAAGTTCTGGAGCCTCCACTATCCTGTGGATGCCTGGCTTTAGTGGAGTTTTGACAACGTCCTGGGCTGCATAGGCCAAGACTGAGCATATTCAGTGGGAAACCAGAAAGAGAAAGAGGGCTTCTAAGTGGAGAAGACCTCTTTCTCTTCTGTCCAATTCCAAATGGCTTCTCGCCCCTCCCTGCCCCCCCCCCACATATTGGAGCAAGGGCTGCCAGGGTGGGCTTGGAAAGTCCCTTATCCAGCAGGGGACCCACTGTTACATGAAAATCCCCCTTTTCCTTAGTGTGATTTTCTATCTGGTTATGTTACTAAAACCTCATGCAGGCCAAACTTTTCACACAGGCCAAACTTCCAAAACTGGTCAAGCCACAAGCTCATGGATTACACAACCCCCACTTCCCGGTGGTCACTGTATTCAGTGTATAAGAACTATACAGTGTATAAGAACTAAAGTGTTTTAAGAACTATATGCAAAAGTGTCTCCTAATCCAATCACTGTTTATGCAAGTACATTATAGGATGAAATCTGGCATAGTAAAGCATTGTTTGTGTCTCCTATTCTTTGTATTAACTCAATCACTTTTTATGCAAATTTGAACTGCCTTCCTGAGTTACTGTACTGTGTAAGTTCCCCCAGCTAGGAAGACAGTCATTTGACCCTATTGAATTTTGCTGATAAGCCTTTCAATGTTTTACATATTCAAAGTACCCCATTGTGTGGTAGTAAGCAAGCACTTACAGGCCAGCTCTCTCGCAAAATCACTTTTTAAGAGAGGGCTGCCCAACATGCTCTCTCTCACAACATCTGTGTTTGTGTCACAGGGTACACATGACTCCCCTCCCCCCCTGCAACTGCTCTACAGGACAGGTAACTATCTGGCACCTGAAATGCTTTCCTTCTTCCCCACCTGTAGTATTTACATACACAGGCACTAAGATGTCTTAGCATAGTTGGCATCAAGGACAGGCACGCCTGCGCAGTTGAGCACACTCAACCAACCTTGGAAATATGTTGGGTCATTGAACTCTGTGCCTGTGAGCAGCAGAATGCTAGGAAGAAGAATTTTCTAGGAATGTGTTTGCGGTGAAGCTAGAGCTAGCTAGTAGACAGCATGAAAAGTTCTCACTCTCTTTCCCCATTCAGGTGCCCGTGTTCATTCTCTCTTGCTGTCCCCCCTGATCTGGAACTGTCTCCTTAGAACATCTGCAATGCTGCTGCATCAACCAGCTTCCCCCAAAACACTTATCTGAACCCAGTTTTTCATGGCTTTGCTCCATTCCTCTACCCTCACACCATATAGCAACTTAGAAGTTAGCAACCTTCTTCCGCAGAAGGACCAGGCATCAGGATGCAGTGCCCCCAAGGAATTGCCTCTCTTTGAATGACCATGTATTGGCCATTTTGGGTTGATACCCTCTTAGATGGCATGTCATCAATGTGTGTGGTACTTTACACAAAGTGAAAAGAAAGCTCCTCATTCTAGGGAGAAGGGGAAGGAAGGGGATGGAGGAACTAGTATAAAAGTATACTTTTAACTAGGGAGAAGGGGATTGCCTCTCTTTGAATGTCACTCCATCAGCCTTGCCCTGCTGCCATCAGTGAGGCCCTGAACTTGCACTTTTGACTCACTTTGGGGTTGTAAGTAACAAGGATCCCACAGAGAAAAATGAGCAGGTGTCTTGAGAATTAAGCATTAATGAAAATAAATGCCAGCCTGTGCCAGGCTAATTTCTAAATACAAAGCAATGACCTATCTAGTAATTATGCCTTTCCCTTTTTTATTTTCTTGCAAAGATTTATGGATAAATGCCATCTGGTGTGGCCCAATTTGTGATAAGGGGGGGCAGCGGCGCAGGGGATGTTAGTGATGCTTCTGCAGTATGGTTCCTCTCACTGCAGAATCATCTGAAACCCTGCAGAATTCAACTGAAACTCAATTTTCTTGTAACAAGGATACAATATTAGTATATCGACGATGGAGAACATGAGGCAGGCAGGTGGCAATACAGCTAAATACCTGAACTTCTGGTTGATGATCACTGTTCCACTTTCTAGGAATTAGGAGCTTAGACCCATTAGAAAAGATACCTGTGGCCAACCACAGCACAGATTTATAGGTTGAGAAAAGTGGCACACCACTTTGCTTAGAATGCAGAAATAGCCCAGGGCTAAGCGCTGACCAGGTGGAACTGGAATCTGTGGATCTCCAACTAGATAACCAGTAAGATAACAGCATAATAAACAAGCAACATCCCCCCCCACACACACACACATTCTGAAGAGCTTGGGTCCATTCTATCACATCAACATTCAATGATGGTGTCTGTTAGATTCTGGACCAACCTCAACACCAACCCAACAGCTTTTTCTTGGCATCCGTGCCTTGTGCCTTCAGAACAAAGTTTTTGGATACTTTAGGTCAAGAAACATGCTGCTTACATAACCATTTGCATTCGTAGATTTAACCTCCTTTCTCGCCCAACAACACAGAGTTACTCACCCACAACACAGAGAAGTTACTCGCCCACAACACAGAGAAGCAGGACAGATAACCCAAGGAGAAGAATCTTATTCATCTGCCGAAGTTTCACAGGTGCAAAGGATGAAGGAGAAGGACTCTGGTCGATCTATAGGTTTCAAGAATCTATACATTCCCAAGTGCAGCAAGATCTCAATTTATTTGGTAAGGGGAGAGGCTAAAGGATAAGGACAGAAGATTAAGTTCATGTGCTCTCAAAATGTGATTCCTCAAAATGTGATTCCTGAAGAAGGCGGCTTCAGGGAACAGGTGTGATGAAACTCCCTGATATTTTGAGAAACAGAAACCTTTTTTTGTCACACTAAATTAGTATGAAAAGTTTTCTCAGCACCAGACTCCTTTTGCATGAGGAGAATGTTGTGCTGACAGACAAGCAGCAAACATCTGCCCAAGCTGGTGATGCAAGAGGCGGAAGGTGTTTTCTGTCTGTTAGGAGAGTGTGGGGGGGGCTGTTTGGTCATAACCCTTTGTGCACAGGCAGTAAAGAAGCCCAGCAACACCAAGGGGTGGCCACCCAAGTCTTGTGAAAATGCTGTTTTTTCCATGACTTGTTTTGATTTGAGTTACGGATGTTGCTGACCTCGACTTGATTCACAACTCACGGCCAGTGATTCTTTCTTTCTTTCTTTCTTTCTTTCTTTCTTTCTTTCTTTCTTTCTTTCTTTCTTTCTTTCTTTCTTTCTTTCTTTCGGTGGAGCTCCGTGCTCACCGTTGAGCTCCATGCTAAGCCAGGTGCTAAGCCAGGTGCTAAGGCCTGCAAATGTGCCTTATGGTATGATTGCAACAGTGCGTGCAGTGAGCTGGTGTGTAATGCTTATGATTGGGTTTTTGGTTGCACTCTTTTTTCTCAAATACAGGTGTGCCATGGGATCAGAAGAGGCGGGCAGCAGCTGTGTGCGGGAGAAGCTGCTGCTTTGAGCCTCCCTTGGAAGGGATAAACAAGCCTGCTGCTGAGCACGACTCAGGCTGCAACCTAATTGTCACCTTCCTGGGAGTAAGCCCTATTGGCTACTATGGGGCTTACTTCTGAGTAGACATGCATAGTGCTGATTGCCCAACCAGAGAAGCCCGGAGGAGCCAGGAGATGGGAGCTGAGGAGTGAGTGAGAAGAGGGAGCCAGAAGCGGGCACACAGCCAGTGAGGCTGCTGAGGCCCCCAACCTAAGGACTGGCTGAAAGGGTTCCTGAAAGTCCCTTGTCCTTGCTAATTTGCCTGCAATTCCCCAAAGCAACCACCCCTGCACTTTGGGGCTTTTACAGGAAGGGCGCTGGGTCACAATCCTATCCACATTTTCCTGGGAGTAAGCCCCATTGACTATATGGGCTTTGGGTTGCACTCTTTTTTCTCAAATACACAAGCAGGCATTTCCCTCCTCTCCTCCCCCACCCCCTTCCCCCCCCCAAATCTCACCATCAACACCAAATCTCACATCAATAGTTAGCAACTCTCAGTAAGAGAGCGGTTCCTCAGTAAGGCAGTAAGTCCCTCCCCTCACTTGTCCGTACCTTCAAGATGTGGTTGTCACTTCTGGCGGTGGACTAGTAGGGGCCCATGGGCCCCTCTGTCCACCGCTCCAATGATTGCTGAACTTGCAAAGTAAGAAGAGAGCAGAGCAGAAGAGAATGAAGTGATGGACTAGAGCAGCCATTTTCAACCACTGGTGTGCCGCAAATGTGTGCCACAGCAGTTTAGGGGAAGGTCACTTACATACATAAGACCTTTATTGGCATAGATAATGGAAATACGAAACAACAACCAAACATTAAACATTCAAAACACACACACACGATAAAATAAAACACTCGTAATCATCCAATACCCCCTCCCCCCATTCACCATAATATAGCAGAAAACCCAGAATTCCATCCTGCCAGGATCCCAGAAACAAAGATGGCAACCTTGTCAAGAGAGTCAGTTTCCTCTATGGAAAGAAGAGTTTGTAATTTAAATGAATCCTCCCAGCCCTGCATTTTGTTCAGCAGTGGAGCCAGATAGATCTTACAAAGGGTATCATGGAGTGGGCAGTAAAAAAATATATGATGTAATGTCTCCACACAATTCTTGTCACAGGTACAACTTCTTTCTGAGTAGGGAATGCTACTAAACCTGCCCGCTAGCAGAGCTGATGGAAAGGCATTGCATCTTGCAAGGGAGAAATGCGAGCCTATGGGCACTGCAGATGATAAAGGAAAGAAGCCGGCTTCCCAAAGCTGACTGGGATGTGCAGATGGAGAGGGGAGCAAATGGTATTAGCTGCACAGAGTAGCTCTTGATGCTCAATATCGAGCAATCTTTCCTTGATAGTCCTGTAGGCTTCGCTTAAACCAATCATACCCAGGCTTGCTGTATCTAGTCCTATCGATTTAAGCTTGGTGAGTAAATCTGCAACCTCCACACTGAATCAGCCAGAAGCTGGTACATTAGCCCATATGGGGCAGCACTGAAGAGGATTGCAAGCCAAAATTTTACTGATCTCAGCCAAGCCAATGTTTTGAGTCTAATAAAACCCACTTCAAGACACATAGCAGGTAATGGGTGGCCCCGGGGGCAGGTGGATGGGGAGCGATAAGCGGGGCTGGCATCCAGCAGTTATGCAGAATCCCAACCCCTGTTCCTGGGGAGCAGGAACCAAAGGCTCCAGCAGCCCTTACCCCTTGCCTCTGGCTAAGCCGCTTCAGGCACAATCCTTGCTAGATGCATAGGGGCAGTTTGGATTGTGCCATTTATTAAACACAGTGACCTAGTCATTGGGACTGCAGGCTAGAGAGCAACTTGGGCTGTTTTTTCAGGATCTGGGCTGCTATATTCTTTCCAAATTTCCAACATGGATGCAGCCACAATGCATCTCTGAGGTAGCATAATAGACTCAGTGTGTCCAGGTGCTTGTTGTTCATCATCTGCTCAGTGATGTCACTGAGGTCCAGGCCTCAAGTAGGCACCATGAATGCTAACTTCTGTATGAAATGATTTTCCATCCCTAGTATAACAGCCTATTTTTGCCATTTTTATTAGAATAGGCTATCATGTTGCACGGAGAGCCAATGGCTGTTTCTAAAGGTTCAACAAGGGCTGGTATTTTGCTGATGTTAGTAAGAGCTCCCCTTTACCCCTTGCCATGCACCTTGCACCTTGCCACCTGCATTTTCACCTATGAAGCTCCCTCAGCTGCAAACACTGTTAATCCTTCTCTTAGAAGGGTTTCTCTTAGATCAGCTACACAATCCTTCTTTGTAAGGTGTGAAACACAATAAGTCTCCTCCATCAACTGCACTTTAATCCTGTTCTGTGACAGGCACCTCACAAGCACTCGATGTTCTTGGGCTTGTGTCCTCCATCTTCCACCCTTTCATCCTTCCCTGTCACCAGATGCACTATTGTCTTGAAACTATTGTCTTGAAACCAGCATGTAGAACTCTTTTACTGGTTTCTGAACACGTTCCCTGCTATAAGAACTATAAGAACGCTGTTGGATCAGACCATTGTAGGCTCCCTAACCCAGTCCCCATTTCTCAGAGAGGTGGCGGGAGTATAGAAAGTGGCGGGCATACTTCAGAGGTGGTGGGGAGAGGGTGCTGAGTATAGAAATTCTTTTGTCCCAACACAATTTTAGAGACTGTCCCCTAGTTCTGGTTTTGTGTAAGAGGTTAAAGAGCATCTCTATCCATGTGCATAATTTTGTGATTCAATCATGTCTTCACGTGCCTCTTTTCCAGGCTGAAGAGGCCCAAAGGAAGATGCCCCAGTCCAGTAATAGTTGCTCTTTTGCACCTTTTCCATTTCCACTATGTTCTTTTTAGAATGTGGTGACCAGAACAGTTGTGGGCCTTACTATTGATTCAAGAAGGGAAGACAAACAAAAGCCATGCTGATTCTCCCTCAGCAAGGCTTGTTTGTTTATTGTGATTGGAGATTCTATATTTGACGAGGCATTCCAACATCTTACCTGATATCAGGCTGTCTGGGCTATAGTTTCCCAGGTTCCCTCCCCTTTTTAAAGAATGGTGTGACATTTACCAATCCAATCCTCTGGCACCATGGCCATTTTTGAGGGACAAGTTGTCAAGAGATCAGCAACTTCATTTTTCAATTCCATGATAACTCTTGGGTGGATGCCATTAGGGCCTGGTGATATTGATCTTTAATTTATCAATGAGGTCAGAAAATCCTCTTTTAACAACTGACTTCACAGTCAGGTGTGGCCGGGCCCGAGGTATCTGCCCAAGGTCTTCTGCCATGCATCTGCCGTGCATGAACTTTGCATGAAATGATTTAACTGTCTTTATTTCCCTTTTATCTCCCTTCCCTCCCACACCATCCAGAGGGCGGATCCCTCACCTTCTCTGGCGGGTTTCCTGCTTCTCCCCTTAGTGTTGCTGGCTCACAGTCTCTCCCGTATCATGTTTCTTTTGCCACAGTTTTTGTTCCTCCTCTTATTAGGAGGGCAAGATTTCTTTTTACATAAGGAAGCTTCCTTGCCCTTTACGGCCTCTCTAACTTGGCTTGTTTGCCATTTAAGTCCTCCTAGACTTAGCTGAGCCCTTCTTCCTTTGTGGTGTACACTTCTGCTGGTCCTCTATTACTGTTTTAAGCAGCCTCCATGCACTCTAATGAATCTTTCAATCTAATGAGCCTCCTCATTTGAGGGAAGTCCGCTCCTCAGCGTTTTTGTGACAGAGCCGCCTGGTATTCTTCTCCCAAAGAGCACGTCGAAACGGATCGCAGCATGGTCACTATTCCCCAATGGCTTAGTTACAATGAAATCTCTAACAATGTCAGGAGTACCACACAATATTAAATCCAGAGTTACCTGGTGGGCTCCATAAGTAGCTCCTCTCACAGTCATTTAACATCAAGAAATCTGATCTGTTTTTCGTGACCAGAACACAAATTAACCCAGGCAATGATAATTGGCCCCCTATGATTTTAAACCTGTCACCTCTCTGATCTGTTTCCGCAGTTCAATATTTGATCTCTTATTTTTTGTCATCATGTGGCAACTTGTATTAATTGCATCAAGTAAATGGGAGTGACACCAACACTAGTGAGTATGTTTGTGATAGTGTAATTTATACTGTATGGTCTAGTATGGGAAGAGGTCTATCTGTGGGATAATGCAATGAGCTTTTGCATCAGGTAGCACAAGCCCTTTGGGCATTGGCCGTTTTATCCCAAATTGCCAGGGTGTTTTCTTCTCTGTATTATGAGACTCCATCTCCTTGGTTTTTCAAGCTACCTTCCAGCATTCATGATCACCAAAACAACTTATAAACGTGTCAAGTGTGTGTGTGTGTTTTGAACTGCCTTCTACTCCAAGGACCATAAACAACTTCCCAAAGCATGAGGGGAAGTGCTATTAATTTCATTGCCTAATGAACTCATTTGGCTCCCTTCCCAGCTTCCAAAAGAACACTCATAGCAGCTTGGGATGCTGTTTCCTTGTAATTATGTTTATATGGAAAGTTAATTTTTGCTTTCTTAAATTGATTTGAGTCTTCTGGAAGCTATTTGGAGATAATTAACTTTGTCCACACAGACTTGTATGGAAAAAGGACTGTTCCGTTTATGAGGTAGTGCTGGATTAATATAGGACGATTACAAGGAGGAACAGGGTGGGAGGAGGCGGAAATAGGGGACACAAGATGAGAGAAGTGGTTGAATTGTACTCTTCCATCTAGTGGCATGTGTTTGTATTGGTTTATGAAAAAGGCTTTAACTTGATCTTTACATATTTGTTAGTCTTGCTTTGGAATTTGTAAAGGGCCCCTGAACATGTACAGAGTGATTTTTCCCTCACAGTCAGAACCTGATCCAATGTACCAATGATCCAATCTCACTGCAGAGATGCATAGCTTGATGAGTCATGAGATTCCACCCACTTTAATTTGATTTCAAATCCAGTCCTATCATGCACTTTCTGAGCTGCCCAGTGAAACAGCTAGCAGAAATGCCAGCAGAGCGCAGCTCTGTTGGGGCAGCACTGTCACTAAGGTTTGCATCAACTGGTGTGAGAGCTCATTAACAATGATTGACATCCTCCCATACCTGACCAAGTAACAATATCATACATATAGCCTAAATTCAGATGCATCACTACAGTTAGTGTCACCCCCATTAACTTTATTTTAACATCACCTGTGCATTAAGGTCTAGATTTCAACTGAATTGATCTGGTGTCCCTTTGGAAACCAAGTGGCCTCCCTTTGAAGAATCTCCAGTTTCCTGTAGCCTTTAGTGCTCCATACATTGTGCACCAGGCATGCATTGGGGGTTCTTAAACAAAGAGAGTGCCAGCCCAAGTTCTAACTGGTGTGGTCTGTGTTTCCCATACAATTAATACACTGGCTGGAGAGAACAAATAGCAAACATTAGGCCATTGCTTCAGCATTGACAGCAAGCTCTCTTTCTTTCTTTCTTTCTTTCTTTCTTTCTTTCTTTCTTTCTTTCTTTCTTTCTTTCTTTCTTTCTTTCAAAAAATGTATCAACCCCATTTTTTCACATGATTCCAAATGCTGATCTTTCCATCATGAGGGAGAGTGGTCTACATGCCCCTAGGCCAGTGGTTCCCAAACATTTTAGCGCTGGGACCCACTTTTAGAAACAACATTGTATCAGGACCCACCTAGCTTTAGTAGACTACAAAAGAAAGTTTCACTTTACCAGTGCATGTCTCTGATTTACTATAGTGGGAGGGGATAACCTTCTGGCACATTTGTTGAGCCCTGCATTCATCAGATCAGGACCATCCTGGTGGCCTTGCATTCTCCTTCACCTGGCCTCCCATAGGGGACATGGCACATTCGCCTACTCTCCAGTGTATTTACTCTCTAGTAAATGTGTATGTGTGACTCAGTTTTGCTCATAGGGCTCAATACATTTTTCTTGCCAGCTTGCAGGGAAAACTTCCTGAGTTTTTTAGGGGCCTGCATTTATTGAATTGGGACTGTTCCCTCAGCTTCCGCTTCAAAGTTTTCCTACTTATGAGTAAATGGGCATCTGCTGCTCCTTTCATTTTACATAGGGGCCCAACTCACAGTTTGGGAACCACTGCCCTAGCAAATACCACCTGCTAAGCCTGACACCTCTTGGTTCAGCTGTTTTGAAAAAAGTACCCAAGGCTCTCTAGCTGATGGCCTCACCACTTCCTGCAGTAGGAAAAGTCTTGGTGATGTGCTTTCCCCTCGGTGGAAAGCTTTTCCTGCCTTTTCTCAGTTCTCTAAGACATGGGGATCTTCATACATTTCCACATTTATTTCTGAATGTATTTATTTCCGAATGTACATGTATTTCTGAAAAAGAGAGAGAGCAGAGAGAGCATTGTGGAGGCCAAGAGTCTTCAGCCATCAATCATAACAGAGGTGTTACCAAAAGGGTTGTTTTGTTTAGCACATTTGTTTAGGCTATTTTGTTTGTTTATTACACTGCCCTTATTGGAACCTCAGGATCACAAGCTGGATAACAAGAGTTATCAAGTTTGGATCCACAAACTTCTTTGGAACTGACAAACCAGGATCTGAAACCACCATTAAAGCTAGCTTGCAAACCATAGTTTTTGCTAACTGTAATCTGTTGTGTTAAAATTGACAGTCCAACTGTCAAAATTGACAGTCCAACAGCTCCAACTGAAGGGAGCTGTTGCACCCTGGCAATGAGAGTGAACTGATACAAACCTGAGCAGCCAAGCACTTGTAAACCATGGTTAATGTGAGCCATGGTTTTCAGTTATGTCTGAAGCTAGTCGACAAATCATCACTGAATGATCAGCCTCACATTTGAGGTCATTTCCCATGAAATGTTTTCGTCTTGTGAAGTGATAGGAGCGTTCTGTATGGGTGGACCATGCAGTCCACATACACCACATGCTCATACATGTATCCCTTGAGCTGGCCATCCCCAAATGCTGCTGTGGCCATCCCCAAATGCTCTGTGAACCAACTATCAGAGTCCCAGTAAATGAAAGGCTGAAATCAATGTTTCTTCTGAGACCGTTCCCCATGAGAAACCACTGGAAAACAAGTGAACGAGCATAAAACGTCTCATCCAGTGAGATTTATGTGTCCACTCAGTTTCAAAGAGAGAAAAAAAAGGTGCAATGATCTCAGCAGCCACTCCGATAGCAAGTAAATTACATGTTGGGAGTTCCTTGGGGGATGCTTCTGTTCTTCAGTGCTTGCTGCTTTCAAGCTTTCAAGCTGAACCTTAAGATCAGTAATCATCTCTGGCTTTCCTTCCTGGTCTTCTGCTTGGGAGCAGAGTTCAGAGTTCAAATCCCCAGATGTGCCTGGGGAGTTGGGCCCTTTGCTGCTTCCTCCTTCCTTTGGTTGTTGCCAGACCCCATGTCTTAGCAGCTTCTTGGCTGACAGTGTCCTCTGACACTGAATAGGCGGAGTTCCTATTAAAGGACTGACGTCTCCTGGTCCTGGTCTGAAATAGAACCAGATGAACATAAAGAGCATCACCCAAATAAACTTCTGGTATTAACCTTTACCGGAGCCTCCACGACTCTTCCAAACCCTCTCTCCTCTCGCTGTCAACCCGCCATCACACAAGGTAAGGGAAAAATTACTTTGGCATTCTCAGACGTGAACTCTGGAAGGAACATTGTATAGCAGAATATATAAGCAATGAAGAGCATCTGTAAACATAGGCGATGGACATCACTTATTACTCTACCAATCCCATGAATTAAAGATGCTGTACTGCAGTTGGTGGTGTTAGTACACACACATAGCAAGAAATGAGTGTTTGCTCTCCAAATACTTCCATAATTACAGGGCAAGTGCAAATTGAGGGAAGGGTTATCCCCCTCCCTTAACCACAAAGTGTTCTTGAAGGAATGATGTTCTCAGTATTTTCAAGGCTGAAAATAGAGTGAAGAGGGTAACTAACTAGCTTAAAGTGGGCACCGCTAGCAGGAGATACCATAAAGTATGGCATCTGGCATACCACTTCAAGCATCAGGAAGCCTTGGGACAATCCTGATGGTGGATTTCAAGATTTCAAACCACCCTCTGGTTTTCAAGGTTGTGTCCCTGAGAGAAACACCAAAGCCTTTGGGGCTTGCAGTGCAGTCACCAATTGCTTGTTGTTCTCTCCCTTTCCACCACCTTTGTCTCTCCCAGATAACAACAGCAGCTGAAGTGAGTCATCCAGCCGTGGAGACGGATCAGTACAAGCCGTCACTTGGCTGCATTGCACCCATGTCGGTACGAGCCGTCGTGCAACCCATGTGCAATGCAGCCAAGTGATGGCTTGTACTGACAAGAACCCTAGTCATGCATCGTGATGAGAGCTGCATCTCTGTGAGCAATATCCCTGATGCACACCACTCCAAGCCTGACTTGGGGATCTCTGGTGAAACATTATTACGTTGACAAGTGGAGTAAAATGCTTTATGTCGCTTAGAAAGGAATTGACATGGCCTTGGATTCATTATGGCATGATGCCAACCGCATGCATAAATGGAGTATTTAATGTTTAATGTGTGCTCTAGCTACATGGTGACCTTCTTGCCACATTTGCATGTCAGGGATTTCTGACGCGATGTCATTACAAGTGGCTTTGGGAAATACAATATTTGGACTCTCCTAATGTGTGATTGGCGACTTGTATGACTTGGACTTGGACTTGAGTCGAAAACGCACGTTTCCCAGACTTGTGTGGTCTTGAAACACATTTTGAAAGCAGAGGGGAGTTTTTTCGGGAACAAGTAAGTTGCTGGAATTTGCAAGAAATCAGCACTGCTGCTCTTACTTGAAAAACAGTTGAGCTTTTGTTTACAGTTGGGATTGGGACCTCAGGGGCATCTTAAATGAGAACTCACACTTGCACTAACACACACTGCCAGCAGCACCATTTTTTTCCGCAGACTCAGAAAAAAACGAGTCATCGTTTAGGCAAAGGCTATGACTTAGAGTCCCAAAAGGGCTCCGGCCAAATCCTGAAGACTTATGCATTTGACTTGTTGAGTCTTTCTGCAAGGCTCATGTGTGGATTGGCACATCCTTGGTGTGTGATGTTCTTATTTACATTCAGAGCTATGTGTCTTCCATAGTGGCAACTGCTTTGTATCTCTTCTGCAGGGATCAAATATCTCAGGCCTGGTTGAAAGCCTTAATCAATTGATCAATGAACTATAATTCATTGGTTAGGGACTGGTTTTAATCAGAGGGAGCAGATGTTAATTGGTGGGTCTTGAAAATTCAGGGTGCACTTTAATTTGCCCTATTTTGAGTACTGTAGTGGTTAACAGTGCAATTTGAGGTATGTCTGAAATGAGTCCCATGGGCCATTATGTTCAGTTGGGCTTACTCTCAGGAAAATGTGTCTAGGATTGCAGCCTCTCTTGTTTGAAATCAATACTTTCTGGATCTCAGTGTTGACTCTATCATGAACTGACTAGGGACCTGATCCAATCCTGGATCCAGTGTCTGGAAGATGGCCATTGCAAAAGTGCCATAGGTGACCAGTACAGAGGTGCTTGTG